>NC_064836.1:83212428-83520408 GCF_024166365.1 Elephas maximus indicus | reverse complement strand
ACTGAACACAAGAAGGCCATTTCCTTCAGAAAATCTATGACTTCTTTCCTGTGAAATTATCTGAGGCCACAAATGCATTGACCTGGATATCTGTTTGAACAAGAGGAGAGGGCACTGAAGATGATCTATACATGAATTAACATCTCAATTGATTATCCTGATTACACCTGCTGGCTTAAGGGTAAAAGGTAGGTGATTCATTTAACAAGCATAAAACAAGGATGAAAATTAGCACTGGCTTAGGGTTTTTTAGGGTAAACAAAATCAGGTTAATAGGTGCTAATTTGTTGGCTTTTAAATTGGCTCTAAGGGAGGTAGATAATTTTCTCCAATTCATATTGCCAAAAAGAGAAAAACAAAACAAAAACCTCCCAGGCTCAATGAAGGCTAAATTACAATAGGCTTCTCAATTCAAAGTAACTGTTTAAACTTCTGAACAATCATGGTAAACTGCCTAAATTTGTCTCTCTTCCGTCCAACTACATTTTTCTTTCTAACTAACTGATGCCCCTTGCCCTCTTCCGTACTTGGGTTGCGGTCTGCAATGCACAGAAATAGTGTCCTGCCATACTATAGGGTCGCTGTGAGTCGGAATCGACTCGATGGCACTGGGCATAGTACTACCAAGAAGGCTGGGGCTGAACGTTGCCTCAGCTGCTGTTTCTTTGGTGCCAATGCCTTATGCCTATTATCTTGCCTTCCTTTTCAACTTCCATGGCGCTCTGGGTTCCTATTTCCCTCACTTTAAATTATTCAGGGCACCCTTCAAATTTCAGCTATTTGGTTTTAGGCTTTTCTGGAAGGTTTCGGCTTTTGACTTATACATGCTTCTGAGCTCTGTATGCTGGCTCTGCTGCTAATAGAGCCTTCAGTCATTCCCTACCCTGTTTTCTGCTCACATACACGACACAAAATGGACTTGAGTACCCATGTTGGCAAAGCCACATTATCACAGAAGCCCTATATTCATGTAATTTCAAATAAATGACTTTATATAGAGAGTTTGGCACACACTCAACATGGATAACAACACAAGAGGTACAGCTTGCAAAGTTAATCATTAGGTAACGTAATGACTCAGGTCTTTCTTAAGAAAATTTGTACATTTACCCATGGATGTGTCAGCATACAAATTGGGGATATATAAGCCTTTTCTTCAGAAAAAATAATTTGAATGCTCTGAAACATTGCATGAAATACAGAAAAGGAAGCACCTTTTGTTATGTTAGAAGTACGTCACTTCAGTTACAGTACAGAGTTGGATATACAGCTTCCACCTGCCCAGCAAGGTTCTGGGAAGATGAGGCATCTCCCGAATGAAAAGTGTTTCTATTCTCTTCAAGATCACCTGTCTTACATGCCACACAGCTTGTCTTCTTGGGAAGGATGAGATAACAAAGGAATGACAATCAAAATACTTCATCTGCTTTCATATCCTTCACTTGGAAACCACAGAAATCCTCATTAGTAATAAATAAGTGCTCTACAACAGTGTAACAGAGATACCATAGAAGCCGAACCAGCCATTTGCCTAGTTAGCTGCTCCAAGACTGGATTTTCCTGCTCTCTCTCTGTAATATTTGCATGATAACAACTTGCCTCATAGGGCTGGTGTGAGAGCTAAATAATATGATGGATATAAAATATATTTGATATGACTATTGTATTTTATTATGAAGTATCACCATTTTTAAATTAATTTCTGTTATCCCAACTTCTTTCCTTGGGAATATATGTGCACTATTTTTCTATCAGCTATCATAAGTTCTCTCCTTTGGAAACCAGAAACAAAAGAGTTTTGACTCAGCACCCGCACAGAGGCTCAGACAAGAAAGCATTCAGTAGCATTTTTTGAATGAATGTGTCAAAGAATCCCATGTCATGTCATCAGAAGAATATGCAAATTATGCGCCAGAATGCCATACTGCATTAAAAACGGTTCGACTGCAGCCATATGTAGTCACAGGTACCGTTGTCATTTGGTGCCATCGAGTCAGTGCCCTGTGATAGGGACTCTATACGACAGGTTGAAATGCTGCCCAGTCCTGTGTCATCCTCACAATTGTTTCTATGTTTGTAAATTTTATAAATCAATGTGAGAGCAAAAAAGAAAAAAGTCAGTAGCAAGGTAAAATCTACAGTTTACACCATTTAAATAAAGTTTACAATATGCAAAATAACACTATGCATATTCTAAGGATAGAAGGAGATACAATAAAATTATAAAGGGATTCATGAAAATGATAAGAAACACATTTAAGATAGTGAATTTAGAAATAGAAGAATATATACTGTATTTTTATGCAAATAATGAGTGCCCTCTATGCTTTTTATGGGAACATGTCAAAAAATGGCATAGCAGCACTTACGAAAATACCTCGTGGCGGGTGGGGAAAAGGTGCAGTTGGCAAACGAAAGTAAAAGGCATGCGTTATTTGTGTAAAATATGGTAATCAAGACAGGATAAACTATGAGTTTCAAATCTACTGGTAATTTATTTCTCAAGCAATGTAGTAAGTACATACTACTGTGTACTTGCTATATTATGGTATTGTTTTTCTTATTCATATGTATAAATATATTATTATGAACTTTAAAATAATTTTAAATATAAAGTCAGGAAAAGGATAGAGGAAGAGAATAATTGTGGAAAAAATACATTCTGTGTGTCTAATAGAAAAATTTCTCAAGTTGTTTTTAGGAAGAATATGAACTCAAGGGAGATTTAATGAAAACCCTTAGTACCAATAGTTAATGACCTAGATTATCAGGTTATTCATATTACCGTAATGAGGCAAGTGACTCAGGGCATTTTCTTTACCACTTGCTCTGTCACTAAATTCACTCATAATGACACCATTGTCAATACCTAGTGCATCTGCTTAAGCCGCGCCTGGCCACAGCCTGTAATGCTGCTGGTCACCTATGATCGTCTGACCGTGGCTGGTAGTAATGCTGCTGGTCACCTATGATCGTCTGACCGTGTCTGGTAGTAATGCTGCTGGTCACCTATGATCGTCTGACCGTGTCTGGTAGTAATGCTGCTGGTCACCTATGATCGTCTGACCGTGTCTGGTAGTAATGCTGCTGGTCACCTATGATCGTCTGACCGTGTGTGGTAGTAATGCTGCTGGTCACCTATGATCGTCTGACCGTGGCTGGTAGTAATGCTGCTGGTCACCTATGATCGTCTGACCGTGTGTGGTAGTAATGCTGCTGGTCACCTATGATCGTCTGACCGTGTCTGGTAGTAATGCTGCTGGTCACCTATGATCGTCTGACCGTGGCTGGTAGTAATGCTGCTGGTCACCTATGATCGTCTGACCGTGGCTGGTAGTAATGCTGCTGGTCACCTATGATCGTCTGACCGTGGCTGGTAGTAATGCTGCTGGTCACCTATGATCGTCTGACCGTGTGTGGTAGTAATGCTGCTGGTCACCTATGATCGTCTGACCGTGTCTGGTAGTAATGCTGCTGGTCACCTATGATTGTCTGACCGTGGCTGGTAGTAATGCTGCTGGTCACCTATGATCGTCTGACCGTGGCTGGTAGTAATGCTGCTGGTCACCTATGATCGTCTGACCGTGTGTGGTAGTAATGCTGCTGGTCACCTATGATCGTCTGACCGTGTGTGGTAGTAATGCTGCTGGTCACCTATGATCGTCTGACCGTGTCTGGTAGTAATGCTGCTGGTCACCTATGATCGTCTGACCGTGTGTGGTAGTAATGCTGCTGGTCACCTATGATCGTCTGACCGTGTCTGGTAGTAATGCTGCTGGTCACCTATGATCGTCTGACCGTGGCTGGTAGTAATGCTGCTGGTCACCTATGATCGTCTGACCGTGTCTGGTAGTAATGCTGCTGGTCACCTATGATCGTCTGACCGTGTCTGGTAGTAATGCTGCTGGTCACCTATGATCGTCTGACCGTGTGTGGTAGTAATGCTGCTGGTCACCTATGATCGTCTGACCGTGTGTGGTAGTAATGCTGCTGGTCACCTATGATCGTCTGACCGTGTGTGGTAGTAATGCTGCTGGTCACCTATGATCGTCTGACCGTGTGTGGTAGTAATGCTGCTGGTCACCTATGATCGTCTGACCGTGTCTGGTAGTAATGCTGCTGGTCACCTATGATCGTCTGACCGTGTCTGGTAGTAATGCTGCTGGTCACCTATGATCGTCTGACCGTGTCTGGTAGTAATGCTGCTGGTCACCTATGATCGTCTGACCGTGTGTGGTAGTAATGCTGCTGGTCACCTATGATCGTCTGACCGTGTCTGGTAGTAATGCTGCTGGTCACCTATGATCGTCTGACCGTGGCTGGTAGTAATGCTGCTGGTCACCTATGATCGTCTGACCGTGTGTGGTAGTAATGCTGCTGGTCACCTATGATCGTCTGACCGTGTCTGGTAGTAATGCTGCTGGTCACCTATGATCGTCTGACCGTGTCTGGTAGTAATGCTGCTGGTCACCTATGATCGTCTGACCGTGTGTGGTAGTAATGCTGCTGGTCACCTATGATCGTCTGACCGTGTCTGGTAGTAATGCTGCTGGTCACCTATGATCGTCTGACCGTGTGTGGTAGTAATGCTGCTGGTCACCTATGATCGTCTGACCGTGTGTGGTAGTAATGCTGCTGGTCACCTATGATCGTCTGACCGTGTCTGGTAGTAATGCTGCTGGTCACCTATGATCGTCTGACCGTGGCTGGTAGTAATGCTGCTGGTCACCTATGATCGTCTGACTGTGTCTGGTGGTGCTTAGAGCGTAGAGGAGCACTTTGGTGGTGTGCATAGAGTTCAGGGCTTAGTACTATTCAGACACAGTTAATTTTATGACTGTCACTGAGTGCATGTTATTTAATATCTACAATGTGTTGCACTGTGATTTAAAGCTAGTTACATACCAAGTGCACTAGTAATTTTCTCTACTTGTGTTCTTCTGGACATTGAACACTGCTACTACTAGTTTCCCAGTTAAGTCACTACGTAGTGTTGTAGCTGTTCCATTCAAGGAAAAAGCAATGTTAGACTTAGCAAAAATAAGTAATCCTTTTTCACTTCAGAGAATTTAACTGGCTTTATAGAAAGGGAGGCTTCTTCAGCAAAAATATATATCAGTAATACTAGACTATATTTGCATACCAACTTACAGTTTGCAAATCAAACTATATATACGGACTCCACTCTAGAAAGCCCTCCAGGATTCACACACCTCATAAGTATTGTTGTTAGTTGCCGTCAGGTTAATTGTGACTTATGGTTACCCACTGTGGACAGAGTAGAACTGCTCCATAGAGCTTTCAGAAGCTGATTGCCAGGTCTGTCTTCCAAGGAACCCCTGGGTGGGTTCAAATAGCCATCCTTTCAGTTAGTAGTTAAGTGCTTAATGATTTGTGCCTCTGTGGGTCTCCTAAGTACCCCCACCAAACCAAAAAACCTACTGCTATTGAGTCGATACCAACTCATAGCAATGCTATAGGACAGGGTAGAACTGCCTCATAGGGTTTCAAGGAGCAGCTGGTGGATTTGAACTGCTGACCTTTTTGGTTAGCAGTCAAGCTCTTAACCACTGTGCCACCAGGGCTCCCCGCTAATTTCTAATTTGTAGCACCTATACATTGTTCAGTAATCTATAACGAATGTTCTGTCTTGCTCCAAAGGCTGTATAGTTTTTAAAGTTGGATACTGTGCCATGTTAGTGTGTGAGTCCCTAGGGCTTAATGTAGTGAATGTAATTTCTTACATATTTAAAAAACATTTGATTATGTATTAAATATGTAGCAAATTGAATGGACACATCTGCGTGAATTTCATGATCTTACATTTCTTGGCACAGTTCCAGTTATACTAAACATTTTAAATAATGATGCTGGTTATGTGGGTTGAAAAATTATCTTTCATAATGGAATTACATGTATTAACAAAATTCAGTTTTTGTTACATTTAGTTTTCCCTGGATATGACATTAAATATGTATAGCTACAGCTACAGATGTAGATATATCATGTATAGTTAATCTTTTTGGTTATTTAAGTCAATCTTATAAACATTTGTCAAACACCTACATTGAAGAGTGTGTACTATGTACAAGAAGCTAAATATATACAGCACGTTCTTGCAACTAGCCTAAAATTTAATAGAGAAAAGTAGGGTATGAAATGGTGGACAAAAATAAGGGCTAAACCAAATATAATGGAAACAACTTAGAGATGAAGGATAACTTAAACTGGTGGTGGGTGGGAGTGGTAATAAGGAAGGCTTCACAGAGGAAGGTCTCAAAAAATATTTTTTGCATTAATATAAGAGAATATCAGGTGTTTTACTTTACTATAAAATTTTACATTACATCAAATAATATAAGATTCTATATTAATGTATAATTTTACTTCAATATAAAATAATATTAACCTGATTCATCTGTTTACTGGCCTGATATGAAGCATTATTTATTTTCTTCTTTCTAATTGTAACAGTCCTGTGTTTGTAGAATGTTTTAGTGTCTTTCTGCACTTTGGAATACACTTAGAATAGAGACACATTTTCACTTATTAGCTGTATAACAGAGGTGCATGCTGAAGTTGGTAGTTGAGATGGCCTTTAACTTGTTAATGTTAATAAACTTATTAATGTGAAAAATTAGACTGAAACGTTTCTTCTAAAGGCACAGAGAAACTATTTAGATTTTGGTATCACTGGCCACTGATCTAACTATAGATTTTTAATTTTGATTAGTTTCTTTATTATTTTTTATAGAAGTCCTCTTATAGCTATACTGAAAAATTTTTTATTTTTGTAAAAGTGTTCTGTTAATAAAAAATTATTACTGTTTTCATCAACAGGTGAGTCAGGACTGTGAAATATATTACCTGAAGTAATCGAAAGATAATACTTCTTTGGAATTGAAATAGCTTTGTGAAAATATGTAAACATAATATATGTATAATCACTGTCTAAGAATCAGACAATACAGAAAAGAAATAAAAACTACTCATAATTCATAATTTCACTGCCTTGTCTTTTCTCAGATAAGTGTAGTTACGCTAAAATTGACCCACACTGAGACGTACCCACACATACAAGTGGAATACTATTGTTATACACATCACTTTGTTATATGATTTTTTCACTTAAAATATATCACGGGCATCTTTGCAGTCAAAATTTCTGAATAGAAGTTTCTGTTCTTAATATTGTTTCTTTAACAATTTATGGCTTTAGAGAAATCCTTAAAAAATCAATTCCAACTGTAATATTGTAGAAATGTTGTTGTCCTTGTTAGGTGCCGTCAAGTCAGTTTGGATTCGTAGAAATCTTATCAATGTGCAACAGGACAAAACATTGCCCAGTTCTGTGCCATCCTCACAATCATTGCTGTGTTTGAGCCCATTGTTGCACCCACTGTGCCAGTCCATCTCACTGAGGGTCTTCCTCTTTTTTGCTGACCATCTACTTTACCAAGTATAATGTCCTTCTCCAGGGACTGGCCCCTCTGATAACATGTCCAAAGTAACTGAGACAAAATCTCACCATCCTCGCTTGTAATGAGCATTCTGGCTGTACTTCTTTCAAGACTGATTTGTTCATTTTTCTGGTAGCCCATGCTATATTCAGTATTCTTCACCAACACCATAATTCAAAAGCATCAATTCTTCTTCAGTCTTTCGCATACATGTGAGATGATAGAAAATACCATGGTTTGGGTCAGGGGTACCCTAGTCTTCAAAGTGACATCTTTGCTTTTGGACACTTTAAAGAGGTCTTTTGCAGCAGATTTGCCTAATGCAATGCGTCGTTTGATTTCTTGACTGCTGTTTCCATGGGTGTTGACTGTGGGTCCAAGGAATGTGAAATCCTTGACCACTTCAACCTTTTCCCCGTTTTCGTGATGTTGCTTATTGGCCAGTTTTGAGGATTTTTGTTTTCTTTATATTGAGCTGTACTCCTTACTGAAGGCTGTCTTTGTAAAATAATCAACTAAATTTTCTTCTAGTGGTTATATGGATTTATTTTTCATATTTAATTCTTGAATTCCATCTGAAAATTTACAATACTTCAAATTTTGGGACAATATTGGCCCCAATATTTGTTATAAATAATATACTAAAAACCACTGATTCAAAATACTAAATGCTTCAAATATTCTGTTTTAGCATTCTCTATTCTATTGATATGTTTGTTCTTGCAATGGTATCATGATACTTTATGTGCTATAAATTTAAAATATACCTTAATATCTAGAGGGGCAAATCCTACAATAATTTAAAAATTTCAGGTTTTTATTAATATTATTATTAAGTTTATACTTCCAGATAAATTTTAGAACCATTTTGAGGAGGAAATTTAAATAACAATTTATGGAGATTTGAAATTCTTTTTACTGTGTTATTAAGCTTTACATTTTTTTCTAAACTAAAGGCATATGACTTCTAAAATATTTAGCACCTATTGAGATGGCCTTTAACTTTTTAATGTTAACAAACATTAATGTGAAAAATTATAGATTTAAAAATTTTAAAGTACCCAGTTTAAATTTTAAAATAACCATGTTGTTATTTTAATATCATGCTGGGTTCTACTTGTTAACAGTTTATTTAGGGTTTTTTGCCTTATATTCATCAATTAAATTGTCTTCTGTTTTGTTTCTTTTGTTGTTATGTTGGTCAGTGCTCTCTCAGTAAAAAAATTAGGAAGTTCCCTATCTTTGACTGTGTAAGCTCAAGCTCACTGTTAAATTTTCTGATCCTCTCTTGGACTCCTGATAGGATTGAGCTTAACCAAAGTCTAGTCTAGAGCAGTAAATACAGGAGTGCCGTGGATCCAGTTGATTCGGTTACCCAGCTCCAAACTCTTGTCTAATGTACCATCTTATACTGCAGAGGCTGGAAAGATAAAAATACAAAATTCTCCTTAAAACATTCTTTTTATCCCTTTAGAAAGAAGATTTCAATAAAAGGAAATGAGTCTGTACTTTTGTCATTGGGGTTTATATTTTCATAAATGCTACATTAAGTGAGCATAAAAAATAGGTCTGGGATTTAAATGGCATTTAATGTAATCATCCTTGTGTTGTAAACTCTGCCTTTTTTCCTTTTCTTTCTTTTGGATCATTTTCATTTATATGAACCCAGATTGAATGCAAAATATGGTTCAGATTGTGAGAAATGTTTTAAAATTTAAATAGTGTTACTTTGCAAATAATACAAGTTAAAAGTGTGCTTCTGCAGAGCTTTAAATGGTCAGCCTCAAGGGCTTACAGCGCTTTTCAGAAACTGAAGATGCAATGTGATTGAGAAGAAAAGTGTGGGTTTTGCGGTGAAACAGGCCTGGATATGAATCCCAGTTCTGCCACTTACCAACTTTATAACCTTCAATAAGTTGCTTAATCTTTCTCAAACACAGTTCTCTAGCTCTATTAAAAAAAAAAAAAAGCATAATATCTAAACATGAGATTACTGTTCAGATAAAATACATGAAAACTCTTTTCATGTTATCAACAAATATTAGGACTGCTCCTTGCTACTGAGTTTTAAAAGCTGACATTGCACCTCAGAGATATAGATTTAATTAATGGTCTCTCTCTCTTGTTTGTTTTCTCGTCTTTTGCTTGATTCACTACATTCCCTTAAAAAAAAAAAAAATTCCCTTAAGCAGTCATTAAATGATGTCAGTTATTTACATATATGAAGAAATATGTTTACCAGGCCATTCACAGTAAAGTATTTTCTATAGGCAAGGAAGGATTGGAGAAAGCGGTATGTCAGAGACCCCGGTTACCTGTGAAGTGAGAGAGTGGGGAGGCACAAATTGGCAGGATCCTAAAAGTAGATATAAGAAAAGCTAACAGTCAAAAAAAAAAAAAAATTTTTTTTTTTTTTTTTAAGGAAGGGAAATTTGAAAAAGAGAAAGATAAATTTTACCTACTTCATAAGTTTTTCTAGGGACAGTGCTTATTAAAAGTTGCTGATGTTTGGAAATGAATCAATCCTTTTTCTGACTAGCCGAAGAGTCGACAGTTCAAATCCGCCAGGCGCTCCTTGGAAACTATGGGGCAGTTCTACTCTGTCCTATAGGGTTGCTATGAGTTGGAATCGACGCGACAGCACTGGGTTAGACAGTGAATAGAGAGTACAACAGGCTTGAAATTTTATTTTTTCCAAATCCTCCAAGTGAAAGAAAGTGCTGAGCCATTAGTAGATTCTCAGTGAAACTCACTTAGTAATTATTATCCAAATCTTTGTGAACCAAGAGAAAGTAATCATTCTTCTTATGATGACTTCTTACAGCAGCGGAAACCACAGCAGTTAACCACCAGGCCACCAGGGTTTCCACTTCTTACAGTAGACAAGTCTTATTCTGGTCAGTTTGCAGAAAACTGGAGTACAGAAGCTAATTTACTTGCCCAGAGTAAGAAAGGAAATTGATAATGAAGATGGAATGAAAATCTAGGTCTTTGTATTGCACTTCAACTTGTGGCCCTTGAAAAAAACCTTAAAAACTGAGCTCAAAAATAGAATTTTTAAGTGGTTTTACAGAAAAACACCATGACTTAAAATAATCTTCAAATCCATTTAAAACATATCTCTATTCTTCCAGTCCAAGTCCCTAAATAGTAACAATTCATTTTTAAAACTGTATTAAGTATAAAACCATCTTTGACCACTGTTTATGTGGGAAAGAAACATTTCCCTCCTACTAAGATATTGTCAACTCGACGGCACTGGGAAGATATTATCAACTGATTTTTGACATAAAACACAGCATTTTTAATACAGAGGTCCCCAGGCTGCAGAAAACCCCACTGCAGCTTGTCTGGCTGGCCTAGCCATTTTTGTATTAAAATACCAGTTCCGTTGCTTGGCCAGCCTCACAATTTGTGTCAGAACTCCAGCCCCATTGATTGTCTGGACTCACCATTTTTGCATTAAATTGCAGTTTCTTTGTTTGGCCTGCACTATGAAAATCCTGGTGCCTGCATTGTATCATTAAAAATGTTGCTGACGTAACTTGTATGAACTCCCTACTTGTAAATGCCTTAAAAATAAATTTTTTCCCCCGCCCCCCTGAAGCAGCCTTGGCAGCAACAGCCCTGATTGCTTCCTTGCCTTGCTTTAGGAAATAAAGCCACCTTTACACTCTCCCACCTCTGGCTCTCGTTTATTGCCCAATACAAGTCATGCTGAGCAAAACCTGGGGTTTTCACCCAGTAACATTTTAAACAGTAAGGGTTATTGTTGTGGTGGTTGTTAGCTGCCACTGAGTCGACTCCAACTCATGGCAACCTTACGTACAATAGAACAAAATGTTACCCACTCCAGCGTCATCCTCATGTCACCACCATGTTTGAGTTCATTGTTGCATCTACTAAAGGTTATTAGGAATTAATTTATTCCAACCCCTTCATTTCATAGACAGAGACTCAGAGATGTTGGTTGGCCAGTCAAAGACATGAAGCTAGCATATTGTACACACCCCTTGTCTTTCCAGAACAATACTGCAGTTTTCCAAACCATTCACTATTCTGTGGATTAGACATAATCAACCGACCAACCCGTTACTGTAGAGTAGATTCCGACTCATAGCAACCCTATAGGACAGAGTGGAACTGCCCCATAGAGTTTCCAAGGAGCACCTAGTGGATTCAAACTGCCCACCTTTCGGTTAGCAGCTGAAGCACTTAATCACTATGCCACTAGGGTTTCCGGATCGGACATAGTTAATTATAAATAATTACAATATTCTTCGGGGTTCTAGGTGAGAGATTTAGAAATCAAATCACGAGAAAAGGTATTAGGATTTCATTGTCTATTTTGCAAAAGTACAGTACACACACACACATACATACAGATGGTTATAGTGGAATAAAGAGTTCTGAAATCTGAATTTTCTCTTTTGGTAACTGTATGTCTTGAGTGGAGTTCTTAATTTCATTAATCAGTTTCCTTATTGATTAAAAGAGAACATGATCCTCACCTTGGCTACTTCTAATGTGGATCACAGAGGATAATATGCTTGTGTATTTTTTGTAAATTCTAAATTGTTAAGCAAATGTAAAAAATCATCTGGTTCTCCCACGTAGTGAGCGCTAGAGTAGTGAAATGAGTGAAATGTATGCCTTTAGCTGAGATTTAGAACGAAACTCTTTACACCAGTTTTCCTCTGTTTCCTGGAAGAACAGGTCGCCTATGTTATCAAAGTAACTAACATTAGCAACTGTAATTAAAAAAAAAAAAAAGAAAAACCTTCAGAAATTTCAGTGACTTAGCCCAAAAAAAGTTTACTTTTCCTTTTTGCACAAAGCGATGCAGGCTGGTGAAAGCTTTTTGTTTCAGAAAGATAAGATTACCACAAGTGTGACACGGTCATTTCAGCATGTGGCTCCAAGCCGAAGAGCGAGCTGGAGGCAGAGCACCGGCTGCTAACTGCCTTAACCCGGAAGCAATGCTCATAATTCTTGTGATATAGGTATTTCATAGAATGCAACTTCATTGCTTAAAACTCTGTATCGGCTTTTCGCTGAATTTAGAAAAGATATTTCCTGATCTGTCTCTGTTTTCTGACCTTACGTGACACCACACTCCCCTGATCTCATTATATTCTAGAAACCTTGGACTTTTTTATTCCTTCAATATAACAATCTCAGCTCCGTCTCAGGGACTTTATATTTCCTGATCATTTTGCCTTGATTGTTCTTTTCCCATGGTGGCCTTTTCTCATTCATTAAGTCTCAGTTCAAATATCTGTGTCCTGACCTTTCTAAATTTGCTACTGTGCCCTGTGGTATGTTATTTTGTTTTTATAGTCAATACAGTTTGTCTGAATTAATATATTTTCTGCCTCATCATGTAATTATTTATTGGTCTTAAACTTACCGAATTAGTTGTCAGCTTTATTAGGATCAGGACTGTACTTTACGAATCTTTTATTTTCCCATAATGTCTAACACATAATAAAAAGTCAATAAATACTTGTTCCACTGAACTTGTCAGACAAGAGACTATTTGATAGTTCAGGCAACATCATTATGACCTTATTAAAAAAAAAAAGTACCAATTATGTGTAGTAGAAATAGAGACTTGATCATTTAAATGAAGCCACATTACTTCTTCCTGTTAGTCAATTTTTCTGGCCTCTTTTCCTTTTTAAATCTCTGGATTAAAAAGCAAGGGGCAGAAATTACATTCCAATCTTGTAGAATCAGACCCATTTAGGCTAAGAGCATATGAAGTGATTCTAAATGTCACAATGCAAAGTTATATTCTGCTAAAGGCCCTTGACTCATTTGGGAAGAGGTGGCACAAGGAGTTCTATTGAAAAAAGAGGGTCAAGTTAAGAGGCTAGGGCACTGTGTAAACAGCTAATGTGGATCAGTGTTAATTAAAGGGCTGTTTAAACCATATAGGCTAATAAAGTTTAGTTAAAATTGGCAGGCGATGAAAAGGGAGAAAATAAGAATTAGTGTTACAAGTCCTAAAAGTATCTAGTAAATTTGAGAATTTGTGTAAGGAAATGATTTTAAAACAAAATTTTGTAGAAACCGTGTCTTGGCAAAGAGGAGAAAAAGGTAATCTAATTACAGAGATTAGATTTTGAGGCTTCTTGATCAAGACCCTGGAACATAAGTCTGGATAAACAAGGATTCAGTGATTGAGAGATACTTTTTTAGACCATCACATTTAATAACCTGGCAATGACCCCCGAGGATTGGGTGACATCTGCTTAAGGTGACTCTTGTAAACCTGGAGAAAGGAATGGGTTATGCTGAGAAAAGTGGACAAACCTGAGTTTCTCTGGAAGCCATAAGAGGAAGGAATAAAACAACTGAGGAAAGCAATCCTGCTGGTTCGAGAGGCCAGAAGACCCAACAGTGGGTTGTGTTTCACAGGAAGGCCCAGAAAACACACCAACACCACCTGGAATGTGCTGATGAAAGGGCCCAGCATCACTAAGTAGCTCTTTTGTGGCTCTCCTCTTTAGGCCAGGGTTGTGAAAGACAGCTGCAGAATTGGCTTTTTAACAGTCAAGGGAGTGGCCCAAAGTAATTGAGGCCAGGGACTGAGCTTAACTGACAGAAGATGGAGGCCATGTTCACAAAAGTCAGAGTGATGGCCAAAGAAGATTGACCTGCAGGGAGCTGTGGAGATGGTTACTAGAACATACTGTCCCAAGGTGCATGCCATTGGGCAGCTGTTGAGGGTGTTATTTAACATCCACAATCAGAAGAAGCCAAAAACAGAGAAGCAGGAGACTGAGATCTATCACCCCAACAAAAATTCATGAACGATCATCCCTTGCTCAGATCCAGGTCCTGATCCAGATCTGGAAACTACTGACTGAAGAGGTGGCTGTGTCCCTAAGAGAAAGTCCCCTACAATGCCAAGAAAAGCGTATACTATAATGACACCCCCAGGGCTAACCCAAAGGGGCCTATAGACTTTTGTTCAGGTAACTATACACTGGGCAATGGGGAATACCTAGACGTTTCAAGGTCTATTGGGCATAGGGGTCTGAACTGACATTGACACTCAGACATCTAAAGCATAATCATACCCTCCTCTCCCAGTAGAGTGGGAATATACAGGGACCAGGTCATAAATAGAGTTCTAGTGAAAATTAAGCTCTTAGTGGTCCACTGAGTCAACAGACCCATTCTGTGATCATTTCTCGGTGTCTGAGGGTACGATCAGCATAGATATGCTTGGCAGTTGTAGTAACCCCCACACTGGGTCCTTGACCTGTAAGTAAAACCTAGCGAAGTGGAGAAGGCCAAGCGGAGGCCTCTAAAATTACCCCCACCCACCAAGGATAGTAATTCAAAAGTAATGTCACATCCTGGGGGAGAGGGGTGTAGACATTAGTGCCACATTTAAGGACTTAAAGGATAAACAGATGATGGTCTTTCTTATATCTCCATTTGCATTGTTAGTCAGATTTTATTCAGAAAATGGACAGACTCCAAGAATGACTGTGCACTCCCACAAGCTCAATCAATTCTGTTGGACTATCACTGCTGGAGCTGATGAATAGGGCCTTGGGAACGTGCTTTGTGGTCACTGATTTAGCAAATGCATTGTTTTCTATTCTGATCAGAACCAATTTCCATTCCCAATGTATGCTGTAGCATCATTCAAATAGAAAGCACATCATATTCATGCAGTTCATAAGAAAGACATCATCCTGAAAGGGTAGGGTGAGCAAGAGATAGTAAACTAATAATGTTGGTATGACACATGTACTCCAGAGATAAATCCTCAGAAAAATTTTAGAAGTCCAGTGATTGGGTGTGTGCTGGGATACCCCCTTAAAGGAAAATTCGAATTCTGCATCCATATTTCAAAGAAGGAAGCACAGTGTCTAGTTGGCCTCTTCGGATTCAGAAGACAACACATTACACATCTGAGAATACTGATCAAACTCATACCAGGCAATACATGCCGCTTTGGTGTGGGGACTGGATTGGAAAGGGCTCTGCAGCACGTCCTGGCTGTAGTGCAATCATCCCTGCCACTTTGGTCTCGTGATCTGGTAAATATGATGCTGTCAGAGACGTCAGTGTTGGGGAACATGCAGTGTGGGTTATATAGCATGTAAAAACAGCATGGGGGCTGTGTCTCACCTCCTCTAACTTCACAACAGGGAAGAAGAATCAAGACCAATAGCCCAAGGCTGATTCCTATGAGGCAGAGGTCAGACACGCCCCCTCTCCTCCACCTCCTTACCAATTCTGACACCAACCATCCCTCCCATGGCACTCTCTACTTCTCTGCTAAATTCGGTAATTTATTGCAACGGCCACACATAACTCAAAGACAATACTCACCATCATAGAGTTTATTAGAGAAGTAACAGGTTACAAATCAGGTTCAGGAGTGCTCAAGATACAGTTTTTCCATCAGGACAGCCTTTTCCCAACCGTGCTTTCAGGCATGCCTCTGTAGCCCTCAGCCTCTGCCCTGCCCCAGCAAGTGTTACAATGCTCTTTTAGCTCTACCAGTAACTACCCAGAGGCATTCTACTCTGCCAGTAAGTGTCCTGGTCAAAGGCACTCAGCTCTTTCACTCCATGGGCCAGGAAGCCCACCATGCCATCTCCTGCTGTCATTTCTTTGCCACCACTTCTCGAGCTCTCTCTCTCTGTCTCCTGGTTCCAGGAGCTTCTAAGTGCAGGGATCCCAGGTCCAAAGCTCTTGGCTCCTAGCAGTTCTTCCTTAGTGGTGGCTGGATCCTCTCTTTCTTGCCTCTAGGGTGGCTCATTTCAAGCCCAGGGAGGTGGCAAACCCGACCGATCCCTTTGGTAGGCCACAATTACCCTTTCTGCACAGTCCCACTCAACCATCTGGGTGGGAATTACAAGACCGTGGCAAGAAAGGCCACACAAAAGTGATCCATAGTACCACATAGCAATTCCCAGTGAAGGAATCCCAACCCAGGTTTCCGAAGTTCAGGAGCAAGGACATGTCATTTACAACAAAGAAGCATACATCTCCTGGTCTGTTAGAGATGGAACACCTGACCATGAGGTACCAAGTGTTTATGCACTGGGATTGCCCAACAGAAAGCCCATTTTAAGCTGAGTTCTTTCAGGCTTAATGTCATAAAGAAAGACAGATAAAACAGCAGTCCATCATAGATGGAAATGTTACCTCTTCTCTTATACTCAAGTGGGATCTGAAGGCACGAGTAAGCTTCATGACTAGGTAGCACAGAATCTCGTGTCACCTACCACCATAACATCACCATCTCTCTCCAATATCTATATGGAGGAAGAGTCCCAAATAACCACATGAAAAATGTGGCAAAAGTCTTGGCTCAGTTTATGGATCATTGCCTCTTTATATAGGTACAAGCTGAAAATTGATGATGGCTACACGACAATAAAATTTAAGTAAGACCTTGAAAATGAATTTTGTTGTTAGCTGTTTTTGAGCCAGTACCAATTCATAACAACGCTATGTACAACAGAAAGAAACACTGCCTGGACCTGTGCCATCATCACAGTCATTGTTATGCCTGAGCCCTTTGTTGCAGCCACTGTGTCAATCCATCTGGTTGAGGTCTTTCCTCTTTTTCACTGTCTACTTTATCAAGCATGATGTCTTTCTCCAGGGACTGGTCCCCCCTGATAATGGGTTCAAAGTAAGTGAGATACAGTCTCTCCATCTTTGCTCTTAAGGAGCATTCTGGCTGCATTTCTTCCAAGACCAATTTGTTTGTTCTTCCGGCAGTCCATGGAATATTCAATATTCTTTGCCAACACCATCATTCCAACACATCAATTCTTTTTCGATCTTCCTTATTCATTATCCAGCTTTCCCATGCATGTGAGGTGATCGAAAATACCATGGCTTGGGTCACACTCACCTTAGTCCTCAAAGGGACATGATTGCTTTTTAACACTTTGAAAAAGTCTTTTGCAGATTTGCCCAATGCAATGCGTCATTTGATTTCTTGACTGCTGCTTTCACAGGTGTTGATTATGGATCCGAGAAAAGTTAAACCCTCTACAACTTCAGTAATGATATTTCTTTTTTTATTATTGTACTTTAGATGAAGTTTTACAGAATAAATTAGTTTCTCATTAAAAAATTAACATACATATTGTTTTGTGACCCTAGGTGGATGGATTTACATCTTGCCAACTCTGCAACATGTCAACACCCTCCTCTTCTTCCGCTTGGGTTTCCCATTACCAGCTTTCCTGGCCCCTCCTGGCTTCTTGCCCTTGACCCTGGGCTGGTTGCCCATTTAGTCTCATTTTGGTTTGTTGGCCTGTCTAATCTTTGGCTGAAGGGTGAACCTCAGGAGTGACTTCAGCACTGAGTTAAAAGGGTGTCTGGGGGCCATACTCCCAGGGTTTCTCTAGTCTCTGTCAGACCAGTAAGTCTGGTCTTTTTCCATGAGTTGGAATTTTGTCCTACATTTTTCTCCAGCTCTGTCTTGGACCTTCTATTGTGATCCTTGCCAGAGCAGTCAGTGGTGGTAGCTGGGCACCATCTAGTTGTGCTGGACTCAGTCTGGTGGAGGCTGTGGTAGTTGTGGTGCTTCAGTTCTTTGAACTAATCTTTCCCTTGTGTCTTTGGTTTTCTTCACTCTCCCTTGCTCCAGATAGGTTGGAACCAATGGAGTATCTTAGAAGACCCCTCAGGAGCTTTTAAGACCCCAGATGCTACTCACCAAAGTAGGATGTAGAACACTTTCTTCATAAACTATCTTATGCCACTTGAGCTAGATGTCCCTCGAGACCACAGTCCCCAGCCCTCAGCCCAATAATTTGGCCCCTCAGGGAGTTTGGATGTGTCTTTGAAGCTTCCATGACCTCTACTTGGTCAAGTTGTGCTGCTGACTTCCCCAGTGTTGTGTACTGTCTTATCTTCACCAAAGTGGCCACTTATCTATTGTCTAGTTAGTATTTTTCCCTTCCCACCCCTCACCTCCCCAATAAATATCAAAGATTGTTTCTTTCTGTGTGTAACTTTTTCATGAATTTTTATAATAGTGGTCTCATACAGTATTTGTCCTTTTGTGATTGAATTATTTCACTCAGCTTAGTGCCCTCCAGATTCATCTATTTTTAAAGATGTTTCACAGATTCATCATTGTTTTTTATTGTTTCCTAGTATTCCATTGTGTGTATGTACCATAGTTTATCTATTCCTCTGTTGATGGGCACTAAGGTTGTTTCCCTCTTTTTGCTATTGTGAATAACGCTGCCATGAACATGGGTATGCATATGTCTTTTCATATGATGGCTTGTTTTTCTAGGGTATATTCCTTGGAGTGGGATTGCTGGATCACACGGTATTTCTATTTCTAGTTTTTTAAGGAAGTGCCATATAGTTTTTCAAAATGGTTGTACCATTTTACATTTCCACCAGCAGTGCATAAGAGTTCCAAGCTCCCCGCAGCCTCTTCAACATTTGTTTTTTCTGATTCATGCCAGTAATGTTGGGGCAAAATGATATCTCATTGCAGTTTTGATTTGCATTTGTCTAATGACTAAAATCGACTCGACAGCAATTTTTTTTTTAATGACTAGTGATTGTGAACATATCCTCATGTGTCTGTTAGCTGCCTGAATGTCTTCTTTGATGAAATGTCTGTTCATATCCTTTGTTTATATTTTAGTTGGATTATTTTTCTTTTTGTTGTAGTGGTGTAGTATTTTGCAATAGATTTTAGAGATTAGAACTTTGACAGATTTGTTATAGCCAAAATTTTTTTTCCCAGTCTGTAGGCTCCCTTTTTACTCTTTTGGTGAAGTCTTTTGATGAACGTGTTTAATTTTTAGATCTCACTTATCTAATCTTATGGTGTTTGTGAATTGTTAGTTATGGTTCATATCCTATTTATGCCTTGTATTAGGGCCTCTAGCTTTGACCCTAATTTTTCTCCTATGATCTTTATAGTTTTTGGTTTTATGTTTAGGTCTTTGATCTATTTCGAATTAGTCTTTGTGGGTCATATAAGGTATGGGTCCTGTTTCACTTTTTTACAGATGGACATCCAGTTTTGCCAGCACCGTTTGTTTAAAAGGCTGCCTTTTCCCCCATTTAATGGGCTTTGGGCCTTTGTCAATGATCAGGTGACCACAGGTGGATGGATTTACATCTGGGTTCTTGATTCTGTTCCATTGGTCAATGTGTCTGTTCTTGTACCAGTACCAGGCTGTTTTGACTAATGTAGCCATATAGTAGGATCTGAGGTCAAGTAGTCATTGGCATAACGCAGGTTGTTAATGAATCTTCCTCCAATCCTCATGCCCCATTCTTCATATACTCCAGCTTCTAGGATTATTTGTTCAGCATACAGATTGAATAGGTATGGTGAAAGAATACAACCCTGGTGCACACCTTTCTTGACTTTAAACCAGTCAGTATCCCCTTGTTCTGTCCAAACAACTGTCTCTTGATCTATGTAAAGTTTCCTCACAAGCACAATTAAGTGTTTTGGAATTCCCATTCTTTGCAATATTATCCATAATTTCTTATGATCTACACAGTCGAATGCCTTTGCATAGCCAATAAAACACAGATAAATATCCTTCTGGCATTCTCTGCTTTCATCCAGGACTCATCTGACATCAGCAATGATATCCCTCCTTCCACGTCCTCTTCTGAAACTGGCCTGAGTTTCTGGCAGTTCCCTGTCAATATACTGCTGCAGCTGTTTTTGAATGATCTTCAGCAAAATTTTGCTTGTGTGTGATATTAGTGATATTGTTCTATAATTTCCACATTCAGTTGGATCACCTTTCTTGGGAATAGGCATAAATATGGATCTCTTCCAGTCAGTTGGCCAGGAAGCTGTCTTCCATATTTCTTGGCACAGAGGAGTGAGCACCTCTAGGGCTTCATCTGTTTGTTGAAACATCTCAATTGATATTCCGTCAATTCCTGGAGATTTGTTTTTCAATGACTTCTTGCTTTTTTCACGTATGATGTCCTTGATGTGATTCCACAACTTGTCTGGTCTTTGGTCACTGGTGTTCAATGCATCACATCTAGTCTTGAGATGGCCTCTAAATTCAGGTGGGATATACCCAAGGTCCTATTTTGGCTCTTATGGACTTGCTCTGATTTTCTTCAGTTTCAGCTTGAACTTGCATATGAGCAATTGATGGTCTGTTCCACAGTTGGCCCCTGGCTTTGTTCTGACTGGTGATATTAAGCCTTTCCATGGTCTTTTTGCACAGATGTAGTCAATTTGATTTCTGTGTGTTCCATCTGGAGAGGTCCATGTGTATAGTTGCCATTTATGTTGGTGAAAGAAGGTATTTGCAATGAAGAAGTCATTGGTGTTGCAAAATTCTATGATTTGATCTCTGGCATTGTTTCTATCACCAAGACCATATTTTCCAACTACTGATCCTTCTTCCCCAGTCATCTTTTGAGTGCCTTCCAACCTGAGGGGCTCATCTTCCAACACTATATCAGACAATGTTCTGCTGCTATTCATAAGGTTTTCACTGGCTAAATGATTCTCAGAAGTAGACTGCTGGGTCCTTCTTCCTAGTCTGTCTTAGTCTGGAAGGTCAGCTGAAACCTGTCCTCCATGGGTGACCCTGCTGGTATCTGAATACCAGTGGCATAGCTTCCAGCATCACAGCAACATGCAAGCCCCAACAGTATGAGAAACTGACAGACATGTGGGGGTATGCATATATTTACTCATATTAAAAATGTGGAAGATTTTAGAAATCAACTAATTGCATAGCTTTAAATTTTTTTTTTTCCTTTAAATCAGTGAAATACTTTCTCTACCAGGAAGCTTAAATGTAAAACAAAACAAAGAGATCTACTCTGTCTTAAAGAGTGGAATACCAAATTGCAAACCTTCTACCCTGAAGCAAACACATGAGACTCACAGAATTCGGGGGAGCAGTGTTTGAAGACCAGTGATAGAGAATCTCTTCCTCACTTTGAAGGTGAAGAAACTTAGAGGTTTTTTTTTTTTTTTGCCATAGTGTTAGGCAGTAAGCAAAATTTATGAAAAGGCCAAATGTAACAGCTGCTGAGTTTATCGTCTTCTGAGTCTCTAATGGCACATCTCACCTTTGAAAATGGTGTAGCATAAAGAACTACCATACTTCCCACCATATACAAATATTAACTCAAAATGGATCAAGGACCTAAAGAACTAAAACCATAAAACTCAGAACAAAACATAGGGGTAATGCTTTAGTATCTAGTTTTTGACACTGCATTCTTAGACACAACACTGGAAGCATGAAAAAGAAAAGACGAAATAGATAAATTAGACTTCGTGAACATTAAAGACTTTTGAGCATCGAAGGACTTTATCAACAATGTTCAGAGACAACCTACAGATTTGGGAGAAGAAAATTGGGAACCACATGTCTGATAAAGATTTAATCCAGAATATACATAAAACTTCCACAACTTAGAAATGAAGAGACAAACAATCAAAAAATGAGCAAAGGACTTGTTCAGACATTTCACCAAATAAGATACACGAATGGCTAACAAGCTCCTGAAAAGATGCTCGACATCATTAGTTGCTGTTGATGTTGTTAGCTGCCATTGAGTTGGCCCCTGATTCGTGGGGCCATATTACAGAGTAGAACGGGTACATAGGGCTTTCTTGGCTATAATCTTAATGGAAGCAAATCTCCAGGCCTTACATTCCATGGAGCCACTGGATAGGTTTGAACTGCCAACCTTTTAGATAGAAGTCGATTGCAAACAGCTTGTGCTACTCAGGATCCTCAATAGTTATTAACCAAAACTAAACCCTTTGCTATTGAGTCAATTCTAACTCAAAGGGACCCATTAGTCATAGGGAAATGCAAATCAAAACCACAGTGAGTTATTACTTCACCCACACTAAGATGGCTATGGTAAAAAAAAAAAAAAAAGTGTTGGCAAGGATGCGGAGAAATTGGAATCCACATCCATTGCTGGTGGGAATGTAAAATGATGCAACCAAAAAAATCAAACCAAACCCATTGCTGTCAAGTCAGTAATGACTCATAATAGTGCTGTGGAAAACAGTTTGCTAGTGCCTCAAAACGTTAAGGAAACCCTGGTGGCATAGTGGTCAAGTGCTGTCTGCTAACTGTCCAAATCCACCAGGCACTCCTTGAAAACTCTGTCCTATAGGATTGCTTTTTTTTTTTTTTTTTTTAATAGGATTGCTATGAGTTGGAATTGACTCAAAGACAATTTTTTTTTCTTCAAGGCATTAAACATAGACTTACCACATGACCCAGCTAGGTATACAGTCAAAAGAATTGAAAGCAGGAATGCATATTGACCCATATATACCAATGCCTATTAGAGCACTATTCACAATAGCCAAAAAGTGGCAACAGAGGTCCACAGACTAAGGCCCAAGTTTGTTAATGACTTCAAGCCTTAGTTTCTTCATTTGTAAAACAGGAGTATTAATTCTACCGCATATCCTTTGTTCTGAAAATTAACTTAGAAGAAATATAATAGCACCTGTTGTAGAGCCTGGGTATAAACCCAGGAAATCTGATAAATTGTAGCTTCCTTTTCTCAGGTTTGGCTTGTTCTATTTGTTTTAATTTGGCCTCACATCAGCCATAATGTCATATTTTTTTTTTAATGAATAATGCATTAATCTGTAAATTTAAAAAATAGCTGATTTTAAATACTCAGATTTTACATTAGGATTTACTAAATTTCAAAATAAGCAGAAAAGCAATTTATTTAATCTAATTGAATATAACATATAAACTTTTTTTAAGTTTTTGCCTGTTTAACCATCATATGACTGTGTTCATGCAAGTACAATCATCAGAACTGTTCTCCCAAGCACACACTGTGGCACCACCTTTCATGTGCAGTACTTGGTGTAAACTTCATTATCAAAACGTATCTGGCTTTAAGTGTAAACATATCTGCTACAAGTAAAGTTTAAAAGGTAAAAGGGAACGATACGAATGACTAAATCAAAATAGAACTGCCCATCAGCACATGATATAATTAAACAAAATATTATATAATGATGTTTCCACAAGCACCCCAACTTAATGAGTTTTACAAAAAGGAAGCAGAAACAAAAAGTAATGTGTAAACTCCAAAAATAGTATAAAATACTGAAGGATATAATGTAAAATTTACCTCCAGAAAAACAAGGGAAAAAGCCAAACCATGCAGAGAAAACTAAACTGGGGTTAGAAGTTATAACACTTGTTTTACTGCAAAGGCTTTTCTAAAATGCACTCTGACAAAACGGTTTATCCTGTATCTCCTTTTTCAAAAAAATTGTATTGTTTAATCACACAAATTGGGTACTTTGTGGGAATTTCACATTTATTGTCAGCTGTATGTTTTTTACCTCCAAAAAACTTTTCATCTCTAAACTGTTTTTTTTTCAAATGAACAAAAACATTAAATTAGCTCCATGAAAATTATTACATATAAAGTCAAATCATCATAAAAATAAATCTGCCTTAACAAAACAGTACAGAAAAAGCGTACAAATAAGTGCTGAAAATTGCAGAAAACTATTCAATGAATAGGCTGCCTTAGAAAATTTAAGAGTGGCTCAACCTGGATGAAGGGCCCTGGACTACCCTGATTCTCATTTCCTTGTTTGTCAGATTCGTTATTGACAAAATGGCAATAACACAATACCAAGCACATTAATGACAAATGCTCTTTTAATAAAAGGTTGGTGGCTTGGTAACCATTTGTCTAAATGGAACATTATTGGTACCATTTCTTAGAGAGTCTTATAATGGGAACTGTAAAAGGAATGAAACTATGGTCCCTAAGAGAAACCTGAAACATGCCTATGTATACACACCCTGAGTAAAGGGTACTTAAGGATATTTATTTCATTTTAAAAGTATATATTGAGATTGTTCCTTTTATTTGCAAATGAAAGAAATAGGACAAAACAAAATAAACAAAACTCTGAAGTATGTGATTCACCCTGAAGTTTTAAGACTTTTCAAGGCCTTTAACCCTTCCCTTTGCACGTCCTGTAGCTGCTTCACCTATTATTATCTTTATGTTCAAAATATTTTTCACCAATAAAAGGAACAGATTTATCTGTGTCAAAAATGTCCACATGAGTCAATACAAGGAAATGACTTAGCTTTGTCACTTCTAAGTGTTTTCCAACACTTATTAAGAAATACCAATACCAAATACGATTGACACACTGTCCATTGTCTCTTAACCTGGAAAACAATTATGGTTTATTGGCATTGTGTGAAGATACCTTCTACTGGGGGAAAAAACAAAAACAGTTTTTCTTTCAAGATTGCTATTTTGTAAGATAAAAAAAATTAGAAGCAAAATATTCTTTCAAGAATGTTAAATATAATGTCATCTATCATATTATAATGTTTATTGGTTACAGCATTACAAAGTTCACTTTTTCATACTGTCTCATTTCTCTCTCTTACTGTCTTCTCAACTCTCAAATTTATGAAGTTGCTAATTCTGACAACTACTATTGAATTTAAAGATTTTAGAATTTCATATTAAGACTTGTTTTTGCAGCTCATTGGATGGACTTTTTTTGTCTGTGCCTACAAGGAAAGTTTCTTCCTATTCTCTGGAAGCATGTCAAGAAAACTGGACAATTTTCTCATGGTCTGAGGATGGTCACTGTGATAGTTAATTTTGTCACCTTGTCTAGACTGGGTATCCAGTTATTTGGTCAAATACTACTATAGATGCTGTTATGATGTAGTTATATGCGATTAATTTAGTTGGCATTATGTAAAGCAGATTACCCTCCATAATGTCAGTGAGACTTATCCAATCAGTTAAAAGTCTTAAGAACAAAAAGGGAATTTTTCCTAGGATGTATTCTGCCTCCAGACTATAAATAGACATTTTTCTAGAAAGTTTCACTTTTCATTCTTCCTGTCACCTAACCTACAGACATTGGGACACAGGACTGTAGGAATCTTCAACTTGTTGTTTTTGGATTTTCCAGCCCCTCCACATTGCGTGAGTCAGTTGTTTAAAATAAATCTCTCAGATGATACAGATAGGTCGAGGTAGATATATCTTACTGGTTCTCTTTCTCTAGATAATCCAGGCTAAGATATTTTGGTACCTTGATACACACTTGCAAAAATTTATACTGTTAATCTTCCAGCCTTCCTCAAAGGGATCTAAAGTTGTTGTTTTTTTTTTAATCAAGGTGATAGTACATTGGGAAAAGGATATAATCAGATTTTTCAGGGATTACTGGACACTGGCTCTGAATTGACACTAATTTCGAAAGACTTAAAACTTCACTATGGTTCACCTGTCAGAGTAGGGGCATATAAAAGTCAGGTGATCAGTGGACTTTTAACTCAGATCCAACTGAAAATGGGTCCAATGAGTTTCTAGAACCGCCCTGTAGTGACTTCCTCAGTTCCAGAATGAATAATTGGAATAGACGTATTCAGGAACTGGTAAAATACCAACATTGGTTCCTTGATTTAACTGTCATGGTAGAAAAGGCCCAGTGGAAGCCACTAAAACTTCTTCTATCTAGGTAAATAGTTAACTGAGAGAAATGTTGTATTCCTAGAGGGGCTACAGAGATAACTGTCATCACCGACTCTCTGCTTTAAAAAGCATAAAAACACGATGCCCTTCTTCAGGGACTGGTCTCCACTGACAACATGTCCAAAGTATGTGAGACAAAGTTTTGCCATTCTTGCTTCTAAAGAACATTCTGGCTGTACTTCTTCCAAGACAGAGTTATTCATTCTTCCGGAAGTCCATGGTATATTCAATATTCTTCACCAACACCATAATTCAAAAGTGTCAGTTCTTTGGTTTTCCTCAACTATTGTCCAGCTTTCGCATGGATATGAGGCAATTGAAAACATCATGGCTTGGGTGAGGAACAGCTTAGTCCTCAAAGTGACATCTTTGCTTTTCAATGCTTTAAAGAAGTCTTTTGACAGCAGATTTGTCCAAGGCAATGCATCCTTTGATTTCCTGATCGTTGCTACCATGGGTGTTGGTTGTAGATTGAGGTAAAATGAAATCCTTGACAACTTCAGTCTTCTCTTCATTTATCGTGATGTTGGTTATTGGTCCAGCTGTGAGGATTTTTGTTTTCTGTATGTTGAGGTATAATCCATACTGAAGGCTGTAGTCTTTGATCTTCATCAGTAAGTGCTTCAAATCATTTTCTCATTCAGCAATAAAAGTTGTGTCAGCTGCATATCAAAGGTATTAATGAGTCTTCCTCCAATCCTGATGCCATGTTCTTCTTCATATAGTCTAGCTTCATAGATTATTTGATCAGCACACAGATCAAATAAGTATGGTGAAAGGATACATCCCCGACCCACACCATTCCTGACTTTAAACCACGCAGTATCCTCTTGCTCTATTGCAATGACTGCCTCTTGGTCTATGTACAGTTCCTCATGAACACAATTAAGTGTTCTGGAATTCTCATTCTTTGCAATGTTATCCATAATTTGTCATGATCCACAGAGTTGAATGGCTTTGCATAGTCAATAAAACACTGGTAAACATCTTTCTGGTAGTTTCTTCTTTCAGCCAAGATCCATCTGACATCAGCAATGATATCCCTCATGTCCTCTTTTGAGTCTGGCTTGAACTTCTGGCAGTCTCCTGTCAATGTATTGCTGCAACTGCTTTTGAAAGATCTTCAGCAAAAACTTACCTGTGTGTAATATTAATGGTATTGTTTTATAATTTCTGCATTCTGTTGGATCACCTTTCTTTGGAATGGGCACAAATATGGATCTCTTCCAGTTGGTTGGCCAGGTCGCTGTCTTCCACATTTCTTGACAAAGATAAGTGAGTACCTCAGCACAGCATCTGTTCGTTGAAACTTCTCAATTGGCATTCTGTTAATTCCTGGAGACTTGTTGTTTGCCAATGTCTTCAGTGCAGCTTGGACTTCTTCCTTCAGTACCATTGGTTCTTGATCATACACTACCTCCTGAAACAGTTGATTGCCCAATTCTTTTTGGTACAGTGACTCCGTGTATTCCTTCCATCTTCTTCTGATGCTTCCTTCATATTCAATATTTTCCCTGTAGAATCTCCAATGTTGCAACTCAAGTTTTGAATTTTTTCTTCAGTTCTTTCAGCATGAGAAATGCTGAATATGTTCTCCCCTTTTGGTTTTCTAGCTTCTGATCTTTGCACATTTTATTATAATACTTTGCTTTGCCTTCTTAAGCTGCCTTTTGAAATCTCTGTTGAGCACTTCCACTTCATTATTTCCTCCTTTCTCTTTAGCTACTCTACATTTAAGAGGAAGCATAGAAAGAAGATGAAAGGAATACATAGAGCCACTATACCAAAAACAAACGATTGCAGCACTAGAAGTGCTCACTTGTCTATGCTAAGAAATTTGAAGATCCATATTTGTGCACATTCCAAAGAAGGGTGATTCAACCAAATGTGGAAAATTATCAAACAATATCATTAAAATCACATGCAAGTAAAATTTTCCTGAAGGTCAGTCAAAAGTGGCTGCAGCAGTATGTCAACAGGGAACTGCCAGAAATTCAAGCCAGATTCAGAAGAGGACGTGGAACCAGCGATATCATTGCTGACATCAGATGGATGGATCCTGGCCAACAGAAGAGTATATCAGAAAGATGTTTACCTGTGTATTATTGATTATGCAAAGGCATACGAACGTGTGAATCATAGCAAATTATGGATAACATTGCGAAGAACGGGAATTCCAGAACACTTAATTGTGCTCATGAGGGATCTGTACATAGATCAAGTGGCACTTATTTGAACAGAACAAGGGAGTACTTCATGGTTTAAAGAAAGGTGTGCATCAGGGTTGTATCCTTTCACCACATTTATTCAATAAGTATGCTGACGATGTACAAAGAGGTTCAAAGAAGAATTGACACCTTTGAATTGTGATGTTGGTGAAGAATATTGAATACACCGTGGACTACCAAAAGAATGAACAAATCTGTCTTGAAAGAAGTACAACCAGAATAGTCCTTGGAAGCAAGGAGGATGAGATTACATCTTGCTTACCTTGGACATGTTGTCAGGATGGATCAGTCCCTGGAGAAGGACGTCATGCTTGGTAAAGTAGAGGACCAGTGAAAAAGAGGAAGACCCTCAACAAGATGGATAGACACAGTGGCTGCAACAATGGGCTCAAGCATAACAAGATTGTAAGGATGGTGCAGGACCAGGCAGTGTTATGCTCTGTTGTACATAGGGTCACTATGAGTTGGAACGTATTCGATGGCACCTAACAACAATAACAATGTTCAAGAGCAAGTTTAGGGTGTCTTCTGCATCTTTTCTTTCTTTCCTGTCTTTTAAAGACCTTTTGCCTTCTTCACATATGCTGTCTTTGGTATCATTCCACGAGTTGTCTGATCTTTGGTCATTAGCGTTCAATGTGTCATGTCTATTATTGAGATGGTCTCTAAATTCAGGTGGGATATAGTCAAGGTAGTGTTTTGCCTTTAGTGGACTTGCCCTGGAGCCCTGGTGGCATAGTGGTTAAGAGCTTTACTTATCCAGGGCCTCTTTCCTTTCCATATGAAGTCAATGATTTGTTTCTCCATCTCACTGAAGAATGCCACTGACATTTGGGTCGGGATTGCATTTTATGTGTAGATTGCTTTGGGTAGAATAGACATTTTCACAAAGTTGAGTCTTCCTATCCATGAGCAAGTATGTTTTTCCACTTATGTAGGTCTCTTTTGGTTTCTTGCAGTAGTGTCTTGTAATTTTCTTTGCATAGTTCTTTTACATCTCTGGTTAGATTTATTCCTAAGTATTTCATCTTCTTTGGGCTAATGTAAATGGTTTTGATTTGGTGATTTTCTCTTTGATGTTCTCTTTGTTGGTATAGAGGAATATAACTGATTTTTGTATGTTTATCTTGTATCCTGATACTTTGTTGAACTCTTCTATTAGTTTCAGTAGTTTTCTTGAGTGTTCTTTAGGGTTTTCTGTGTATAAGATCGTTTCATTTGCAAATAGAGATACTTTTACTTCTTCCTTACAAATTTGGATGCCCTTTACTTCTTTTTCCAGCTTAATTGTTCTGGTTGGGACCTCCAGCACAGTGTTGAATAAGTGTGGTGATAAAGGGCATCCTTGTCTGGTTCCCGTTCTCAAGGGGAATGCTTTCTGATTCTGTCCACTTGGGAGGATGTTGGCTGTTGGCTTTGTATAAATGCCCTTTATTATGTTGAGGAATTTCTCTTGTATTTCTATTTTGCCAAGAGTTTTTATCATGAACAGATGTTAGACTTTGTCAAACACCTTTTCTGCAACAATTGATAAGATCATGTGGTTCTTCTCTTTTGTTTTATTTATATGATGGATTACATTGATTGTTTTTCTTATTGTGGAAGCACCTTGCATACGTGGTATGAATCCCACTTGGTCCTGGTGAATTATTTTTTTGATATGTTGTTGAATTCTATCGGTTAGAATTTTTTTTTGAAAAAATTTGCATCTAATATTAGATATTGGTTTGTAATTGTCTTTTTTGTGATGTCTTTACCTGGTTTTGGTATCAGGGTTATGCTGGCTTCATAGAATGAGTTTCAGAGCATTCTGTCCTTTTCTGTGCTCTGAAATACTTCTAGTAGTCGTGGTGTTAACTCTCCTCTGACAGTTTGGTAGAATTCTCCAGTTAAGCCATCAGGGCTGGAGCTTTTTTGTTGCTGTTGTTGGGACTTTTTAAATTTCCTTTTCAATCTCTTCTTTTGTTATGGGTTCATCTAGTTGTTCTACCTCTGTTTGTTTTAGTTGAGGTCGGTAATATGTTTCTAGAAATTTGTTCACTTCCTCTAGGTTTTCAAATTTGTTAGGATACAATTTTCCATAGTATTCTGTTATGATTCTTTTAATTTCAGTTGGGTCTCTTGTGATGTCATCTATCTCATTTCTTATTCAGGTTATTTACTTCCTCTCCTGTTTTTCTTTTGTCAGTTTGGCCAATGGTTTATCGATTTTGTTGATCTTTTCAAAGAACCAGCTTTGGGTCTTGTTAAGTCTTTTAATTGTTTTTCTGTTCTCTACTTCATTTAAATCTGCTCTGATTTTTATTATTTGCTGTCTTCTGGTGCCTGAGGGCTCCCTCTATTTGTTTGTGTTGTAGGGATGATTCTTGGATTTTGACACTTTCTTCTTTTTGGATGTGTGCATTTATGGCTATAAATTGACTTCTGAACACTGTTTTTGCTGTGTCCCAAAGTTTCTAATAGGAAGTGTTTTCATTCTCATTTGATTCTATGGATTTCTTTATTCTGTCTTTAATTTCTTCTATAACCCAGTCATTGAGGAAGGTGTTATTCAGTTTCCATGTGCTTGATTTTTTTTTCCCTTGCTTTTTCTGTTATTGATTTCTACTTTTATGGCTTTTTGGTCAGAAAAGATGCTTTGCAATATTTTGATGTTTTGGATTCTGCTAAGGCTTGCTTTATGACCTAACACGTGATCTATTCTGGAGAATGTTCAATGTGTGTTGGAAAAGAAAGTATACTTAGCTGCTGTTGGGTGGAGTGTTCTGTGTTTGTTTATGAGGTCAAGTTGGTTGATTGTGGCATTTAGATCATCTGTGTCCTATTGAGCTTCATTCTGGATGTTCTCTCCTTCACCAAAAGTGGTGTGTTGAAGTCTCCTCTTATTATCTTGGAGCTATCTCTTTTCAATGCTGCTAGAATTTGTTTAAGTATTTTAGAAGCCTGTCATTGGGTGCATAAATATTTAATATGGCTATATCCTCTTGGTATATTGACACCTTAATCATTATTTAGTGTCCTTCCTTATCCTTTGTGGTGGATTTTACTTTAAAGTCTATTTTGTCAGAAATTAACATTGCCTCTCCTGCTCTTTTTGGATTGTTGTTTACCTGATATATTTTTTCCATCCTTTGGGTTTCAGTTAGTTTGTGTCTTTAAGTCTAAAGTGCGTCTCTTGTATGCAGCATATAGACAGATTTTTTTTTTTTTATCCATTCTGCCACTCTCTGTCTCTTTATTGGTACATTTAGTCCATTCACATTCAGCATAGCTATTAATAGGTATGAGTTTAGTACTGCCGTTTAGGTGTCTTTTTTGCGTGTGTGTGTTGTTGACAGTTTCTTTTTTCCACTTAATTTTCTATGCTGTCATTTTTCTTTATATATATATATATATATATATATATATTTTTTTTCCCTCTTCTTCAGTCCCTAAAGCCAGCTCGGACCCTGTGCAGAGTGGGAAGGGGGCAGGTAAGTGAGAGGTTTTTCTCAAAGGGGTGTTTTTTGATCTGTGAGGTAGATTAGACGAATGTACTTATCTTTTGCCAATTGAGTGCTGTTTTTCACTGATTCTGGAGGCGTGAGTAGACTCTCCACCACTCGGTCTCTCCCTCTGTGATAAATGAGTCCCAAATGCCACTGCTTTCCTCACCACTGGCGCTAGCCGATCCTGGCTTGCAGGGTGCCAGTTCCTGCCCATTCGGGTGTGGCAACTCCTTGCTGCTTCTGAACTGTCTCTCCCTCCCCCTGCTGCTCAGTCTGATTCCTCAACTTTGCCTTTGATGTTCAGGGCTCCTAGATTGTCAAATACAATCAATTTGTTTTTTAGATCTTTGTTTTAAAAGGGACCAAAGGAAGTATCTGACTACTCTGCCATCTTGGCCCTGCCTCTTATGATGATTACTTTTATGTGTCCACTTTGTTAGGCTATGGTGTCCAATTGTTTGTGAAATACTGTTATAGATGGTGTAATGAAACAGTTAAACTGAAACCAAACCAAACTAGTTGCTGTCAAGTCAATTTTGGCTCATGATGCAGTTAAATCATTAGGCCTCAGTCAATTAAAAGAAGACTTCAAGAGCTAGAAGAGATTTCTTCCTAAGGTGTATTCTGCCTTCAAACTACAAATAGACATTTCACCAGAAGCCACTTACTCTTCCTGTCACCTGACCTAGGGATTTTGGGACACAAGACTGTAGGACTCTCCACCAGTCACCTAAGTTACAGATTTTGAATTTTCCTGCCCCAACATTTACAACTTTTAGAGTGACCCCCAGTGATCCTCCCTGGGTGAAGAAAAGTTCAGTATATTTTCTACACTTAGAAACTATTTTCTTCTTTATTTTAAAACTACCACCACACATCTGTGAGTTCGTCTTACTTTGGTGGCTTACTTGTTTGCTGTGATACTGGAAGCTATGGCACTGGTATTTTAAATACCAGCTTGATCTCCCATGGCGGAAAGGTTTCAGTAGAGCTTCTAGACTAAGACTAGGAAGCAGAACCTGGTGATATGCTTCAGAAAAAAATGGTCAGGGAGAACCTTATGAATAGTAGTGGAACATTGTTTGATATAAAAATAGACAATGAGCCCCTCAAGTTGGAAGACACTTGAAATACGACTGGGTAAGAGCTGTCTCCTCAAAGTAGAGCCTACCTTAATGTCATGGATGGAATAAAGCTTTCAGGACCTGCATCTGCTGATATGGCAAGCTCAAAATGAGAAGAAACAGCTGCAAACATCAATCAATAATCAGAATGTGGAATGTATGAAGTACAAATCTAGGAAAACTGGAAGTTGTGAAAAATGAAATGGAATAGATAAACATCCATCTCCTAGGTATTAGTGAGCTGAAATAGACTGCTTTCAGCCATTTTGAACCAGACAACAATATGGTTGTTGGGAATGACAAATTGAACTGAAATGGCATTGTGTTCATTGTCAAAAAGAACATTTTAAGGTATATCTTGAGGTACAACACTGCCAGTGATAGGATAATATCCATACACCTACAAGGAAGACCAGTTAATATGAATCTTATTCAAATTTATACACCAACCACTAATGCCAAAGATGAAGATATTAAAGATTTTTACCAACTTCTGCAGTCTGAAATTGATCAAATATGCAATCAAGATGCATTGATAATTACTGGCGATTGGAATGTGAAAGTTGGAAACAAAAATGAAGGCTCTGTACTTGGAATGTATGACCTTGGTGATAGAAAAGACACTGGAGATTGCATGATAGAATTTTGCAAGACAAATGACTTCTTCATTGCAAATATCCTTCTGCAAAAACATAAATGGTGACTACTTATGTGGACCTCACCAGATAAAAAACACAGAAATCAAATCGACTACATCTGCGGAAAGAGAAGATGGAGAAGCTCAATAACATCAGGCAGAACAAGGCCAGAGATCGACTGCGGAACAATCAATTGCTCATACGCAAGTTCAAGGTGAATCTGAAGAAAATTAAAACAAGTCCATGGGAGTCAGAATACAACCTTGAGTATACCCCTCTTGAATTTGAAAAACATTTCAAGAACAGATTTGATGCATTGAACAGATGAGTTGTGGGATGATATCAAGGACATCATGCACAAAGACAGCAAATGTCATTACGAAGACAGGAAAGCAAGAAAAGTCCAAAATAAATGTCAGAATAGACTCTGAAACTTGCTTTTGAATGTAGAGTAGCTAAAAAGAATGGAAGAAATGATAAAGTAAAAGAGCTGAACACATGATTTCAAAGGGCAGTTCGAGAAGACAAAATAAACTATTATAATGAAATGTGCCATGGTCTATAGTTAGAAAATCAAAAGGTGAAAAGACACTTGACATTTCTCATGCTGAAAGAACTGAAGCAAAAATTCATGCCTTGAGTTGAAATGCTGAAAGATTCTATGGGCAAAATATTGAGCAACCGAGGAAACATCAAAAGAAAATGGAAGAAATACACACAGTCGATATACCAAAAAGAATTGATGGATGTTCAACCATTTAAGGAGGTAGCACATAATCAAGAACATATGATATTGAAGGAAGAAGTCTAAGCTGCACTGAAGGAATTGACGGGATACCTGTTGAGATGTTTCAGTCAATGGATGCAATACTGGAGGTGCTCACTCTTCTATAACAGCAAATTTGGAAGACTTTTACATGGTCAACTGACTGGAAGGGATTTGTATTTGTGCCCGTTCCCAAGAAAGTTGATCCAACAGAATGTGGAAATTATGGAACAATATCAATAGTATCACACATAAGTAAAATTTTGTTAAAGATGATTAAAAAATGGTTGCAGCGGTACATCCACAGGGAATAGCCAGAAATTCAAGCTGGATTCAGAAGAGAGATATCATTGCTGGTGTCATGGATCTTGGTTGAAAGTAGAGAATACGAGAAAGATGGTCACCTGTGTTTTATTGAGTATCCAAAGGCATTTGATTGTGTGATTCATAGAATATTATCGATACAATTGGGAAGAATGGTAATTCCAGAATACTTAATTGTGCTCATGAGCAACCTGTTCTTAGACCAAGAGGCAGCTGTTAGATTAGAACAGAACCAGGGTTTAAAATCAGGAAAAGTGTGGGTCATGGTTGTATCCTTTCACCATACTTATTCAATCTGTATGCTGAGCAAATAATTTGAGAATCTGGACTATACGAAGAAGAATGTGGCATCAGGATTGTTGGAAGACTCGTTAACAACTTGCAATATGCGATGACACAACCTTGTTTGCTGAAGTAAAGCAGACTTGAAGTACTTACTGATGAAGATCAAATACTACAGGCTTCATTATGGATTACACCTTAATATAAAAAATACAAAAATCTTCACAACTGGACCGATAGGCAACATCATGATAAACGGAGAAAAGATTAAAGTTGTCAAGAAATTCATTTTAGTTGGATTCATAATCAGCGCCCATGGAAGTATACTGCATTTAGTAAATCTGCTTCAAAAGACCTCTTTGAAGTATTTAAAATCAATAATATGACTTTGAGGACTAAGGTGTGCCTCACCAATGTCATGATATTTTCAATTGCCTCATATGCATGTGAAAGCTGGACAATGAATAAGGAAGACCGAAGAATTATTATGGTTTATGTATTGTGGTGTTGGCAAAGAATATTGAATATACCATGTAGTGCCAGAAGAATGAACACGTCTGTCTTGGAAGAAATACATCCAGGGTGCCCCTTAGAAGCGAAGATGGAGAGACCTCGTCTCACATACTTTGAACATGTCATCAGAAGGGACAAGTCCCTGGAGAAGGACATCATGCTTGATTAGGTGGAGGGTCAGCGAAAAAGAAGGGCCTTGACAAAATGGAATGACACAGTGGCTGTAAAAATGGGATTAAACATAGCAGCAATTGTGAGGATGGCGCAGGACTGGGCAGTGTTTCGTTCTGCTGCACACAGGGTTGCTATGTACAATTGCATCTAACAACAACAACAGCCATGTAACTGGCAACTAAACCGAAAAGGGAATCCTTTACTAAAGTATTTAGCAAGTTAGAGCCACGTTGTTTCCTATGATGTTTTCTAACTTTAGATTACCAAGTCAAAGCCCGTCGCTGCAGACTTAACTAGTGAAATTCATTATGGCCACATTGCTCAGGATGTTTTGTAAATAGAGTCCTGAAATAGGAGTCTGTATATGTGCCTCTAGTAGCAAGCTGTTCACCTGCTAGCTTTGAGACTTTCAACATGTTTTATTATTGCTATTGATTTTAATAATAGCAATAATTGAGCTAAATGCTGCAGTAAAAGTGCTGTGGAAAGAACTAAGGGTATGCATTTTATTATTTTTTTTTTCTGAATTCAATTTTTAAAGTTAGAAGCTTTGTCTACAAACCATCCCTAAAGGCGATTTTAAAATTGGGAATGTAATTATTAGTTTGGACTGTATAAAACAGCTGGAGTTTTATAGATTAAAAATAATCACATTATTTTTTAATTATTTAATTAAATTGTCTAACCACGGTGAAAAAAAACAAACATATTTGGTGTTGCTTATATCTAAAGGAATGTGCACCTTGGTATGATATAAAGTTTCTAGCAATCTTTTCCTACTTATATAACTATCTTCAGGAATAACCCAGTATGGATCTGTTCAATTAGCAGGAATACGCTAAAGACAATTTTCAGTGATACAGACATTTAAGACTAGAAATATACCAGTCAAACAACAGACATGCTAAAACCGCCTCTGACTTTTTTAAGCATTTCAGATACTAAGCATTTTCAGTTGCAACAGAACATTTCTAAAAATCACAGGAGATTTTGGTTGTAAGAAATGTTTTAAATGTCATCCTAAAAACTTTAAGAATTGTTTTCCTTGTTTTTAGAACAAGTTGTGGGCATAAAGAATCTGGTAAATTTAGGTGGTTGAAATTAAGACAGCAAATTATGTCACCTTAAATGATGGAGTTCAAGTTGGGTTTTCCTACCTTATGTTCAATCTTGTTAGCTTAGAGATGATTCTCACGGCTGTTCTTTCCACCATCCTTGTCGTTTCTCCATCGCCACCATTCTCACCATCTTCACCATTACCGTCACCGTTATCACTGCTGTCTCTCGTTGAACATCCTCAGTGTGCTCCAAAAGCTCAGAAAGTTCACGTGGAGAATGGATGGAGAAGCTGTTTTCTGTTGCCTTTTTCCTTTCAGACGGTTGAACCCAATGATATACATACGACTTTCCATTAAATGTTTTGAAATGCACTGCTTTTCAATTCTCATAAGCCTAACAAAGAATGGGGCGTTAATAAACAGATATAGAGAAGAAAGGCACTTAATCATGTTCGTCACAAAATAATCCACACCTAGGCAGCAAGACAGAGCCCCTGAGGGGTGCAAACAGCGCATGCTCTTAGCTGTTAATCAAAAAGTTGGATGTTCGAGTCCATCCAGAGGTACTTTGGAAGAAAGTCCCGGTGGTCTACTTCTGACAAACCTGCCATTGAAGACCCTGTGGAGCACGTTCTTCTCTGATGCACGTGGGCTTCCGGCGGGTCAGGATCGACGTGGCGGCAACTAGTAGGCAGCGGTGAGACAAAGTGATCGGAGAGATGAAACGGGAAACAGAAACGGAAAACATTTCATTCTTAGGGGATAGTGAGCAGTGGTTGTTATATGTCTATAGGAAAGGTCATTGAATACCCAGTGAGGTATGAGAATTATCATATTTTAAAGTATTTTTCCGTAATGCTTAAAATTCCTGTCATTATAATGATACCTCTGTGTTATCAGAAGCAGTAGTTTCAGTGAAGGTGGAATATGTGGCTTTTCTAGGTAGACTTCAGGTGTTTTTCAACTGAAATGCAGAGAGAAATGGGTACCTGCCTCTAAACATGAGACAAATTTTCTCTTTCTTCTGTTAAAGAAACTGGTTTAAAACATGTACATCTGTCAGCAAAAGCTGTGTGTAATTTGTTTTTTAATCATTATTAATCAAAAGTATTTGCAACTGTAAGTGAGGAATATGTAAACCCTGATGTCAATTTTTCTAATTCAGAGGAGGCCTAGCTGGCCTCCTGGTTTTGTCATGAAAACAGGTGAGCTTTTTGTGCCTTCCTTCTTTCCTTCCTTTCCCTTTCATTCCTTTTTTTCACGTGAATCTAAGAGTTATGCAGAGATGGAGTGTTGTAATTCAGAAGTGAACCTCCAAGAACTGAAGGTATAAAAGTGATGCTTAAATTCACAAACATGGCAATTACCACATGTGGTGGAATCTTACAAAATCTGGTTAGAACAAAGCTTCTAAAATGCTGCTTTGAAAGGTTAGCTTACTGTCTTCGTCACATGGGAATGGAGTCACAACGTCCTGTTTGCCATTTGATAATGACCTATTTGATGTTATTAGTACTATACATCTTCTTTTTCAAGATGAAGTCTCTCTTATTTTTAAAAACATAACTTCTGTGTTACTTTTTGCATATAAAATTACTGTTATAGATACACAAAAAATGGACACACATATTCCTGTAGTTCCCAGGATCTCATACAACTCCTTTGTTGACTCGTATATTTGAGAATGTCCATGGCACAGTGTGGGATTGTTGTCTGTAATGATCATGGATACCCAAAAGGGATCCAATAGTAAAACATAATAGTGATGACATTTCTCAACATTAATAAAAAGAAAATTCACCTATCTCAGTTTTCGAGGTCATTTAAACCTAGAAATTCCTCTCTCACTGGGAAAGCAATAGTGTACAAATTGACCCGGTGACCAACTGTGGAATTCTCAAAGGACAGGGACATTTTCTTCTTATTTCCTAATACTCAAACAAGAGTCTGTACCATTTACCAGTGGATGTTGAGAAACTCTCCTTAATATGACTACATATAAAGATGGTGTATTGCTCCTGCAGTATTAGCTGTGGAAGACTAATTATGAAGGCCAATTCGTCTGCCAAAAACTGGCATCAGAGAGAACTCAGGTGTAATGTTACTTTAAGGCAGATACACTGTGGAACCAAACTAGGTCTAGTATCCATTACCTTCGAGTTGATTCCAACTCATGGCAACCCCATGCATTAAAAGGTAGGGTTTTCTTGGCTATAATCTTTATGGAAACAGATTGTCAGCTCTTTCTTCTGTGGCCATTGGGTGGGTTCAAACTGCCAACCTTTAGGTTAGCAGTTAGGTACAAGCCATTTGTGCCATCCAGGGACCTCACAGATGTTAGAAAAAACTCAGAATAGTGGACTTACGTGTACAACTCATGTGGCATGATATTCTCTTTACTTGTATATCTCGTTACTTAGACCTTGATTCCCACATAAAAGTTGTGTGACTGCTCCCCTGTGGCAGGCCAGTTATATAACCTGGTGATTCTCCTTCACTTCTACTGTTTTGGAACTTTGATAATGGCTTTTCTCCTTGACCTAACTCTGGGCCGAACGCTGACATCTACTAAGTCCTACCCCATACATCTGTTCTAGTATTCTCAGAACATCCTTTTTCCTGCACTTAGCCACCTTTAAGAAAGCAAATGACACGTAAGCATTCAGGAAAACCTCTTGATTTGTTCTTGAAAGTTATCAAATAGTTTCTCTCTATACCCTCAAACTTCTGGATGTTTTCCCTGTTTCAACCTGGATGTTAAATTGTATGACCTTAAATAAAAGTCGTATTATTTTCCTTCTCTAGGAACAGGAAAAAAATCTTGAATGCCCTAATTTTATTTTTCTGTGCAAAAATAGAAGAACAGAAGCACAAGGTACATACATATAGTAACTAAAATATTAGATATTTCTTAGCATCCCAGGAATGTATTTAAATCTGAGAAAATGAGGCTCTCTTTAAGTTTGGGATGTTTCAGCATTGTCTTGCTTCAGATAACCAAGACAAAATTAATTTTGGAGTTTCTGATAAAGGTAGGTTGGGACAAAAGAAGAGGGAAAATGCATGTATAGATGGAAAGATGATCTTTTGTTACATGACATATAAGGCAGCTGAATGACATAGAAGCTTTTTCAAACCAGAAGCAAAAAAACCAGAATTAGGGGAAAGTAGAGTTTTCATACACATGGAGAGTTGCTTGTCAAAAGCCTTCCTGTCTTGTTCTTCCTCATCCATCTAGGCTCATCATTTTACGGGGGCTGCTGACCTCGTGGGTGTTACCTGTTGCCTTTGCCTTCAAGTTGATTCTGACTCACGGCGATCCTATGTGTTACAGAGTAAAGCTGCTCCATAGGATTTTCTTGGCTGTAATCTTTACAGAAGCAGATCACCACGCCTCTCTTCTGAGGCATCACTGGGTTGGTATGAACCTCCAACCTTTAGATAGAAGCTGAGCACAAACAGCTTGCACCGCTCAGGGTCCTCAGCAGGTACTATCCCCATTTTTTTTCTTAGTGAAGTGGCAATTTATTGGTGACTGAGAGTTGACGGGGTGTTAGAAAAGAAAGTTGCAATGAAGGATTAGAGAAACTGATTATTCCTTTGAGGGCTTTGAATTTTTTTTTTTAAAGTGATAAATTGGTTAAAATAAACTGTAGCTGGAATGGCACTAAGACAGCTAAGCTCCAGACCTATCCGTTGCTAGCGACACAGCATTGTGTAAATCCCTGTATTTCTCCATCAAAGGTAACTCTTCCATAAAATGAGCCTTAGACCAATTCAAATCACAGGTCCTTTCCAGTTTTATGTTTGAATATTTGTGACGTTCTACCTTGGAGTCTTTTTCCAGCAAATGCAGAACATCTATTCTCATGATAACCCTGTGGATTATCATTTTATGGGGAGGGTGGAGTGGCGCAGGGCAAGGCGACTTGTTCAAGGCTACACAGTCTTCAAAAAGGCTAAAACTAGAAACTATTCCCTTCTCTTCACTTTGTTATTCTTTCAACAGATAATGATGTATCTTACATTAAATGTACAAACTAGATTGCAAATACTCTCAAAATATCACCCACATTCCAGAACTATAAGCCTTAGCAATAAGAGTCTTTTAAAATCTGCCAGTGCATATTAAAAGCACCACCCTCGTCAAGGTAATAGGAGAACAATGCAGTGTACACAGATAAAAAGGCAACGATGTGGATAATTCTCTGCCTTTCTATAAGCCAAGGCCAATCTACATGTAGTCAAACTTCTTGAGTTTGTATAGGGGGTTGAGCTAGGCTGGGCTGGGACTTCCCCGGCTCTTTGTAGCAATTGATGTGGGGTACTGAAGGTCTCTGATAAATTTGAGGAACATGTCTCCATGAGCTTTAATGTTGCTTTTTAGAAATGTTAGGGGGGGCACTGAGAATACTTTGCTCTCTAAATCTGCAGAGCCCAGAATTCTTTCTGATCTTTGGGACCAGTAGAAGTCCTAGGATTGGAACTCCCCAGGGCACCATGAACCTACAATGCTGACCTACTGTATTAGTTTTCTATTCATGCTGTACAGATTGCTACAGATTTAGTGCCTTAAATTAATTATCTTGAAGTTATGTAGATCAGAAGTTCTGAAATTAAGATGTTCTGAGCACTGTGTTCTTCCTGGACGTTTTAGGAAATAATCTGTTCCCTTGCTTATTTCAGCATCTAGAGGCTGTTTGCATTCCTTGGCTCATGTTTCCTTCCACCAACTTCAAAGCCAGCAATTTCAAATCTTTCTATAACCTTAATCCTCCTGCTACCCTGTTACAAGTGGCTTTGTGATTATATTGGGCCTACCTGGATAATCTAAGATACTCTCCCTGTTTTGTTTTGTTTTGTTTTGTTTTTTAACTGGGTAATTTAACATTCTTTTTCTCTCTCTCTTTTTTTTTTTTTTTTACTGCACTTTAGATGAAGGTTTACAGAGCAAATTAGTTTCTCAGTAAACAATTAATACACATATTGTTTTCTGACATTGGTTGCCAACCTTGCAACGTGTTGATACTCTCCCCTTCTCGACCTCGAGTTCCCCGTTTCTGTTCGTCCAGCTTTACTGTACCCTCCTGCCTTTTTGCCCTTACCCCTGGGCAGGTGTGGTCATTTCATCTCCTATACATGGCTGAACTACATGTATTATTGTTTGTTTTATGGGCCTGTCTAATCTTTGGCTGAAGGGTGAACCTCAGGAATGACTTCAGTATTCAGTTAGAAGAGTGTCCACAGGCCATACTCTCGGGGCTTCTTCGGTAAATGTCAGACCATTAAGTCTGGTCTTTTTTTGTGACTTAGAATTTTGTTCTACATTTTTATTCAGCTCTCTCTGGGACCGTTTGTTGTGATCCCTGTCAGAGCAGTCAGCAGTGGTAGCTGGGCACCATCTAGTTGTGCTGGACTCAGTCTGGTGGAGGCTGTGGTAGTCGTGGTACATTAGTCCTTTGTACTAATCTTTCCCTTGTGTGTTTGGTTTTCTTCATTCTCCATTGCTCCAGAGGGATTGGGGCCAATGGAGTATCTAAAAAGCTGCTTAGAAGCTTTTAAGACCCCAGATGCTACTTACCAAAGTAGAATGTAGAAGGCTTTCTTTATAAACTATGTTATGCCAACTGAGATAGATGTCTTTTGAGACCATGGTCCCCAGCCCTCAGCTCAGTAATTCAGTCCCTCAGAGAGTTTGGATGTGTCTGTGAAGCTTCCATGACTCTATTTGGTCAGATTGCACCGCTGACTTCCCTAGTATTATGTACTGTCTTGCCCTTCACCAAAGTTACCACATGTCTATTGTCCAGTTAGTGTTTTTCCCTCCCCACCACTCCCCTCCCTCAAGATCATCAAAGATGATTCCTTTCTGGGTGTAAACCTTGTCATGAGTTTTTATAATAGTGGTCTCATGTAGTATTTGTCCTTTCGTGTCTGACTTATTTTACTCATCATAATGCCCTCTACATTCATCCATGTTGTGAAATGTTTTGCAGATTCATCACTGTTCTTTATCATCGTGTAGTATTCCATTGTGTGTATGTACCATAGTTGGTTTATCCTTTCATCTGTTTATGGGCACTTAGATTGTTTCCATCTTTTTGCTATTGTGAATAATACCACAATGAACATGGGTGTACATATGTCTGTTTCTGCAATGGTTCTTGTTTCTGTAGGATATATTCCTAGAAGTGAGATTGCTGGGTTGTATGGTATTTCTATTTCTCGCTTTTTAAGGAAGTAACATATCCTTTTCCAAAATGGGTCTACCATTTTGCATTCCCACCAGCAGTGCATAAGAGTTCAAATCTCTCCACAGCCTCTCCATCATTTGTTATTTTCCTTTTTTGACACATGACTGTAATGTTGGGGTGAGATGGTATCTCATTGTAGTTTTGATTTGCGTTTCTCTAATGGCTTTAAAAAAAAATTTTTTTTAATGGCTTTGTTGTTAGGTGCTGTCCAGTCAGTTCCAACTCATAGCGACCCAGTGTACAACAGAACGAAACACTGCTCAGTCCTGCACCACCCTCACAACTGTTGTCATGCTTAAGCCCATTGTTGCAGCCACTGTATCAATCCATCTCACTGAGAGTCTTCCTCTTTTTCGCTGACTCTCTACTTTACCAAGCATGATGTCCTTCTCCAGGGACTGATACCTCCTAACAACCTGTCCAAACTATGTGAGATGTAGTCTCACCATCCTTGCTTCCACTCTGGTCATACTTCTTCCAAGACAGGTTTGTTTGTTCTTTTGGCAGTCCATGGTATAGTCAATATTCTTCTCCAACACCATAATTCAAATATGTCAATTCCTGTCTATCAGCTTGTGCTTGGTAGAGGGTCAGTGGAAAAAAGGAAGACCCTCAATAAAGTAGATTGACATAGAGGCTGCAACAATGGACTCGAGCATAACAACAATTGTGAGGATGGCGCAGGATTGTCCATCTGTTGAACATAGAGTTGCTATGAGTCAGAACTGTATGGTTGGCACCAAACGGCAACAACGATGGCTGGTGATCGCAGGCATTTCCTCCTGTATGTGTTAGCTGCCTGGATGTCTTCTTTGGGTTATTTATCTTTTTGTTGTAGAGATGTTAGATTTTCCAATAGATTTCAGAGATTAGAACTTTGTCGGATTTGTTATAGGCAATTTTTCCCCCCCAGTCTATAGTTTATCTTTTTACTCTTTTGGTGAAGTCTTTTGATGAGCAAAAATGATTTTTAGAAGATCCCAGTTATATAGCTTGTCTTCTGGTGTTTGTGTATTGTTAGTTTTGGTTTGTATCTTATTTACGCCGTATATCAGGACCTTTAGTGTTGACTCTTCTTTGATCTTTATAGATATTTTTTGCTTTAAATTTAGGTCCTTGATCTATTTTGAATTAGTATTTGTGGATGGGTTGAGGTATGAGTCCTGTTTTTTTTTTTTTTTTTTTTTTTTTAACTGATGGACATCTAGTTTTGCCAGCACCATTTGTTAAAAAGATTGTTTCTCTCTGTTTTAAGATTCTCAACTAAACCATATTTTTGAAGTCTCTTTTGCCATGTTAGGCAGCATACTCACAGGTTCTGGGAGTTAGGATGTGGATATCTTTGCAGGCCATTATATTGTCAGTCACATGTACTAAATCAATGTGGTCCATGTGGATCTGCTCTATTCTCAGAAATAGCGTTTGGTTAAGTTGTTAGTAGACCTTGGATGATAGTGGAGTCTCAGTTGTCTTCTGGAAGTAATAGCATTGAGCCACACAGAAGGACAGATACTGCAAAAACTCTAGAAGCCGAAGCCTAATTGACATAACACACATGACTAAAGTTAACCACTTGGGCAGCCAGTAGGGGAAGGAATTAGAGGAGTTAGCAGGCTTTAATAATATTCACAAATCCTTTTTACTGTTAAGCCGGTTCAACACAAATGAACAATAAGCCTCTTACGGTTAAGGCACGGTTCTGACTTAGGGCAATTGCATTGGCTGTTCCCTCTGCCTGTGACATTATTTTGCCAGGTATCCACATGTTAACTCCCTAACCTTCTTCAAATCTTTGTTTAAATACCATATCTCAATGAAGCTTGTTTTGAACGTCTTTAAATTGCGAACATCCCCCTCCTCGGAAGTCTCGTACCTATTATCCTATTCTAGTTGATTTTTTTCCAGAGCACTTTTTACTTCTTTTGTTGTTGTTATTTCACAAGTGTTTATTCTCTACAAATACTTTTCAGTCTTTCTATGTTGGAGTAGTCCCATGTACCCTTCACCCAGTTTCCTCCAGTGGTAACACTTTACATGATTATGGTACAATGTCATAACCAAAAAACTGACATTGGTATGATATATGTGTTGAGTTCTGTGCCATTTTATCACATGGTGCCACCACCACAAACAGGATACAAAGCTGTTCCCTCCATCACCATAAAGAGCTCCCTTCTGCTGCCCCTGTATATTCACATCCCTTCTTCCCCGCCGCCATCCCTAACCCCTGCAACCTGCTCTCTTTTTCAGTATAATTTTGTCGCTTGGAGAACATTATATAAATGGAATCATACAATATGTAGCGTTTTGAGAGTGGTCTTTTTTTCCACTCAGCACAAGGATTTTAATAGCTAATAGAACAAATGCCACTTAGATTTTTCTTCTTTCTTGAAATTTTCTTGCAATTAAGCATACTTAACTTTAAAATGAGCCTTGGTGGCACAGTGGTTAAGAGCTTGGTGCTAATCAAAAATCAGCAGTTCAAATCTACCAGCTGTCCTTTAGAAACATTTTGGGGCGGCTTTTTTTTTTTTTACTCTGTCCTGTAGTGTCACTATGAGTTGGAATCAGCTTGATGGGAACAGGTTTGGTTTGGTTTTCTACCTTAAACAAACAAACAAAAACTTATTATGGAAATATTCAAACACATAAAAGTAGAATAGTACTATGAGTACTCCTCTACCCATCTCCTGGCTTCCATTTATATATTTTTTTCCTAAATTTTATTTATTTTGTTGTGGTTGTTGAGAATATAGACAGCAAAACTTGCGTCATTTCAACAGTTTCTACATGCACAATTCAGTGACATTGATTACATTCCTCCAGTTATACAACCATCCTCAGCCTACTTTTCTGAGTTGTTCATCCCTTATTAGCATAACCCCCCTGCCCCCGAGGTTCCTATCTAATCTTTCGAGTTGCTGCTGTCAGTTTGATCCCGTATAGATAGTTCTAAAAAGAGCATATTACTCAAGGAGGCCTTTTTTGACTAGTTAAGCTAAACTACTGCTCAGTTTTAAGATGATCTCAGGGGATATTTTGGGTTTAAGTTTTAAAGATTATCTCAAGGCAATGGTTTTCAGGGGTCCATCCATCCTCCATGTCTCCAGGAAGTCTTGAGTCCATAAGAATTTGAAATTCTGTTCTGCATTTTCTCCCTTTTGATTAGGATTCTTTTATGAAATCTTTGATCAAAATGTTCAGTAATGGTAGCCTAGCACCGTCCAGTTCTCCTGGCCTCATGGCAAAGGAAGCAGTTGTTCATGGAGGCAACTGGCCACACATTCCACATCCTCCTCCCATTCCTGACTCTCCTTCTTCCTCTGTTGCTCCAGGTAAATAGAGACCAATTTTGTGCTTTGGATGGCTGCTTGTAAGCTTTTAAGACCCCAGGCACGATGCAGTGAACTAGAAGGTAGAACAGAAGGACTAAACACCTTATTAGGCCAATTAACTGGAATGTACCCTGAAACCATGACTCTAAATCTCCAAACCAACTAACCAAATCTCATGAGGTGTTCAGCCGTACATAAGCAGCCTCAACAACTACTCTTTTTTTTTTTTAGTCATTTTAAATATATCTACCACAGGACCATTGCCAGTTCAACTTTTTATAGGTATACAATTTATTGACAGCAATTGTAATAATCCACTGTGCAACACCCTTAATCAATGTGATTTTTCCATCACTGTTAACTCCTCTTTTCCCCCTCCTTTCCACCCTTGGCAACCACTAATAAAATTTGTTGTCTATACATTTGCCTTTTTTGTCTTTTTATATAAGTGAGGTCATACAATATTTGTCCTTTTGTGATTGGCTTATTTTACTCAGCATAATGTTTTCAAGCTCCATCCATACTATAGCATGTATCAAGACTTCCCTTTTTCCACTGGCTGAGTAGTATTTCATTGTATGTATGTACCACATTTTCTTTATCCATTCATCTGTTGTTGGCCATTTAGGTTGTTTCCACCTTCTGGCTATTGCAAATAGTGCTGGAGTATGGTGTAAAAGTCTCTGTTTGAGTCTCTGCTTTTGAATCTTTTAGGGTTATACCTAGCAGTGGAATTGCTGGACCATATGGTGGTTCTATTTTTAGTTTTTTGAGGAACCGCCACATTGTTTTTCACAATGGCTGTATCATTTTGCATTCCCACCAGCAATGGAGAGGGCTTCCGATTTCCCCACATCCTTGCCAATGTCTGTTATTTTCTGTTTCTTTTTTTTAAATCTTAGTCATCTTATTGGTAATGAAATGGTATTTCATTGTGGTTTTGATTTGCTTCTTTTGGTTGGCTAATGTTGAGCATCTTTTCATGTATTTGTTGGCCATTTGAATGTTCTCTTTGGTGAAATTTTCTATTTAAGTCTTTTGCCTGTTTTATGACTATTTGTCTTTCTGTTGTTAAGTTGTGGAAGTTTTATATATGTTTTGGTTATTAGATTCTTTTTTTATTTTTATTGTGCTTTAAGTGAAAGTTTGCAAATCAAGCCAGTCTCTCACACAAAAACTTACAGACACCTTGCTACATACTCCCAATTGCTCTCCCCTTAATGAGACAGCCTGCTCCCTCCCTCCACTCTCTCTTTTCATGTCCATTTCACCAGCTTCTAACCCCCTCCACTCTCTCATCTTCCGTCCAGGCAGGAGATGCCAACATAGTCTCAAGTGTCCACCTGATCCAAGAGGCTCACTCCTCACCAGCATCCTTCTCCACCCCATTGTCCAGTCCAATCCCTGTCTGAAGAGTTGGCTTTGGGAATGGCTTCTGTCCTGGGCCAAAAGAAGGTCTGGGGGCCATGACCACCAGGGTCCTTCCAGTCTCAGTCAGACCATTAAGTCTGGTCTTTTTATGAGAATTTGGGGTCTGCATCCCACTGCTCTCCTCCTCTCTCTGGGGTTCTCTGTTATGTTCCCTGTCTGGGCAGTCATTGGTTGTAACCAGGCACCATCTAGCTTTTCTGGTCTCAGGCTGATGTAGTCTCTGGTTTATGTGGCCCTTTCTGTCTGTAGGGCTCGTAATTACCTGGTATTCTTGATGTTCTTCATTCTCCTTTGATCCAGAGCACTGAGACCAATAGACGCATCTTAGATGGCCGCTAGCTAGAATTTAAGACCCCAGATGCCTCTCTCCAAGGTGTGGTGCAAAATGTTTTCTTAATACATTTTATTATGCCAATTGACTCAGATGTCCCCTGAAACCATGGTTCCCAAACCCCTGCCCCTGCTACACTGACCTTCAAAGCATTCAGGTTATTCCAGAAACTTCTTTGCTTTTTGTTTAGTCCAGTTGTGCTGACCTCGCCTGTATTGTGTGTTATCTTTTCTGTCACCTAAAGCAGTTCACCCCCACGTGTCTGTCAGTTTGTCGTACTGTGGGTGCTTCTGTTTTGCTGTGATTCTGGAAGCTATGCCACCAGTATTCAGATACCAGCAGGGTCACCCATGGAGGGCAGGCTTCAGCTGAGCTTCCAGACTAAGACAGACTAAGAAGAAGGATCCAGCAGTTCACTTCTGAAAACCATTAGCCAGTGAAAACCTTATGAATAGCAGCAGAACACTGTCTGATACAGTGCTGGAAGATGAGCCCCCCAGGTTGGAAGGCACTCAAAAGATGACTGGGGAAGAGCTGCCTCCTCAAAGTAGAGTCGACCTTAATGACGTGGACGGAGTAAAGCTTTCGGGACCTTCATTTGTTGATGTGGCATGACTCAAAATGAGAAGAAACAGCTGCAAACATCCATTAATAATCGGAACCTGGAATGTAGGAAGTATGAACCTAGGAAAATTGGAAACCTTCAAAAATGAAATGAAACACATAAACTTTGATATCATAGGAATTAGTGAGCCGAAATGGACTGGTATTGGCCATTTTGAATCAGACAATCATATAGTCTACTATGCTGAGAATGACAACTTGAAGAGGAGTGGTGTTACATTCATCGTCAAAAAAAACGTTTCAAGATCTATCCTGAAGTACAACGCTGTCAGTGATAGGATAATATCCATACGTCTATGAGGAAGACCGGTTAATACGACTATTATTCAAATTTACTCACCAACCACTAGGGCCAAAGATGAAGAAATAGAACATTTTTATCAGCTGCTTCAGTCTGAAATTGATCGAACACGCAATCAAGATGCATTGATAATTACTGGCAATTGGAATGTGAAAGTTGGAAACAAAGAATAAGGATCAGTAGTTGGAAAATATGGCCTTGGTGATACAAACAATGCTGGAGATCGAATGATAGAATTTTGCAAGACCAACGACTTCTTCATTGCAAATACCTTCTTTCACCAACATAAATGGTGACTATACACATGGACCTCACCAGGTGGAACACAAAGAAATCAAATTGACTACACCTATGGAAAGAAACCATGGAAAAGCTCAATATCATCAGTCAGAACAAGGCCAGGGGCCAGCTGTGGAATAGATCATAAATTGCTCATATGCAAGTTCAAGCTGAAACTGAAGAAAATCAGAGCAAGTCCATGAGAGCCAAAAATGACCTTGAGTATATCCCGCCTGAATTTAGAGACCATCTGAAGAATAGATTTGACACATTGAACACTATTGACCGAAGACCAGACGAGTTGTGCAATGACATCAAGGACATCATACATGAAGAAAGCAAGAGGTCATTGAAAAGGCAGAAAAGAAAGAAAAGACCAAGATGGATGTCAGAGGAGACTCAAACTTGCTCACAAACGTGAAGCAGCTAAAGCAAAAGGAAGAATCGATGAAACAAAAGAACTGAACAGATGTCAAAGGGCATCTCGAGAAAACAAAATAAAGTATTATAATGACCTATGCAAAGAGCTGAAGATGGAAAACCAAAAGGGAAGAGTACGCTCAGTGTTTCTCAAGCCGAAAGAACTGAAGAAAAAATTCAAGCCTCGAGTTGCAATAGTGAAGGATTCTATGGTGAAAATATTAAATGATGCAGGAATCATCAAAAGAAGATGGAAGGAATACACAGAGTCATTATACCAAAAAGAATTAGTCAATGTTCGACCACTTCAAGAGGTGGAATATGATCAAGAACTGACGGTACTGAAGGAAGAAGTCCAAGCTGGTCTGAAGGCATTGGCGAAAAACAAGGCTCCAGGAATTGATGGAATATCAATTGAGATATTTCAACAAACAGATGAAGCGCTGGAGGTGCTCACTCATCTATGCCAAGAAATATGGAAGACAGCTTCCTGGCCAACTGACTGGAAGAGATCCATATTTATGCCTATTCCCAAGAAAGATAAAACATCCAAATGTGGAAATTATAAATCATTATCATTAATTTCACAGGCAAGCAAAATTTTTCTGAAGATCATTCAAAAACAGCTGCAGCAGTATATCAACAGGGAACTGCCAGAAATTCGGGACAGTTTCAGAAGAGGGTGTGGAACCAGGGATATCATTGCTGATGTCAGATGGATCCTGGCTGAAAGCAGAGAATACCAGAAGGATGTTTACCTGTGTTTTATTGACTATGCAAAGGCATTCGACTGTGCAGGTCATAACAAAGTGTGGATAACATTGCAAGGAATGGAATTGTGGAACACTCGCTTGTGCTTATGAGGAACCTTTACATAGATCAAGAGGCAATTGTTTGGAAAGAACAAGGGGATACTGATTGGTTTAAAGTCAGGAAAGGTGTGCGTCAGGGTTGCATTCTTTCACCATACCTATTCAATCTGTGTGCTGAGCAAATAATCCGAGTAGCTGAGCTATATGAAGAAGAACGGGGCATAAAGATTGGAGGAAGTATTATTAATGCCCTGCATTATGCAGATGACACAAACTTGCTTGCTGAAAGTGAGAAGGACTTGAAGCACTTACTAATGAAAATCAAAGACCACAGCCCTTCAGTATGGATTGCACGTCAACATAAAGAAAACAAAAATCCTCAGAACTGGACCAGTGAACAACATCATGATAAATGAAGAAAAGATTGAAGTTGTCAAGGACTTCATTTTACTTGGATCCACAATCAACAGCCATGGAAGCAGCAGTCAGGAAATCAAAAGACGCATTGTATTGGGTAAATCTGCTACAAAGGACCTCTTCAAAGTGTTGAAGAGCAAAGATGTCACCTTGAAGACTAAGGTGCACCTGACCCAAGCCATGGTATTTTCAATTGCATCGTATGCATGTGAAAGCTGGACAATGAATAAGGAAGACCGAAGAAGAATTGACACCTTCGAATTGTGGTGTTGTTGAAGAATATTGAATATACCATGGACTGCCAAAAGAATGAACAAATCTGTCTTAGAGGAAATACAACCAGAATCATGCTTAGAAACAAGGATGTTAAGACTGCGTCTTACATACTTTGGACATGTTGTCAGGAAGGATGAGTCCGTGGAGAAGGACATCATGCTTGGCAGAGTACGAGGTGAGTGGAAAAGAGGAAGACCCTCAACAAGGTGGATTGACACAGTGACTGCAACAATGAGCTCAAGCATTACAATGATTGCAAGGATGGCTCAGGACCGGGCGGTGCTTTGTTCTGTTGTGCATAGGGTCGCTATGAGTCGGAACCGACTCAATGTCACCTAACAACAACAACAACAACAAAGTAGTTCATAACTAATACCCCTCTCCCACCCTACCTCCCTCCCACCTCTCATAACCATCAAAGAATATTTTCTTCTCTGTTTAAACTATTTGTCCAGTTTTCATAATAATGGTCTTATTCAATATTTGTCCTTTTGCAACTGACTAATTTCACTCGGCATAATGCCTTCCAGATTCCTCCACATTATGAAATGGTTCACAGATTCATCACTGTTCTTTATCGATGTGTAGTATTCCATTGTGTGAACATACCATAATTTATTTATCCAGTCCTCTGTTGATTGGCACCTTGGTTTCTTCCATCTTTTTGCTATTGTAAACAGTGCTGCAATGAACATGAGTGTGCGTATATCTGTTCGTGTAAAGGCTCTTATTTCTCTAGAATATATTCCAAGTAGTGGGATTGCTGGATTTTATGGTATTTTTATTTCTAGCTCTTTAAAAGGAAGTGCCAAATTGATTTCCAAAGTGGTTTTTACCATTTTACATTCCCACCAGCAGTGTATAAGTGTTCCAATCTCTCCACAGCCTCTCCAACATTTATTATTTTGTGTTTTTTGGATTAATGACAGCCTTGTTGGAGTGAGATGGAATCTCATTGTATTTTTGGTTTGTTTTTCTCTAATGGCTAATGATCGTGAGCATTTCCTCATGTATCTGTTAGCTGCCTGAATATCTTCTTTAGTGAAGTGTCTGTTCATATCTTTCGTGCATTTTTTAATTGGGTTATTTGTCTTTTTGTAGTTGAGTTTTTGCAGTATCGTGTAGATTTTAGAGATCAGGTGCTGATCAGAAATGTCATAGCTAAAAACTTTTTCCCAGTCTGTAGGTAATCTTTTTACTTTTGGTGAAGTCTTTGGTTGTGCATAGGTGTTTGATGTTTAGGAGTGCCCAGGTATCTAGTTTTTCTTCTGCATTGTTAGTAATGTTTTGTATACTGTTTATGCCATGTATTAGGGCTCCTAATGTTGTCTCTATATTTTCTTCTATGATCTTTATTGTTCTAGATTTTATATTTAGGTCTTTGATCCATTTTGAGCTCATTTTTGTTCATGGAGTCAGGTGTGGGTCTTGTTTCATTTTTTTGCAGATGGATATCCAGTTATGCCAGCACCATTAGTGAAAGAGACTGTCTTTTCCCCCATTTAACTGTTTTGAGGCCTTTTTCAAATATCAGCTGCTCATGTGTGGATGGATTTATGTCTGGATTCTCAATTCTGTTCCATTGGTCTATGTATGTGTCGTTGTACCAGTACCACGCTGTTTTGACTACTATGGCAGTATAATAGGTTCTAAAATCAGGTAGAGTAAGGCCTCCCACTTTGTTCTTCTTTTTCAGTAATGCTTTACATTTTTTTTTTTTTTTTTTACTTATCTGGGGCCTCTTTCCCTTCCATATGAAGTTGGTGATTTGTTTCTCCATCTCCTTAAAGAATGTCGTTGGAATTTGGATTGGAATTGCATTAAATCTATAGATCACTTTTGGTAGAATAGACATTTTTACAATGTTAAGTCTTCCTGTCCATGAGCAAGGTATGTTTTTCCACTTATGTAGCTCTCTTTTGGTTTCTTGCAGAAGAGTATTGTAGTTTTCTTTGTATAAATCTTTTACCTGTCTGGTAAGATTTATTCCTAAGTATTTTATCTTCCTGGGGGTACTGTAAATGGTATTGATTTGGTGATTTCCTCTTCAACGTTCTTTTTGTTGATGTAGAGGGATCCAACTGATTTTTGTATGCTTATCTTGTATCCTGATACTCTATTGAACTCTTCTATTAGTTTCAGTAGTTTTCTTGAGGATTCCTTAGGGTTTTCTGTGTATAAGATCATGTCATCTGCAAATAGAGATACTTTTATTTCTTCCTTGCCTATCTGGATGCCCTTTATTTCTTTGTCTAGCCTAATTGCTCTGGCTAGGACCTCCAGCACAATGTTGGATAAGAGCAGTGATAAAGGGCATCCTTGTCTGGTTCCCGATCTCAAGGGGAATGCTTTCAGGCTCTCTCCATTAGGATGATATTGGCTGTTGGGTTTGTATAAATGCCCTTTATTATGTTGAGGAATTTCCCCTGTATTCCTATTTTGCTGAGAGTTTTTATCATGAATGGGTGTTGAACCTTGTCAAATGTCTTTTCTGCATCTATTGATAAAATCATGTGATTCTTGTCTTTTGTTTTATTTATGTGGTGGCTTACGTTAATTGTTTTTCTAATATTGAACCATCCCTGCATACCTGGTATGAATCCCACTTGGTCATGGTGAATTATTTTTTGATGTGTTCTTGAATTCTGTTGGCTAGAATTTTGTTGAGGGTTTTTGCATTGAAGTTCATCAGGGACATAGATCTGTAATTTTCTTTTTTTGTGGTGTCTTTACTTGATTTTGGTATCAGAGATATGGTGGCTTCATAGAATGAGTTTGGTAGTATTCCGACCCTTTCTATGCTTTGAAATACTTTTAGTAGTAGTGGTGTTGACTCTTCTCTGAAAGTTTGGTAGAACTTTGCAGTGAAGCCATTCTGGCCCGGGCTTTTTTTTGTTTACCTTTTCAATCTCTTCTTTCATTATGGGTCTATTTAGTTGTTCTACCTCTGTTTGTGTTAGTTTAGGTAGGTAGTGTGTTTCTAGGAATTCATCCATTTCTTCTAGGTTTTCAAATTTGTTCGAGTACAGTTTTTCATAGTAATCTGATATGATTCTTTTAATTTCAGTTGGGTCTGTTGTAATATCGCCCATCTCATTTCTTATTCAGATTATTTGCTTCCTATTTTATTTTTCTTTTTTCAGTTTGGCCAGTGGTTTAAAAATGTTGTTGATTTTTTTGAAGAACCAGCTTTTGGTCTTGATAATTCTTTCAATTGTTTTTCTGTTTTCTATTTCGTTTAGTTCAGCTGTAATTTTTATTATTTTTTTTCTTCTGGTGCCTGAGGGTTTCTTTTGTTGCTCTCTTTATATTTGTTCAAGTTGTAAGGATAATTCTTTGATTTTGGTCCTTTCTTCTTTTTGGATGTGTGCATTTATTGATTTAAATTGACCTCTGAGCACTGCTTTCACTGTGTTCCAATGGTTCTGATAGGAAGTGTTTTCATTCTCATTGGATTCTATGAATTTCATTATTTCATCCTTAATGTCTTGTATAATCCAGTCTTTTTTTAAGCAGGGTATTGTTCAGTTTCCATGTGTTTGCTTTCTTTTCCCTGCTTTTTCTGTTTTTGATTTCCACTTTTCTGGCCTTAAGGTCAGAGAAGATGCTTTGTAACATTTCAGTGTTTTGGATTCTGCTAAGGCTTGCTTTATGACCTAATATGTGGTCTATTCTAGAGAATGTTCCATGTGCACTAGAAAAGAAAGTATGCTTGGTTGTTGTTGGGTGGAGTGTTGTGTATATGTCTATGAGGTCAAGTTGGTTGATTGTGGCATTTAGATCTTCTGTGTCTTTATTGAGCTTCTTTCTAGATGCCCTGTCCTTCACCTAAAGTAGTGTGTTGAAGTCTCCTACTGCTAATGTGGGGCTGTCTATCTCACTTTTCAATGCTGATGGAGTTTGTTTTATGTATCTTGGAGCCCTGTTATTGGGTGTGTAAATATTTAATGTGGCATATTGGTATATTGTCCCTTTAATCATTATATAGTGTCCTTCCTTATCCTTTATGATGGAATTAACTTTAAAGTCTATTTTGTCAGAAATTACTATTGCCACTTCTGCTCTTTTTTGATTGTTGTTTGCTTGATATATTTTTTCAATCCTTTGAACTTTAGTGTATTTGTGTCTCTAAGTCTAAGTAGTGTCTCTTGTAGGCAGCATATAGACGGATTATGTTTTCAATCCATTCTGCCACTCTCTGTCTCTTTATTGGTGCATTTAGTCCATTTACATTCAATGTAATTATGGATAGGTATGAATTTAGTGCTATCATTTTCATGTCTTTTTTTTGTGTGTTGTTGACAGTTTTTTTCCCACTTAATTTTAAGTGCTCATTAGATTACCTTTATATATTGTCCTTTCCTCATATTCGTTGTTGTTGATTTTGTTTCTGCCGAGTCTCCATTTTTTTCTTGTGTTTTATTTTGTTGAGTAGGATAGTTTGTCTCCTTTGTGGCTACTTTATTATTTACCCCTATTTTTCTAAATTTCAACCTAACTTTTATTTCTTTGTATTGCGATATCTTCCTCTCCATACAGAAGATTTGTGATATATCTTAGTCCCTCTTTATTGTTTTAATGTTGTCTTCTTTTATATAATAACATTGCTGTTCCCCTGTTTTGAGCTTTTTTTTTTAATCTTGCTTTGTTTTTTTGATTTCCCTGTCTGGGTTTACTTCTGATTGCCCGGTGTTATAGTCTTGGCTTGGTACCTGATATTATTGATTTTCTAACCAAAGAACTCCCTTTAGTATTTCTTGTAGTTTTGGTTTCTTTTTTACGAATTCTCTAAACTTTTGTTTATCTAGAGATGTCCTAATTTTACCTTCATGTTTGAGAGACAGTTTTGCTGGATGTATGATTCTTGGTTGGCAATTTTTTCCTTCAATTTTTTAAATAAGTCATCCCATTGCCTTCTTGTCTGCATGGTGTCTGCCGAGTAGTCCGAGCTTATTCTTACTGGCTCTCCTTTGTAGGTGACTTTTGTTTATCCCTCGGTGCTCTTAAAATTCTCTCTTTATCTTTGTTTTTGGGAAGTTTGATTATTATATGTCTTGGTGACTTTCTTTTAGAATCTACCTTATGTGGAGTTTGATGAGCATCTTGGATAGATATCTTCTCATATTTCGTGATATCAGGGAAGTTTTCTGCCAACAAATCTTCAACAATTCTCTCTGTATTTTCTGTCATCCCTCCCTGTTCTGGTACTCCAATCACTTGTAGGTTATTTCTTTTGATAGAGTCCCACATGATTCTTAAGTTTTCTTCATTTTTTTTAATTCTTTTATCTGATCTTTCTTCAAATATATTAGCGCCAAGTGGTTTACCTTCAAGCTCAGAAATTCTGGCTTCTACTTGCTCAATTCTGCTCCTCTGACTTTCTATTGAATTGTCTAATTCTGTAATTTTATTGTTAATCTTCTGAATTTCTGATTGCCGTCTATGGATTTTTCCAGCTTATTAAATTTTTACTTAAATTCCTGAATAATCTTTCGAATTTCTTCAATTGCTTCATCTGTGTGTTCCTTGTCTTGTTGCACATATTGCCTCGTTTCCTTCCTGATGTCTTGAAGGGTTCTTTATATTAATCTTTTGTATTCTGCCCCTGGTAATTCCAGGAATGCACTTTCATCTAGAAGATCCCTGCATTCTTTGTTTTGAGAGCTTGTTGAGGTGATTATGGTCTGTTTTTTTATGTGACTCGATATGGGCTGTTGTGTCCAAGCCATCTATAAGTTATCATATTAGTTTATACTTGCTTACTGTGTCACAGCTTCTTGCTTTGTTTTGTTTTCTTATACCCGAATGGGTTGCTTGAGTGAGCTAGCTTGATTATTTTTGTCATTGGAGCTCTGATATCCTGTCCCCAGATGGCTAGAGCTGTTATCAGGTATATCTATCTAAGAGTCCATTCACTTTTCTTGTATAAATTCAGCTCAGGTGTCCAGGTAGCTGATCATCAACTGTGTGGTACAGGCTCTGTCGTATAGCCTTAGAGGGGCAGGGGTGATTGGTGTATGTACCAGTATCTGATTGCAACAGGGGGTCACACTCTGAACAAGGCAGGGGGGTTGAGAACCAACCCCGAGTGTCTCTGAGGAAAGTACGTCCCTGTTCCCTACAGCGTGCAGGTGGATGAGTCCTTCAGACAGACCATGGGCACCTAATGTTTTTCATTGTAAGGGCTGGGAGGTACCAGTTATCCTTGGACCCTGTTGTGGTTGGCTGGGTGACCTGAGTGGAGCTACCAGTCCTTAGGCCCCTGATATGGGTAGGTGAGGACCCTGTTTAATAGGCAAAGCAATGTCAAGCATCAAACACCCACCTTTCCACCACATAGCTGAAATGGTTGGAGTCTGCCAACAAAGGCCTATTCTCCTGAAATAGGCCCACACTGGTCCAGGCAGAGGGGAAAGGTGCTCAAAGTCCACAGACCGTTTATGCCTAGACAGGAGCTGCTTCTCTCCTGAGCTCCCCCAGTTAGTGGAGCTGACAAATTACCTTTTCCCCCAGTTGCAAATATTTTCTTTCTCCAAGGCTGGGAGGATGGCTCTAGGTGCTCAACAGTGCCTATTTCAGGCCCAGGGGATTCAGCCACTGAAGCCAGCTTGGGGGTTGGGGGGCGTGGTAAAATATACTTATGTACTTAACTTTTACCGAGAGAGCCGTTCTTCTCAGGTTCCTGAGGTGTGAGTAGGCTGTGTGGCTGGCTGCTTCTCCCTGAGGAAATTGCGGCCCAACGCTAGCACCAGCGTGCCTCCACTACTCCGGGAATGGTGCCTGAGGGCTCCTCACAATTCAGGTCCGGTAACTCGTCTCTGCTTTTTAACTGCTTCTTCCTCCCTGTGCTCCTCTGTTCATTTTCTGAGCTTGCTTTTGATTCTCAGGGCTCCTAGCTTGTCATAAATATACTCATTTCACTTGTTTAATTGGGTCTTGGTTGTAAAGAGGGCTCACTGGAAACATCTGTCTATTCTGCCACCTTGGCTCCACCCCCCGGTTATTAGATTCTTGTTGGCAATATAGTTTCCAAAGATATTCTCCCCGTCAGTAGCTTGTCTTTAACTTTTCTGGTAGTCTTTTGATGAAGAAAAGTTTTTCATTTTTATGAGGCCTATTTTTTATTTTACCTTTTGCTGTTTGTACTTTTGTTATTATATTAGATAATCCGTTGTTGAAAGCTAGGCCTGACAGCATTGCCCATGCTTATTCTTCTAAAAATTTTACAATTCTAGTTTGCATTACTTTCTTATAATGATATAATTTACTTCTTTTTATGTCTACGGATCATTATCCCAATTGTTAGGGTAGTTAAGCTCTAAGAAAGCAGAGAATATTTTCTGTTTTCTTCACAAATGTATCTTAAGGGCTGGAAATAGTGCCTACTATGTATTAGGTGCTCAGTAAAGATTTTGAATGAATGACTAAAGAAAAACCTCAGGAACTTCAGGTAAATGTACTCCAATTATCTTGTTTTCAACAGTCCACTCTCTCCTCCAAATTTAATTGATTCCTAAACTTTAGCTGTTGCTCTCCTTATATTTTTGACTTGCAGATCAGCACTTCGTGCTCATAATGAATATGGTTCAAAATAATCTCTCCAGTTCTTCCAACCCTGACTATATCAGGAAGGAAAATTCACCATACCTCTGGCTTTGGGATGCAAGACTGGCACCAGTTTACTTGGCCAATGCCTCAGTTGGGCCCATGAAGGCCAAGATCAGGATTACATAGATATTTCTATAGCAAATCTTTCTCTAAGTCACTCTTACGTTTGTTTCACAAAACCGTTGGAGTCCAAAAGGAAAGAATTTGCTGCCCAAAATTAATAGAATCTAGCTTTGTAATATTTATAAAAGATACAACTGTTTTCCCCTTGACCACTTCCTAAGCATTCTTTGTTTCTTTCTTTGGATTAGAAGGGAAACGTTCTTCATGCCTCCAAAGTGATTCATTTCCTCGGAGGCCTTTCCGCAGAATAGTAGGATCTCGTGGGTTTGCCAGCATGGCTTTGTGGCCAGTGCTAGATTTAGATGAGTCAGAACCCTGTGTGGTTTTAGAGATGGTGCTTTAGTGATAGTTTTGGAAAATGCTGGTAATAAATATTGATGTTTCCCCAGTTTGGTGACCTACTAGCCTAGCACAGTAATGGTCACATCTTTAGAACCAAACAGTCTGTGGGGCACACAGTTTTTCAAAATGTGACCAATATAAATGCGTAGTTCTTTTGACACCCTCTATTTTTTTATATCTTAAGAATGTTGGAGTTGTGTGAAAATTCACTAAAATGTTAATAACCAACCAGATGAAAATATTTAATTTGGCACGTCGTGTGGATTCTCAGGAAGTAAAATTCCTTGTAGTGCCCAAACACAGCTATAACCCTTTTCACTCTCCTTCTTTTGGCTTCACCACTCTGCATGCTGAGCTCACTTCTTGCATGTTATATTCTGCTGAAGAGAACAGGATGACAAGGCTTGCTCCATGGTTGCAGTGGCACAGCAGGTGAGTTTTACTTGGATGATCCAGAAACCATTCTCAGCCAAAGAGATGTCTTATTAGCAGGCAGGAAAGGATGAAATAAATTCAAGTAAAACATATTTTAGAGGAAGTATTTTGCAAGCACATCAAAAGTCCTTTATATATATATATATATATACATGTATATATATATATATATTGCCAATTCCTTTTATAAAATATCATTTTGCAGCTTTAAAATACTTATGGAATAAGACTTAACTATAGCTCTTTAAACAGTTCATATCACCAAAGAACCTCAAGTTTTCTTTTGAATGAAAACATACGTAAGGGTGTGATATTTATATTCTAAGCCTTTATTATCTGTGTATTGGGTAAGTTAACCAATGTCAATGCCAAATTTGAGATCAAGATTTTGTCCTAAGACTTTCCATATTTAACTCCTGTCATGAAATTATTTGTAATAACTTCAATTTTGTCAACGCCAATTTTATAAATGGGTTAAGCTGAAAGGAAAAGAGAAAATTTCCATGACTGCAAAGAGTGACATAGGTGTTGATAGTGGAATTAAACGCATCATATTTTCTCAGATGCAATGCTCTCCCAAACACCCTCATTTCTGTCACTAACTCTAGATCTTCAAGGATGCTAGATTAGAGCCTTAGGTTTTCTCCAGTCTTTCCTCTCCTTTACCCATAAAAAAAAAAAACAAAAAAACCCAGTGCCATCGAGTCGATTCCGACTCATAGCTACCCTATAGGACAGAGTAGAACTGCCCCATAAAGCTTCAAAGGAGCGCCTGGCAGATCTGAACTGCCAACCGTTTGGTTAGCAGCTGTACCACTTAACCACTACACTACCAGGGTTTCCTTACCCATATACGTTATGTCTATTGTCCGGCCATATCTTCCAACTTTCCAAGCCTTCATTTATTTTAATCTGACCACCTCTTAATTTCCATTCATAGATCTTCAGCTTTAATTGAAGATAACATCACTTCCTGGGCCTGATTTGGCCTCCTAATAAGTCTTCTGACCCCCAGTTACAGCCACCCATCTGCCTTTGCCCAACACACTCAAATCGACCTTATATTCCCTTATACTTACTTGGAATCTCAGTAACTTTGTATGTTATTATTTCCCTTTATAGGAAATACTCTCTTCCTTTGGATTTGATAAAACCACATTCTCCTAGTATTCCTTCTACCTCTGTCTCTCCTCATCATCCTTTTTGCGGGCTAATCCTTCTCTAAATAAAATCTTTAAATGCTGCCTCCTTCCAAGACCAGCTTTTGGCTCTTCTGTCAGACTCCATGCATGCTAACATGTAATGTGGCCATGCTTATGACTCTAATTATGATTACCACATTGACTTTCTCAAACTTATTTCCATTTTCTTCTCTTATCCCCAATAACCATACATACAGCTGCTATTCAACATTGCTATTTAATTCAAATATATCTCAAAATTAGGTTGTTTTAATATGAATTATCTCCTGTCCCTAACCTAGGCATCTTCCAGAGTTTCTCAGGGTAAATAATACCACCACCACTTAACTGTCCAAGTCAGAATTCTGAGCCTAACCATGACTTTCAGTCACCTTCTTCCCTTCTGCACCCAGCCTTCTTTATCCTCCTAATATCTCTTAAGTGGTTCCAGTTCTCTCCTACTCCCTACAACCTCTGTAGTCCAAGCCACCGTCATCTCTTGCTGGTATTACTGAAGTAGCCTCCAAGCTTATTTTCCTATATCCATCTTTCCTCATACTACTACTACACTTTCCATACTTTTTTATTTTTTAAAGAAAATGTGCAGATCACTCCCTTGTATAAAGTCCTTCATGCATTGTATGTAGAATATGTAGAACAATAAAGATCACCATCCTTAACATGGCTCTACAAGGACTTCCCTTATGTAATATGGCCCTTGGCAGTTTTCTTCTCATACTACTCCCCAACTTGTCCTCTGTACTCCATCTACATTGGACTTCAGTCTTCAAAAATTCTCTGTTCTTTCCTACTTCAGAACTCTTGCTTACATTCCTTTATTTGCCTGGGGTCCTCTCTTCCACCCTCCTTGTTTTGTGTATTCTCGTTCATTCCTGAATTCTCATCTTAAGTGTCACTTCACCGAGAAAGACTTTCCCACACCATACAAGTTTTCGTACATTTGCTGTAACACCATTCTGCTTATTTCTTTTACACTTTTCATAGCAACAATTTGGTGTTTATTTGCATTTAGGAACATAAACATATATTTGACTTCCACATTAGATGATAAACTCCACGAGGACAGATCATGTCCATCTTATTTAGCAATGTATGTCTAATGGCTGTAAGAGGATGTGGTATATAGAAGTCTCTCTATCAAAGACCACAGCCTTTGGTATGTATTACACCTCTACATAAAGAAAACAAAAATCCTCACAACTGGACCAATGAGCAACATCATGATAAATGGAGAAAAGATTGAAGTTGTCAAGGATTTCATTTTACTTGGATCCACAATCAACAGCCATGGAAGTAGCAGTCAAGAAATCAAAAGACGCATTGCATTGAGTAAATCTGCTGCAAAGGACCTCTTCAAAGTGTTGAAGAGCAAAGATGTCACCCTGAAGACTAAGGTGCACCTGACCCAGTCCATGGTATTTTCAATCACATCATATGCATGTGAAAGCTGGACAATGAATAAAGACCGAAGAAGAGTTGACGCATTTGAGTTGTGGTGTTGGTGAAGAATATTGAATATACCACGGACTGCCAAGAGAACGAACAAATCTGTCTTGGAAGAAGCAGGGCCAGAATGCTCCTTAGAGGCAAGGATGACGAGACTGCGTCTTACATACTTTGAATATGTTGTCAGGAGGGATCAGTCCCTGGAGAATGACATCATGCTTGGCAGAGTACAGGGTGAGCGGAAAAGAGGAAGACCCTCAACAAGGTGGATTGACACAGTGGCTGCAACAATGAGCTCAAGCATAACAATGATTGTAAGGATGGCTCAGGACCGGGCAATGTTTCGTTCTGTTGTGCATAGGGTCTCTATGAGTCAGAACTGACTCGATGTCACTTAACAACAACAATGTAAATGAACAAATAAAGTCCAGATGAATTGTCCTAAAATTCAACTTTCGTGTGCCCTTTAATTATTAAAAATAGAAGCCTTCTTATTTCTTGCTTCTAAATGCCTCTTTGTATCTTTCATGGCTGTACATAAACCTGGGTGCCCTTTGTTTTATAAGACCTGAGGCCAATAAATATTGTGTCTGTGAATACGTTTTGACAGCGGAGTTTGGGACATGATGTGGAGTAAATTGTATATACATTATTGGTTTCAAATTTGTATTAACCCAAGTTCAATTCAGAATTGTGAAACTGAGTTAAATGATACGGAGCAGAATACATTTAGGCACTTTAGTACCATTTGGATATGAGCTCTGTAAGAGAAAATCAAAATTATTCCTAGTTAGTCTGAAACAAATGGCTGGAGGTGGCCGCATGTTCTGAGAGGGTAACGAAGTGCAGCCATGGCACAGGGACAGCGCTTTAGATTATGATGACTACAGAGCAGAAAATGCAATGCCATGGAGGAGCTGAATTGAATAAACATAAGTCTGTGAAGCAAGAGAACTTTGTAGAAGACAAAATGTCTTCAGCAAAATAAAGAAGCATTGTTAGAGCTATTATGGTGTACTATATTTTAGTCACATCTCATATATTTACCCAATGATTTCAAAACAGCCAGTAACAAAGGACACATATACAAGAAAGCAAATAAAATCAGAATCTTGGACAGAAAGTGAAAACAAGTAGCCTAAGTAAGAAGGATGAATAATTCAGAATTGTAGGTTATAACTGACAGAAATACCCTGGCTCATTTAAGTAGGAAAGAGTTCAAAGAAACTGTAGAAATCATATGGCCCAATCCCCTCAACTTTTTACTGACAGAATTAAAGATGGCTTATTTTTTTTTTTATGTTACTTTGGAAACCCTGGTGGTGTAGTGGTTAAGTGCTACAGCTGCTAACCAAGAGGTTGGCAGTTCAAATCCACCAGGCGCTCCTTGGAAACTCTATGGGGGCAGTTCTATTTTGTCTTTTGGTTTTGGTTTTTTATGCTACTTTTCAGGGGCCTCAAGGCTCATGCGTATTAGTGCTGTGGGTCAGGATTTCCCCTTATACTCTCTTATTCTTATACTCTTTGATTTTTACTGCTTGAATAATTTTTGTGGTTCTTGAGTCTGAGCATTTAAATAAATCTGCATTTGCTTTTTTTACTATTATCCTGACTTAAAAGAGATTTGAAAAAAAAAGTGTTAAGTTTCACAGTAAGAGGTATGTGCAAATTAGTCATATGTATTTTGAAGTAAAAAGATATTAGAGGTCATTCCTCTAACCTTTAAAACTTTTATGAAACAAGAATGCAAATATTTTATTGGCATTTTCTTGACATCATCTTCTTCATTTGCCAAATCTTTGTCATTTGTAAATAATATATAGACAGATGAAACTCCTGATAATAAAACTTTGATACTGTGGCAGTGTATTTATACGTCATATATTTAAATCTGTGTCTACAGAAAAATACCCTTAGTGTCACAATAAAAAACATTTCTTTCTGACTTGTCATAAAAAAGATTTCAATTGTAGTTTCCTATGTTTCTATGTGCAATGCAATCAATGCTCTTAGATTGTGCTTTTGAGTCAGTAACACTAAGAATAATTCTTGAAGTTAGTTTATCAGACAATGTACAAATAAACAGCCTTACTTCTGTCTTTCCCCCAAGGGACCTTTCTTTACTCCCAATCATAGGCTATTACAATTTAAGGAATTCACATGAAGAGTTAAAATTTGGTACCTCTGTGGGTTGTCTAGCTCTTAGGCTACATGGAGAAGTTTAAAATTAGGTAAATATAGTTAGAACCTCTTTCCATTAGACATACCAGATCTTTTGGTGAATTAGGTTTTTGATAATTAAAACAAGCAATCAGTCAAACCAACTATTTGTTAATTAATATTCTAACTAGGTAAATGATAGACACAAAAAATATATCTATCAGTTTTGATCTATAGAGCTAGGAAAGCCATTTTGGCTAATATTTATATAAAATGCCAATTATTTTATGTGTACTATCTTATTTACTATTCACAAGAATATGAGGATTTGTTATTGTTATCTTTTTTTTCCAAATGATGAACCAGAGACTTACATAGAATACCTAGCTTCAAGTCAAACAGCTAGTATACAGATGATCTAAGTTTTGAGACTAAATGCTTGACTTTAGAATCCAAGTATACCAAAAACCAAAACCAAACCTGTTGCCATCGAGTCAATTCTGACTCATAGCGACCGTATAGGACAGAGTAGAACTGCTTTACAGAGTTTCCGAGGAGCCCCTGGGGAATTCGAACTGCTGACCTTTTGGTTACAGCCATAGTACTTAACTACTATGCCACCAGGGTTTCTGAATCCAAGTATATGTTCACAAAATTACACTGCCTTCAAATGTTTTATTATTATCTTTGATTTCAGCAGTTTTAAGGCTTGACAACTGCAGACTTGCCAAATATTATAATTTTCATGAATATTATATGGCTGACAGATATTATTATTCCTATTTGGAATACTGAACTAGTAAGGCTAATGACTTAGAGGTGACCTGATTGAAACCATTCAGAAGAACTTTAGCAATGCTAGAAACTCACATGGTGAAATGTCTAAAAATGATATACATCGTTTTATAAAGGATAGAGTAGAATTCTACATAAAAACTCAATTTCTCTGGATTGCCAAAGTACTTGCATTTATTGGGTAATATTTATTTCTAGTAGGTTTCCTTCATTTCACATTGCTAAAAATCCCAAAACTATTTATTAAACATCTCATGAACCTGCTTTGTAATTTGTAATTCTGCCTTGTCCTATCAAGAATGCTTTTCAAAGCAGTAGAGTTTACAGCTGTGATTTAAAACACATCTTCACATTTATTCACACACCTCCATGGAGAGATAGGGCCCATGGCCCCTCCCCTTGAATATGGGCTGGCCTCAATAACTCACTTGTAACCGGTAGAGTACAGCAAAAGTCACAGTGCATGAGTTCTGAGACTAGATCAGAAAAGGCCATACACCTTCCACATGGATCTCTTGAGCTCTGTAAAAAGCCAAACACCATGTAAAAATTCCTATTACTCTGAGTCCAGGAATCTCCGGGTGGTGCAGATTGTTAAGCACTCAACTACTAGCTGAAAGGTTGGTGGTTCAAACCCACCCGGAGGCACCTTGGAAACAGACCAGGTAATTTGCTTCCAAAAGGTCACAGCCTTGAAAATCCTATGGAGCAGTTCTTCTCTGCGCACATGGGGTTGCCGTAAGTTGGAACAATTCAATGGCAAATAACAACCACAGCCTTGAGTCCATTGTACTGGTAAGGCATGTATAAGTGTTTTGGTTGACAGCCAGCATGTGAGCTTTCTTAGATGTCCAGCCAAGTCTAACCTTCAGATGACTGCAAGCCCAGCTGACATCTACCTGCAACTGCAGGAGAGATTCCAAGTAAGAAGTGCCCAGCCAAGCACTTCACAAATTCCTGACCCAAAGAAATCATAAGCAAAACTAAATGATTGTTTTAAGCTATTAAATGGGATAATTTGTTCTGCATCAATATTAACTGGAAATCTGTGATCAGCTCAAAGGAGATGTTCTTTTTAGGGCCTTCCATTAGATATTGTGCTGGGGATGATCAGTGAGTTTGTCTAATTAAACAAACTCAGCATTTCTAGAAGAACTTGGGTTTTTGGTGATGGCATTCTGAACGTCCAGTTAAGGTCCTGCTGAGCCCTGGACCAGGCGTAACTGAGAAAGTCCCAAAACTTTTTTTATACTCCTTACTACATTTCCTGAAATCACACCATAACGGACTGACACATCTTTCTCCTGTGGAGTGGCTAGTGGGTTCAAACTGCCAAACTTTTGATTAGCAGCTGTGTGTTTTAACCACTGTGTCACCAGGGCTCCTTAGAGTTATGCAAAAATGGTGAAACGTCCCACATGAGCATCACACTTTGCCACGTGACAAAAACCAACTACGGTTACAGGGCAGGCAGTTATACACACAGCTCTTGAGGGGAGCGTCTGTGGGCAGCTAGTCTGGCTATGGTCTTCCACAGAAACCAAGAACAATCACTGCAGATCACCCCTTGTCAACTTGGCACTACACATATATCCTTAAGCCATACTTTGCTCCAAATAAAGCCAGTAACAAAGATGTGCTTTCTTCTAACTTGTTACAACTATCCTATGTACAATCAAAAAGGAGCTAACCTATTTTCCAGAGAGGATGCAAAATTAACTTATATTTCATGATAAGTAATGGGATAAGGGGGAAGAAAAAGATATTTGTCTCTCACACATGCACAAACGTATTTGTAACAAAACAAGGAAGGTTTTATACGTATCCTATGTTTTCTAATAACACTTTGGCACATGTTTGAAAAAAATGATTTTAGGAGATTAGTTATTCTTGGTTTTCAAATTAGTCCATCACTAAGTCATTTATTCCATTATTTATTCAGCCACTCATCAAATGTTTACTGAATACTTATTATGTTCAGGCAGCCATAATAGCTGCTTGCCAAGACCAAAAATCTACTTAATATTTAACATATTTAGTAAATAAGAATTGACTTAAACATTTTTGGATAACCTAAAGCATGCATTTCAAATCAGTCTGAATGATGGACTATGCTGATAAAGTGCTACTAGGACAGTTCATTGTTTTAGGGAAAGATAAACATAATTTCTATATTACATTATAAATTCTTTGTCTTCAGCAACAACCTCATCTAAACTCTTCCTCACAGCCCTTTTCTGTTTTCACATTTAGCATTCTTTCCCTTTTTGTCCTCCATAAAAATGAACAAACAAAACAAATTCATTGCCTTCCAGTAAATTCCAAACCACAGTGATGCTATACAACAGAGTAAAACTGCCCTCATAGGGTTTCCAAGAAGCGGCTGGTGAATTCAAACTGCTGACTTTTTGGTTAGGAGACAAGCCTTTAACCTCTGAGCCACCAGGGCTCCATGTTGTTGTTGTTGTTAGGTGTCCTCAAGTTGGTTCTGACTCATAGTGACCCTATGCACAACAGAATGAAACACTGCCTGGTCCTGTCTCATCCTTACAATTATTGTTATGCTTGAGCCCATTGTCGCAGCCACTGTCAATCCACCTAGATAAAGGTCTTCTGCTTTTTCACTGACACTGTACTTTACCAAGCATGATGTCCTTCTCCAGGAACTGATCCCTCTCCCTCCTGGCAACATGTCCAAAGTATGTAAGACACAGCCTCGCCATTCTTCCTTCTAAGGAGCATTCTGGTTTTACTTCTTCTAAGACAGATTTGTTTGTTCTTTTGGCAGTTCATGGTATATTCAATATTCTTCATCAATACCACAACTCAAAGGCATCAGTTCTTCTTCGGTCTTCCTTATTTGTTGTCCAGCTTTCACATGCATATGATGTGATTGAAAATACCATGGCTTGGGTCAGGTGCACCTTAGTCTTCAAGGTGACATCTTGGCTTTTCAACACTTTAAAGAGGTCCTTTGCAGCAAATTTACCCAATGCAATGTGTCTGTTGATTTCCTGACTGCGGTTTCCATGAGCGTTGATTGTGGATCCAAGTAAAATGAAATCCTTGACAACTTCAATCTTTTCTCCATTTATCACGATGTTGCTTATTGGTCTAGTTGTGAGGATTTTTGTTTTCTTTATGTTGAGCTGCAATTCATACTGATGGCTGTGGCCTTTGATCTTCATCAGTAAGTGCTTCAGGTCCTCATCACTTTCAGCAAACAAGGTTGTGTAGTCTGCATATCGCAGGTTGTTAATCAGTCTTCCTCCAATCCTGATGCCCTGTTCTTCTTCATATTGTCCAGCTCCTTGGATTATTTGCTCAACATAGAGATTGAATAGGCATGGTGAAAGAATACAACCCTGACACACACCTTTCTTAGCTTTAAAACACTCTGTATCCCCTTGTCCTGTCCAAACAACTGCCTCTTGATCTATGTACGGGTTCCTCACGAGCAGAAAATTAAGTGTTCCAGAATTCCATTCCTTGCAATGTTATCCATACTTTGTTATGACCTGCACAGTCGAATGCCTTTGCATAGTCAATAAAACACAGGTAAACATCCTTCTGGTATTCTCTGCTTTCAGCCAGGATCCATGTGTGACATCAGCAATGATATCCCTGGTTCCACGCCCCTTCTGAATCTAGCCCGAATTTCTGGCAGTTCCCTGTTGATATACTGCTGCAGCCATTTTGAATGATCTTCAGCAAAATTTTGCTTGCATGTGATATTAAAGATATTCAATAATTTCTGCATTCGGTTGGATCACCTTTCTTGAGAATTGGTATAAATATGGATCTCTTCCAGTCGGTTGGCCAGGAAGCTGTCTTACATTTTTCTTGGCATAGACGTGTGAGCACTTGCAATGCTGCATCCCTTTGTTGAAGCATCTCAGTTGATATTCCATCAATCCCTGGAGCCCTGTTTTTCACCAGTGCCTTCAGTGCAGCTTGGACTTCTTCCTTCAGTACCGTCAGTTCCTGATCATATGCCACCTCTTGAAATGGCTGAACATCAACTAATTCTTTTTGGTATAATGGCTCTGTGTATTCCTTCCCTCTTCTTTTGATGCTTCCTGCGTCATTTAATATTTTCCCCATAGATTCCTTCACTATTGCAACTTCACCCTTGAACCTTTTCTTCATTTCTTTCAGCTTGAGAAATGCTGAGCGTGTTCTTCCCTTTCGGTTTTCTAGCTCCAGCTCTTTGCTCATGTCATTATAATACTTTATCTTCTTGAGCCACCCTTTGAAATCTTCTGCTCAGTTCTTTTACTTCATGATGTCTTCCTTTTGCTTTAGTGGCTCGATGTTCGTAAGCAAGTTTCAGAGTCTCCTCTGACATCCATCTTGGTCTTTTCTTTCTTTCCTGTCTTTTCAATGACCTCTGGCTTTTTTCATGTATGATGTCCTTAATGTCATTCCACAACTCACCTGGTCTTCGATCATTAGTGTTAATGCATCAAATCAACTACATCTGTGGAAAGAGACAATGGAAAAGCTCAATATCATCAGTCAGAACAAGGCCAGGGGCCAACTGTGGAACAGACCATCAATTGCTCATATGCATGTTGAAGCTGAAACTGAAGAAAATCAGAGGAAGTCCACAAGAACCGAAATAGTACCTTGTGTATATCCCACCTGCATTTAGAGACTATCTTAAGAATAGATTTGATGTAGGACTCCATAGCAGCTAGTAATCCAAACACATCAAGATGACCTCATGTTTTATTTCACAGAGGAAGACGATACCATCAGATGTGATGTCCATCAAGTTCCTGCCTTCAAATTTACAGATCCTGCATCCACCTGCATCCACCTCACTGCCCGTCAACCATCCACCCCACTGCCCCTCTCCGCTTGTTTTAATAGATGACCTCCCTTCTCTTTTTTAGGGCTGATCCCTTGTCCTGCCACTTTTTGCTTCGCCGTGATCCTTGTACTAATATGCACATCCTATCTATCTTGGGAAACCCTGGGGTCGTAGTGGTTAAGTGCTACAGCTGCTAACCAAAAGGTCAGCAGTTCAAATCTACCAGGTGCTCCTTGGAAGCTCTGTGGGGCAGTTCTACTCTGTCCTGTAGGGTCGCTATGAGTCGGAATCGACTTGACGGCAATGGGTTTTTGTTTTTTTGGTATCTGTCTTGTTCACCACCTGTCAATTTGTCATACTGTGATGGCTTGTGTGTTGCTATGATGCTGGAAGCTATGCCATTGGTATGTCAAATATCAGCAAGGTCACCCATAGTGGAAAGGTTTTAGCAGAGCTTCCAAGCTAAGACAAATTAAGAAGAAAACCCTGGCAATCTATTTCTGAAAATTGTTGCTGTCTGTTACTGTCAAGTTGGCTCTGACTTATGGCAACCGTATGTATAACAGAAAGAAACACTGTCTGGTCCTGTGCCATCTTCCAACTTAGGAGCTCATCTTCTAGCAATATATCAGACAATATTCTGTTATGATATATCAAGTTTTTATTGTCTAGTTAGATCACACAGAATATTCTCCTCTATAGTGCTGAAAGGAGATCCTCCTAGGCTGAAAGGCACTAAAAATACAGTGACCACAGCAATGACTCAAGGATACCAATAATTGTGAAGATGGCGCAAGGCCAGGTAACATTTTGTTCTGTTGTTTATGGCATTGCCACAAGATAGGGCAAAATGACGGCAACTAGCAAGAACAATCTGTTTTGTATGTCTAATGGGGAACACTTAAACTCAAGAGCACAAGGCAAATGACTGGCATATATTTGTACATATATAGATATAATTTAATTGAAATTTATTGTGTTTTCAGTGAAAGTTACACAGCCAATTAGAATCTCATTTAATAATTACTACAAATATTGGGGTTTTTTTTTTTTTTTGGTTTACACAAATTGTTCAGAGACACAGTTTACATTTTTCACAATGTGTTGATATCATTCATTCCCTCTGAATATTTCATTTTGAGTAATCTGGTTTCCCTGTCCCCTTACCGTTTCATCTTTGCTTTAGAGTACTAGACCATTTGGTCTCATATAGATGACTTTTTAAAGATGCTCAGTACTCACTGGTAATATTATCTTTTATCTTTTTTTAATGCTTTAGGTGAAAATTAAACAGAACATATTATTTTCTCATTAAACTGTTAATAAGCATATTGCTTTGTGACATTGGTTGGCAGCCCTGTGCTATGTCAACATTCTCCCTTTCTTGACCTTGGGTTCCCTATTTCCATTTGCCCAGCTTTCCTGTACCCTCCTGCCTTTTTGTCCTTGCACCTGGGCAGGTGTGATCATTTAGTCTCCTATGCATGGTTAAGCTACATGTATTATTGCTTGTTTTATTGGCCTGTCTAATCTTTGGCTGAAGGGCAAAACTCAGTAGTGACTTCATTACTGAGTTCAAAGGGTGTCCAGGGGCTATACTCTCAAGGTTTCTCCAGTAAATGTCAGACCAGTAAGTCTGGTCTTTGTGTCTGTGTGTGTGTGTGAGTTAGAATTTTGTTCTACATTTTTTTTTCTAGCTCTGTCCAGGAACGTCTATTGCGATCCCTGTCAGAGCAGTCAGTGGTGGTAGCAGTCGTCATCTAGTTGTGCTGGACTCAGTCTGGTGGAGGCTTTGGTTATTGCTGTCCATTTGTCCATTGAACTAATCTTTCCCTTGTGTCTTTTGTTTTCTTCATTCTCCTTTGCTCCAAACAAGGTGGGACTAGTAGATGTATCTTAAATGGCCACTCAGAAGCTTTTAAGACCCTAGATGCTACTCATGAAAGTGGGTTGTAGAACATTTTCTTTGTAAACTATGTTATGCCAGTTGAGCTAGATGTCCCATGAGAACATGATCCCCAGCCCTCAGCCCAGTAATTTGGTCCCTAAGAGAGTTTGGATATGTCTGTGAATCTTCTATGACTTTGCCTTGGTCAATTTGTATTGAGTTCCCCAGTATTGAGTACTGTTTTATCCTTTACCAAAATTATCACTTATCTATTGTCTAGTCAGTGTTTTTTTCTTCCCTCCCTTCCCCTCCCCTCCCCCCTCATAACCATCAAAGATTGTTTTTTTCTGTGTGTAAATCTTTTCACGAGTTTTTATAATAGCAGTTTCATACCGTATTTGTCCTTTTGTGTTTGACTTATTTCACTCAGCGTAATGCCCTCCAGATTCATCTATGTTGTGAAATGTTTCACAGTTTCATCATTGTTCTTTATTGTTGAGTAGTATTCCATTGTGTGTATGTACCACAGTTTGTTTATCCATTCATTTGTTGATGGTCACTTAGGTTGTTTCCATCTTTTTTCTGTTATGAATAATGCTGTGATGAACATGGGTGCACATATGTCTTCATGTGACGGCTCTTATTTCTCTAGGATATATTCCTAGGAGTGGGTTTGCTGGATTGTATGGTATTTCTACTCCTAGCTTTTTATGGAAGCACCATATAGTTTTCCAAAATGGATTTGCCATTTTGTATTCCCACCAACAGTGCATAAGAATTCCAAACTCTCTGCAGCCTCTCCAACATTTGTTATTTTCTGTTTTTTTGATTCGTGCAAGTAATGTCCAGACGAGATGGTATCTTATTGTAGTTTTGATTGGCATTTCTCTAATGGATAGTGATTTTGAGCATTTCTTCATGTGTCTATTAGCTGCCTGAATGTCTTCTTTGGTGAAGTGTCTGTTCATATCCTTTGCCCATTTTTTTAATTGGATTATTTGTCTTTTTGTTGTTGAGGTGTTGGATTTTCCTACAGATTTTAGAGATTAGAACCTTATCAGATATATTGTAGCCATTTTTTCCCCCCCAGTCTGTAGGTTCTCTTTTTACTCTTTTGGTGCAGTCTTTTGATGAGCATGAGTGTTTGATTTTTAGAAGATCCCAGTTATCTAGCTTATCTTCTGTTGTTTGTGTATTGTTAGTTATGCCTTGTATTTGGGCCCCTAGCATTTGCCCTATTTTTTTCTTACATGATCTTTATAGCTTTTGGTTTTATATTTAGGTCTTTAATCCATTTTAAGTTAGTTTTTGTGTATGGTGTAAGGTATGGGTCTTGTTTCATTTTTTTACAAATAGACATCCAGTTTTGTCTTTGCTCCATTTAATGGACCTTGAGTCTTTATCAAAGATCAGGTGACCATAGGTGGATGGATTTACCAGAATCTGGGTTCTCGATTTTGTTCCATTGGTCAATGTAACTATTGTTGTACCAATACCAGGCTGTTTTGACTAACATAGCTGTACAGCAGGTTCTGAGGTCAGGTAATGTTAGTCCTCTTACTTTATTCTTTTTCTTCAATAATGTTTGACTTATCTGGGGCCTCTTTCCTTTTCATATGATTGATGATTAGCTTTTCCATCTCATTAAAGAATGCTGTTGATATTTGGATTGGAATTGCATTGTATTTGTAGATTGCTTTGGGTAGAACTGACATTTTCACAATGTTGAGTCTACCTATCCATATCATGGTATGATTTTCCATTTATATAGGTCTCATTTGGTTTCTCACAGTAGCGTTCTTTAGTTTTCTTTATATAGATCTTTTACATATAACATTTTTGTAATGATGTCCAATGCCTTGGAGACAACAGACAATATCAAATCACATAAAGAAGAAGAACAAGATGCTTCCAACAAGTGACCAAAATAAAGAACCTGAAAACCTTCTGGGGGAAGAAAAGGCAATGGAACTATCTGCTAAGAAAATCAAAAGACTACTATACAGGGCTTTCCAAGAGATCAAGAAATAGATCAAGGAAAACACAAAGCAATAGAAAATTCCAGGAAAACAATACAAGAAAAAATGACAATTAGAAAACATACAAAACAGCAAGTAGAAACCCAAAAGATTAACAACAAAAGTTCAGAAATAAACTGCTTAATAGAAGGATATAGGAGCAGTTCTGAAAAAATGGAAAACACAGTGCATTTTAAGACATATCCCTTAACACCAATGTGTTGAGGAAAAAAAAAAATGAAGAGAACCTGAGAATTATGTGGGACACTATCAAAAGGAAAATTTTGTGTATGATTAGAATTTCATAACACAGGAAGGCAATGGAAAACACAAAGAGAATTGTCAAAATTTGTTGTCAGAAAACTTCCCAAATACCATGAAAGATGAAAAACTGACCATCCAAGAAGCTCAAAGATCTTCATACAGGATATACCCCAAAAGAAAGTCACCAAGACATGTCATAATCACACTCACCCAAACCAAAGACAAAGAAAAAATCCTGAGAGCTGCTTGGGAAAAATGAAATCACCTACAAAGGGGAACTAATAAGACTAAGCTCTGATTACTCACCAGAAACCATGCAAGCAAGAAAGCAATGGAATGGCATATATAAAGCCTCAAAACAAAAAAAAATGCCAACCAAGAATTATATATACAGCAAAACTCTCTCTCAAATATGATGATGAAATTAAGACATTTCCAGATAAACAGAAATTAAGGGAATTTCTAAAAACCAGACCAAACTTACAAGAAATGTTAAAAGGAGTCCTTTAATAGAGAATCAACAACATCAGACAACAACATGAGATTAGGACACAGGAAAGCATCAGCCAGATACCAACGTAGATAAATAAGTCTCAAAAATAAAAGAAAGCTAAAAGACTAAAAACCGGGAACCAGTTATATCAATCTGTAAATGACAACAATGTCAAAACGAGACAAAGAAAGGAATTAATGATGTGGTTATAGAACTTTCATATGGAGAGGAAGTCAAATAATAAAAGCAATCAACAAGACCAGAAGTTGCTTCTTTGAAAGGATCAACAAAATCAACAAACCATTGGACAAACTGACAAAAGAAAAACAGGAGAGGAAGCAAATAGCCTGAATAAGAAATGAGATGGGTGATACCACAACAGACCCAACTGAAATAAAAAGGGTCATAGCAGATTAATATGAAAAAATTGTACTCCAACAAATTTGAAAATCTAGAGGAAATGAGCAAATTTTTAGAAACACACTAACTACCTAAACCAACACAAAATGAGATAGAAAAACTGAACAGACTCATAACGAAAGAAGAGATTGAAGAAGTAATAATAAAAACAAAACAAAACAAAAAACCTTCCACCACCACCAGCAACAAAACTCTGCTCAGGTGGCTACACAAGAGAATTATACCAAATATTCAGAGAAGCTATTTCAGAGTATATAAAAGAAGGAATACTCTAAAATTCATTTTATGAAGCCAACATAACCCTGATACCAAACCCAGGTAAGGACACCACCAAAAAATAAAATTACAGACCTATAGCCTTCATGAATACAGACACAAAAATTCTCAACATAATTCTAGCCAATAGAATTCAACAGCACATCAAAAAAACAAAACAAAACAAAAACACATCACAACCCACTGAGATTCATTCCAGCTATGCAAGAATGGTTCAACATTAGAAAATCAATCAATATAATTCATCACATAAATAAAACGAAAGAGAAGAATCACATGATCATCTCAATTAATGCAGAAAAGCATTTGGTAAAGTCCAACCCCCATTTCTGATAAAAACTTGCAGCAAAATAGGCATAGAAGGAAAATTCCTCAATACAATAAAGGATATTTATATAAAACCAACAGCCAACATTATTTTCAACAGAGAGAGGCTGAATGCATTCCCGCTGAGAAAGGGAGCCAGACAAAGATGTCTTTTATCACCACTCTTATTCAACATTGTGCTGGAAGACCTAGCTAGAGCAACAAGGCAAGAAAAAGAAAAAAAGGTGCATCCAAATTGGAAAGGAAGAAGTAAAATTATCCCTATTCACAGATAATATGATCTTGTATGTAGAAAACCCCAAAGATTCCACAAGAAAGCTACTGGAACTAATAGAAGGATTCATAAAGTAGCAGCATACAAGATCAACATACAAAAATCGGTTAGATTCCTATACACTAACAAAGAGAACATTGAAAAAGAAATTAGGAAAGCACTATCATTTACTATAACTCCCCAAAAGACAAAATCCTTAGGAATAAATCCAACCAGGGACGTAAAAGACCTATACAAAGAAAACTATGAAACACTACTGCAAGAAATCAAAAGAGACCTACATAAGTGGAAAAACATTCCATGCTCATGGATAGGAAAACTCAACATTGTGAAAATGTCAATACTACCCAAATCAATCTACAGATATGATACAATCTAGATCTAAATTCCAACAGCATTCTTTAGCAAGATGGAAAAACTAATCATCGTCTTTGTATGGAAAGGAAAGAGGCCCTGGATAAGTAAAGCATTACTGAGGACAAAGAACAAAGTAGGAGGCCTCATACTACCGGATCTCAGAACCTACTATGGAGCCACGGTAGTCAAAATGGCCTGGTACTAGTACTATGACAGACACGTAGACCAATGAAACAGAATCAAGAACCCAGACGTAAATCCAATCACCTATGGCCAGCTGATCTTTGACGAAGGCCAAAGTCTATTAAATGGGGAAAAGACAGTCTTTTCAACAAATGGTGCGGGCAAAACTGGATGTCTATCTGTAAAAAAAAATGAAACAGGACCCATAACTCACACCTCCACAAAAACTAATTCAAAATAGATCAAGGACCTAAATTTATAATCAAAAACTATAAAGATCATGGAAGAAAAAATAGGATCAGTGCTAAAGGCCCTCATACATGGCATAAATAGGATATAAACCATAACTAACAATCCCCAAACACCAGAAGATAAGCTAGATAATTGGAATCTTTTAAAAATTAAGCACTTATGCTCATCAAAAATGTCACCAAAAAAGTAAAAAGAGAACCTACAGACTGGGAAAAAAATTTTGGCTACAACATATCTGACAAGGGTCTAATCTCTTAAATTTATAGAAAACTTCAACATTTCAACAAGAAAAACACAATCCAATTAAAAAATGGACAAAGCATATAAACAGACACTTCACCGAAGAAGACGTTCAGACAGCTAACAAACACATAAAAAAGTGCTCACAACCATTAGCCATTAGAGATATGCAAATTAAAACTACAATGAGATATCATCTCACCCCAACATTACTGGCACTAATTAAAAAAAAAAAAAAACAGAAAATAACAAATGTTGGTGAGGTTGTGGGGAAATTGGAACTCTTATACACTGCTGTTTGGAGTATAAAATAGTATAACCACTACGGAAAATGATATGGCATAGCCTTAAAAAGCTAGATACACCATATGACCCAGCAATCCCACTCCTGGGTATATACCCTAAAGAAATAAGAGCTGTGAAATGAATAGACATAGGCATACCCATGTTCACTGCAGCATTATTCACAATAGCAGAAAGATTGAAACAACCCAAGTGCTCATCAACAGATGACTGGGTTAACAAACTATGGTACATATACACAATGGAATATCATACATCAGTAAAGAATAATAACGAATTTGTGAAACATCTTACAACATGAGTGAATATGGAGGACATTATGCTGAGTGAAATAAGTCAATCACAAAAGGACAAATATAGTATGAGACAACTACTATAAAGAAACAAGAAACAAACAAAAATCTTTGATGATTACCAGGTATGGAGAGGGGAGGAAGGGAAAATTACCAAATAGAAGACGTGTGTTAATACTGATGAAGGGAAAGGCAATACACAATATGGAGGAGGTCAGCACAACATGACCAAGGCATAGGAGCACATTGAGAGGAACGTGAGAACAAAGGGCAAGAGCGGTAATTGCAATAGCATAGACAATCCTGCAAGAATAGCATTAACAACACTAATTTATGAATGGATACATAAGGAGATAGGTATGACAAGAGGTGTGGGATGTGTAAGGTGGGTACCTGCAGATCAGATATAAGTTTGGTGGTGCATACTTCTGTATACTAACTGTAGGTGCTGTTTACATATTAATACAAACAAAGCACAAAAGGCCCACAGTCAAGGCAACTTCTTAGACATAACCAAACACCTCAAGGGATGAAGTCACTTGGCTCGAAGGCGAAGGATCACAGACTGGGAGTCATCTACATCAGCTGGTACAACATAGTTCATAAAGATAATGTTCTGCATCCTACTTTAGTGAGTAGCATCTAGTGTCTTAAAAGCTTGTGAGCAGCCATCTAAGATACAACTATTTGTCTCTTTCCATCTTGAGTAAAGAAGAGTGAAGAAAACCAGAGTCAAGGGAGCAGTTAGTCCAAAGGACTAATGGACCACATGAACAGAGCCTACGTGACCCGAGACCAAAAGAACTAGATACAGCCCAGCTACCACTACAGAAAACACAGTGACTGGGATTGCAATAGTGGGTCCCGGACTGAGCGGGAGAAAAATTGTAGAACGAAAATCAAATTCACAAAAAAGATCAGACTTACTGGTCTGACAGAGACTGGAGGAACCCCTGAGACTATGGCCCTAAGACACTATTCTGACCTGGAACTGAAGCCATTCCTAGAGACGACCTTTCAACCAAACCATAGACAGGTCCATAAAATAAACCAATACACCTGAGAGGGGCGTGTTTCTTAGGAAAATCAATTTTACAAGATCAAAAGGGCAACATTTGCCCAAAAGCAAAAATGAGAAAGCAGGGGGAGGTACAGAAAATCACAATGAGAGGAAATGGGGAAACTAGGACAGAAATGGGGAGAGCGCTGACGCCTTGTATGCAATGAAATCAATGTCATGGAACACTGTATATACAAACTATGGAATGGAAACTAATTTGATCTGTAAACTTTCACCTAATGCACAATAAAAAAATTTAATAAAGATGTGTGTATGCCAGGCTGAAAATGCAGTACCCTTTGGTTTGATCAGAAAATTTCAAAACTGGAAGGTCAAGTGGGAAGATATGGCTTGCTGGCACAGTATGGCTTACAGCTCTCCCATGTATGTAAAAAGGAACAAGAAGTTGTAGACAGACACTCAACTTGACATTAAAACCAAACCGTTTGCCATTCATCTGACCCTATAGAGTTTTCAATGGCTGCCTTTAAAAGCAGATGACCAGTCCTTTCTTTCAAGGCACCTCTAGTTGGACTTGAACCTCCAACTTTCTTTTACCAGCAAAACATGTCGAACATTTAAGTACCACCCAGGTACTCCCCAATTTGAAATTAGGTACTCATTAAAGGTTATAATTTCCAGAAAGAAAAAAAAAGTCACTCTGTCCTCCCACAACTAGAAATGGCTTAGTGGAAATTATAGCAGAGATAGTAACCCATATTTCAGCACTAGTCTTGATGTGACTAGCAGTATGATCTGATATATAACATTTCTACTCGCTGGATCACATAATAGAATTTTGTAAGACCAGTGACTTTTTTCTACAGATACCATTTTTCAACAATATAAACGGTGACTGTACACCTGGACCTCACTAAATGGAATACACAGGAATCAAAATTGACTGTGTCTCTGGAAAGAGATGATGGAAAAGTTCAAAATCATCAGTCAGAATAACGCCAGGGGCTGACTGTGGAGCAGACCATCAATTGCTCCTATACAAGTACAATTTGAAGCTGAAGAAAATCAGAACAAGCCCATGAGAGCCCAAGTATGACCTTGAGAATATTCCATCTGAATGTAGAGACCATTTCAAGAATAGATTTGACACATTGAACACTAATAACCAAAGACCAGACGACTTGTGAAATGACATCGAAAACATCATCTATGAGGAAAGCAAGGAGTCATTAAAAAGACAGGAAAGAAAAGACCAAAATGAATGTCAGAAGAGTCTCTCAAATTTGCTCTTGAACATTGAGTAGCTAAAGTCAATGGAAGAAATGATGAAGTAAAAGAGCTGAACAGAAGATTTCAAAGGGCAGCTCAAGAGTACAAAGTGAAGTATTATAATGACATGTGCAAAGACCTGGAGTTAGAAAACCAAAAGGGAAGAACATGTTCGGCATTTCTCAGGCTGAAGGAACTGAAGAAAAGTTCAAGCTTTGAGTTGAAATACTGAAGGATTCTACAGAAAAATATTAAATGACACAGGAAGCATCAAAAGAAGATGGAAGGAAAACACAGTCCCTGCACCAAAAAGAATTGGTCAGTGCCCAAACATTTCAGGAGGTAACATATGATCAGGAACCGATGGTACTGAAGGAAGAGGCCAAAGCTGCACTGAAAGCATTGACATAAAACAAAGCTCCAGGAATTGAAGGAATGCCAACTGAGATATTTCAACAAATGGATGCAACGGTGGAAGTGCTCACTTGTCTATGCTAAGAAATTTGGAAGACAGCTACTTTGCCAACCAACTAGAAGAGATCCATATTTGTGCCCATTCCCAAGAAGGGTGATCCAACAGAATGCAGAAATTATCGAACAATATCATTAATATTACATGCAAGTAAAATTTTGCTGAAGATCATTCAAAAGCTGCTGCAGCAATATATCAACAGGGAACTGCTAGAAATTCAAGCCAAATTCAGAAGAGGATGTGGAACTAGGGATATCATTGCTGATGTCACGTGGATCCTGGCTGAAAGCAGAGACTACCAGAAAGATGTTTACCTGTGTTTTGTTGACTGTGCCAAGGCATTTAATTGTGTAGATTCTAACAAATTATGGATAACATTGTGAAGAATGGGAATTCTAGAACACTTGATTGTGCTCATAAGGAACCTGTACATAGATCAAGACAGTCGTTTGAACAGAACAAGTGGATACTGCATGGCTTAAAATCAAGAAAGGTGTGCATCAGGGTTGTATCCTTTTATCATACTTATTCAATATGTATGCTGAGCAAATAATCCAAGAAGTTGGGACTATATGAAGAATGGGGCATCAGGACTGAAGGGAGACTTATTAACAACCCGAGTTATACAGATGATACAATCTTGCTTGCTGAAAGGGAAAAGGACTTGAAGCTCTTACTGATGAAGATCAAAGACCAAAGCCGTCAGTATGGATTACACCTCAACATAAAGAAAACAATAATCCTCACAATTGGACCAATAAGCAACATTATGATAAATGGAGAAAAGATTGAAGTTGTCAAGTATTTCATTTTACTTGGATCCACAATCAACACCCATAGAGCAGCTGTGAAGAAATCAAACAATGCATTGCATTGGGCAAATCTCCTGCAAAAGACCTATTGCAAGTGTTCAAAAGCAAAAAAGTCACCTTGAAGACTAAGGTGCCCCTACCCAAGCCATGGTGTTTGCAATCATTTCATATGCACACAAAAGATGGGTGATGAACAAGGAAGACAAAAAAGAATTGACACCTTTGAATTGTGTTGGCAAAGAATATTGAATATACCACGGGCTACCAAAAGAACAAACAAATCTGCCTGAAGAAGTACACCCAGAATGCTCCTTAGAAGCAAGGATGGCAAGACTAAGTCTCACATACTTTGGACATGTTATCAGGAGGGATCAATCCCTGGAGAAGGACAACATATTTGGTAAAGTAGAGGCTAAGCAGAAAAGAGCCATACCCTCAAAGAGGTGGCTGCAACAGTGGGCTCAAGCCTAATGATTGTGAGAATGGCATAGGACTGGGCAGTGTTTTGTTCTGTTTTACATAGGATTGCTATGAGTTGGAACTGACTTGACAGCGTCTAAGAACAACAAAGGCCTAGGTTTTCCAGTATGTACAAAAAGGCATTTGAAATTGAGAATTTCCGAAGGCCTTTTTATCTCTAACATTTGGTTATCTCATGCAGAAACTTGCTATCCTTAATTGTGCACTATCTCAATACTGTGTAGAAGAATCTGGTCTCCTAACTCTTAAAGAGGTATAGGTGAAGATTCTATATCAAATCGACACAGTGACTTCCTGCTCTGCTTTTCTGCTGTAAGACTAACAGCATTACCCAAGTGAGCTCCTTATCTTGGAATCTGAGTCTACATCTTTCAATAAAGAAAACCATGAAATTCAGTAGATATTTTTCAGCGTTAGTTTCTGATGTAAATAGCAAGACCTGGATCAGCACTTACTTTATATATGCTGTAAATCAAGTTTTCTACCAGGTAGTTTTCATCCAGAGCATATTTTGTTGGCATTTTCTCTTTGCACAATACTCAAAAATTTCTTTTATCATGGCCAGTGTAAGAAATGTTGCTTAGGTTGTGTTTGTTTTCTAGTATAAGTGTGCTGACAGCTGTTATTTCTGTTTGGTTTCTTTCAAGGCATCATTTTATTACAGCAAGGAAGTATATATTTTAATGCTGTTTAGACAGAACTTTTGCTCCAAGTCAACACCAGAAGTGATCTGAGTTGTGTTCCCAAGGTCTAATGTTGTATATAACATTACCAGAAGGAACTAGAGTAGGATTTAAGGAGCAGGCAGCTTTTCAGTTTTTCAAATCCCAGCTTTGTATTTTCCTAGAGGCATAAAATAGATGTTTCCCTATTATAAAATTAGTTTGATGTTAAAATATGCTAATTAATACATTTGTGTGAACATTAAATAACATATTAAAAAGCTTAGCTCAGAACTAATACTGGTTGTTAATAATAACAATACTGATACTATTACTACTAAGAAGTTTTGAGTGGAAATAACTTTAAACCTACTCCTTCATTAATTTGATGCGTTGATTTTAGTAAGTTATATAAATAACATTTGATGTTGTCTTAAGAGTTATTCTGGGTATCTCAACCAGAGCAAGTATATTTATGGAATGTCTTTCAAACATCTTACTATCATCAAATTATACTAACTTGAGAATAGTACTGAGTTGAGAATAGTATCACAAAATTTTACTGGTTTGAGAATAGTAGTACTTATTTATAAAGAAAGCCTTGAAAAATATGCTAAGTAGATAAGAGAAAAAGCTAATGTTTAGCAACCGAGAAAGTAGAGTGGTCAATTAAGAGCAGATAAATCAGAGTGATCCAGAAATAAAAGAGGCGATCCTTTTCAAGACCCAATTATTTTCTCCTTTGGATTTTTTGTTGATACGATGTGTTTTCATTAATGAAGGCACGCTGCTTAAAGGACCAATTCAAAATTTTTGTTATGATTTACAGATTTTGGCATCCATTATCTGAGATCACATGCGTCCCAGCAACCCCTGAGGCCAATGTAAATCCTATTGATATGAGTCAATGATAAAATCTTAAAAATTTTTTTTTCTTGAAAATTTACAAAATGAGGTAAAACATGAAAAAAAAAATTTTTTTTTAATGCACCTGGAAATGAGTACAAATACGTCTTATTCTCTTCTCCTTCTTCTTAGCCTTTTTATTATTTTTCATGAAACCTGGTGCAATGCATTCTTTCTTATTGCAAAAGCAGTACATACCACACAAATAAATAGAGCTAAAGGATTTTTTAATCTCTGGAAAATTACCACTACGATATTTTCTTCATTACTGCAAAAGCAGTACTTAAAGGCAAAATAAATAAAACTAAAGGAACTTGAATCTAAGGAAAATTACCACTGCTATGTATTCTTCAGAAAGCCTGGTGGCTTGGTGGTTATGTGCTATGGCTGCTAACCAAAGGGTCAGCAGTTTGAATCCTCCAGGCACTCCTCAGAAACTCTATGGAGCAGTTCTCTTCTGTCCTATAGGGTCACTATGAGTCGGAATCAACTCGATGGCACTGGGTTTGGTTTTGTGTGTGTGTGTGTGTGTATGTATTCTTCACTATAACAAAAGCAGTACTAACAGCTAAGAAGCAGAAACAGCTGCCCTGGAATACTACACAACTGCTCACAGTGGTGCATTCTACCTGCTACACATGGAAGCAATGAATGAGCCCTAAGATTGAATTCAGGGTGAGAATAATTTATAGGATTCCCAATCTCTTCAAAAGTACTACTGCAATGGATTATTCCTATTGGAAAGGCATTATTTACTGTTCAGAAGCTGGAAAAGAAGGGAGGCAGTAACACCTGGAAACAGTGAAAGGTGTAAAAGAGAAAGTGGCCACTATTACTGGCAATAGTTTATTCTCGCAATAAGCATATTCTGACAAGAACATAGTAACTGGGAAACATAGTGAGAATGCTCATCTCACAAACATAAAGGCAAACCTATCAAAAGATTATAAAATTCACACATTGGAGAGGCATCACCTAAGATAATGCTCAGTTTACACAACGATTAGGCTCCCGCTCAGGATTTTTTTGAGTTTCACACATTTCAAAAGGCTTCCACCTTAAGGCTAAGTGCCTTAAAATCAGACGACCCAAGAGAACTCCAAAGAACTCCAGAGGCATAAAAACTGAGCGGGATAACGTAGGTTCCACAGGTCTTGAAAGGGTATACAGAAAGGAGTTAGTTCTTCGTTACTAGAGACATTTATAATAGATACTGAAAACAATCTTGTTTCTTTTTTTCTCTACAAGTGTTTATTATTGATTTTTCTTGTTTTGATTATGGTGCCAATATACGCAACATTCACCAACTCATCAATTTCTATGCACGTTTCAAAAACAACGATTACACTCTTCATGCTGCATAACCCTTATTCTTATCTTTTTCCTAATTATTCTGCCACCTTAAACTTGGTGCCCCTCAAGCAAAAACTCCCCCTTTCCCCCTCTCTCCCACCCCTGGTATCTACTAATAAGCTTTGGTTTCTATATACTTGCTTATTTCATACAGGTGAGGTCATACAGTGTTTCTCCTTTTGTGACTGACGTGTTTCACTCAGCATAACGGACTTCATTTCTCTCTAAGACTGAGTAATATGCTATCAGATGTGTGTACCACATTTTGGTTATCCGTTCATCTGTTGATGGATATTTCTACTGTTTCCTCCTTTTGGTTTTTGTGAAAAGTGCTCCAGTGAACATTGGTGTACAGGCTTCTATTTGCATCCCCACTTTCACTTCCTTTGAGTATGTACCTAGGCTTGAGATTTTCGGGCATTTGGTAGTTCTACAACCTTTTGAGGAACCACAAAATGTTTTCCACCACAGCTGTAGCATTTTGCATTCCCACCAGCAATGGATGAGAGTTTCAATTTTTCCACATCCTCTCTAATACCCGGAAACCCTGGTGGTATAGTGATTAAGAGCTACAGCCCTTAACCAAAAGGTTGGCAGTTCAAATCTACCAGGTGCTCCTTGGAAACTCTATGGGGCAGTTCTACTCTGTCCTGTAGGGTTGCTATGAGTCAGAATCCACTCAACAGCAAGGGTTTTTTTTTTTTTTTCTCTAAAATCTCCTGTTTTTTTTTTTTTATCATTGTCATTCTAACAGGGGTGAGGTAGTATCTCATTATGTTTTGATTTGCATCTCACCAACAACTAATGGCAATGATGTTGAACATCTTTTCATGTGCTTGTTGACCATTTGGATAACCTCTTGGACAAACTATTCAAGTCCTTTGCCAATTTCTGTCTTTTTGTTGATGAGCTGTTCTTTAAAATATGTACGTATGTATATATATATAAAATTTTGTTCATTGCTATATATCCAGTGTTTTAGAACAGTGCTTACCACATAATAGGTGTCTTATAAGCACTGGGTAAGTGAATAAAGCAATCAATTTATGAAGCACTTACAGTGTTCTTGGCACAGCAGTAATTGCTACGTATGACTTAACTCTTAATATGCCAAACAATAAAGAGGTAAGTTCTATTACTGTATGTCCTTGGGTAGCGCTAATAGTTTGCACTCAACTACTAACTGAAGCTGGCGGCTTGAATCCACCCAGAGGCAACATGGAAGAAAAACATGATGACCTACTTTTATAAGTTTATAGCCATTGAGAACCCTTTGGAGCGCAGTTCTACTCTGAAACGTGGTATTGGTGCGAGTCAGAAATCAACTCGATAGGTCAGTTAGACCTTCCTGCTATTATACAGACAGCAACAAATTGTAAATAATCTGGCTTGCAATTTTTTTTTTAACCTAGTCATTAGTTTCTGGAAAGTAAAATGATATTTCCAAGAGTTATCAAATGACTAAATACTTTTATAATTAGAGGTACCTGTTTTATATAATATATGCAAAAGTTTTATAAAAATTAAAAAATCAATTTTTTATGCAAAAGTTTTATAAAAATTAAAAAATCAGTTTAGATATATTGTTGCCAGTAACATTTTTTAATAACGTTATTACCTTAACATACATATAATTACATTTTGGAACTGCGGATATGGCCGAGACAAGGGTGTGTGAGAGTACTCGCCAAACTCTTCCTCCTCTCCTAAAAAAAAAAAAAAAAAATTTTTTTTTTAAGAGTGGTGAAAATGCAGAGTGGTGAACAGATTGGTCTTTTCCAGCTTGCTTTTTGGAAATTCTGAAAGAGAGGGAGGGAGGAAAGGAAACAGAGGGCAGAGGCTGGAGTCTCCTGAGAGAAATAAGGCACTATTCCTCCTGATAATTCATACGCATATTCTCTTTGCTGTGCATAGTTTTGTCCCCTTAGTTCTTTACCAATAGTCCAAGGTTGTTAAATAAATTACTGCCACTATTTTTATTCCACTCTAAAATATCTTAATTGATAATATCAAAAATGGGCCAATAATACACAGGTTCTAATACCACACTTCCACATTAAACATAGAAATTTATAAGACTTCAAAGACATAAAGAACTGTGATGTCTTAATTAGAAGACTTGACTGCCACTAATATTTGAATTATTTCTTTGTGTCCTAATCAGAGGATTTTACACCCAGGAGTAGTTAAGAGTAAAATATAGATTGGGCGAGAAGCATAATTTTATACAATGGGAGAAGATTAATGACAAAAGGAAATTGGGGATAAGGAGGGAAATATATCATTTTCTACAGATATGCAGTAAAAGCACAAGAAGAGCTTTGTTGTTGTTGTTGGATGCCTTCGAGCCAGTCTCCACTCACAGAGACCCTATGTACAACAGGACAAAACACTGCCTAGTCCTTCACCATCCTCACAATCATTGCAATGTTTGAGGTCATTGTTGCGGCCACTGTGTCAACCTGTCTCATGGATGGTCTTCTTCTCCTTTGCTGACTCATCACTTACCAAGCATGATGTCCTTTTCCAGGGACTGGCCTCTCCTGATAACATGTCCAAAGTACATGAGACATAGTCTCGTCATCCTTGCTTCTAAGAGGAATTTTGACTACTTCGTCCAAGAAAGATTTGTTCGTTCTTCTGGCAGTCCATAGTATATACAATATTCTTCACCAGCACAATAATCAAAGGTATCAATTCTTCTTTGGTCTTCCTTATTCACTGTCCAGCTTTCTCACGCACATGGGACTATTGAAAATATCATGGCTTGGGAAAGGCGCACCTTAGTCTTAAAAATGACGTCTTTGCTTCTGAGGACTTTAAAGGGTCTTTTGTAGCAGATTTGCCCAATGCAGTATGTCATTTAATTTCTTAACTTCTGCATTCATGGGCATTGATTGTGGATCTAAGTAAAACGAAATTCTTGACAACTTCAATATTTTCTTTATCATGATGTTGCTTATTGGTCCAGTTGTAGAAATTTTTGTTTTCTTTATGTTGAGGTGTAATCCATACTGAAGGCTGTAGTCTTTGATCTTCATCAGTAAGTACTTCAAGTCCTCTTCACTTTCAGCAAGCAAGGTCATTTACATATCACAGGTTGTTAATGAGTCTTCCCCCAATCCTGGTGCCACTTTCTTCTTTCTATAGTCGAGCTTCTCAGATTATTTGCTCATCATACAGATTGAATAAGTGTGGTGAAAGGATATAACCCTGATGCACACCTTTCCTCATTTTAAACCATGCAATATCCCCTTGTTCTGTGTGAATAACTACCTCTTGGTCTACGTACAGGTTCCTCATGAGCACAATGAAATGTTCTGAAATTCCCATTCTTTGCAACGTTATCCGTAATTTGTTAAGATTTACACAGTTGAATGCCTTTGCATAGTCAATAAAACACAGGTAAACATCTTTCTGAAATTCTCTGCTGTCAGCCAGGATCCATCTGGCATTAACAATGATATTTCTGGTTCCACATCTTCTTCTGAATCTGGCTAAAATTTCTGTCAGTTCCCTGTTGATGTACTGCTGCAACTGTTTTTGAATGATCTTCAGCAAAATTTTACTTGTGTGTAATATTGATCAATAATTTCTGCATTCTGTTGGATCACCTATCTTTGGAATAGACACAAATATGGATCTCTTCCAGTCGGTTGGTCAGGTAGCTGTCTTCCAAATTTCTTGGCATAGACGAGTGAGTGCCCCACTGTTGCACCTGTTTGTTGAAACATCTCAGTTGGTATTTCATCAGTTCCTGGAGCTTTGTTTTTTTTTTTTTTTTTTTACCAATTCCTTCAGTGCAGCTTGGACTTCTTCCTCCAGTACCATTCATTCTTGATCATATGCTACTTCCTGAAATGGTTGAATGCCAATCAAATCTTTTTGGTACAGTGACTCTGTTTTCCTTCCATCTTCATTTGATGCTTCCTGCATTGCTCAATATTTTGCCCATAGAATACAGCAGAATTTCAACTTCAGCCTTGATTTTTTTCTTTAGTTCTTTCAGCTTGAGAAATGCCAGGTGTGTTCTTCCCTTTTGGTTTTCTATCTCCAGGTCTTTGCACATTTCGTTATAATAGTTCACTTTGTCTTCTTGAGCTGCCCTTTGAAATCTTCTGTTCAGTGCTTTTTCTTCAACATTTTTTCCTTCCCTTTAGCTGCTCTACATTCAAGAGCAAGTTTCAGAGTCTTTTCTGACATCTATATTGGACTTTTCTTACTTTCCTGTCTTTTAAATGACCTTTTGATCTCTTCATATATGATATCTTTGATGTCATCCCACAACTCATCTGGTCTTAGGTCAGTAGTGTTCAGTGTGTCCAATGTATTCTTCAGATGGTCTCTAAATTCAGGTGGGATATACTCAAAGTCATACTTTGGCTCTTGTAGACTTGTTTTAATTTTCTTCAGCTTCAGCTTGAACTTGCATATGAGCAATTGATTGTTCCACCACTGGCCCCTGATCTTCTTCTGAGCTTCTTCATTGTCTTTTTCCACAGACGTAGCCAATTTAATTCCTGTGTATTTCTCCAGTGAAGTCCAACTGTATAGTCACCATTTATGTTGTTGAAAAAATGTATTTGCAATGAATAAGTTGTCATCTTGCAAAATGCTATCATACAATCTCCAGCGTCATTTCTATCACCAAGACCATATTTTCCAATTACTGATCCTTCTTCTTTGTTTCACATTCCATGCATCTTAATTGCATGTTTATTCAACTTGAGGCTGTAGAAGTTGGTAAAAATTTTCAATTTCTTCATCTTTGGCAATATTGTTTGTTGTATAAATTTGAATAATGGTCATATTAACTTGTCTTGATAGTAGGTATATGGGTAGTATCCTGTCATTGACAGTGTTGTGCTTCTGGACAGATCTCGAAATGTTCTTTTTGATGAAGAGTGCAACACCATTCCTCTTCATTTTTTCAATCTTGGCCTCATAGGCTGTATGATTGTCTGATTCAAAATGGCCAATACCAGCCCATTTCAGCTCACTAATTGTGATGGTTAAGGTTGTATGTCAACATGGCTGGTCCATGAATCTCAGTGGTTTGGCAGTTTTGATATAGTTTGGCAGTCATATATTGATGTAATCACCTCACTGATGAGATCTGATATAATGTGGTCACCTCCATGATGGGATCTGCTGTGAGTACCCAATCAGTTGAAGGGGAGTTCCCTTGGGGGTGTGGCCTGCATCCAATATAGGTGGACTTTCTGGCAAGGTTCTCAGGCTTCTGCTCACTCTTGATCTTGCAGCTGGGTGCAGTTCATTGACCTCTGGTTCTTGGGACGTTAGCTAGCAGCTTACCTGTCAACCTTGGGATGCATTAACTTCTGCAACCTATGAGCCGGTGGCCTGCCAGCTTACCTGCCGATCTTCGTGTTAGTCAGCCTCGATAGCCTGTGAGCCAGAGGCCTGTTGTCTGATCTGCAGATATTGAATTCACCAGCCCCTGCAGCTAAGTGGGAGGAGAAGCCTCAAGCCTGACCCACAGATTTAGGACTTTCTAGCCCTTACAACAACATGAACCATTTATTTGATCTTAATCTCTCTCTCTCTCTCTATATATGTATGTATATATGTAGATGCTTCACTGGTTTTGCTTCTCTAGAGAACCCAGCCTAAAACACTAATGCTTAGGATAATATTGATCTTTATGCATCCCATTTCATTTTTGATAACTTCCAATTTTCATAGGTTCATACTTTGTACATTCCATATTCCAGTTATTAATGGATGTTTGCAACTGTTTCCTCTCATTTTGAGTCATGTCACTTTAGCAAATGTAGATGACAAAAGCTTTACTCTATCCACGTCATTAAGGTTGACTCTACTTTGGGGAGGCAGTTCTTCCCCAGTAGTCTTTTGAGTGCCTTCAGAGAGTGCTCATCATCCGGCACTATATCAGGCAATGTTCCACTGATACAAGGTTTTCACTGGCCAATATTTTTAGAAGTTGATTGGCAGGTCCTTTTTCCTAGTCTGTCTTAGTCTGGAAGCTCTGCTGAAACCTGTCCACCATGGGAGACCCTTCTGGTATTTGAAATACCAGTGTCATAGCTTCTAGCAAGCCACCAGACTTCAATGAACTGATAGACAAATAGTGGAAGAGGAGATTTAGAAGCTGATAATTTGTTCTTCTGAAATTATCCATGCCTTTGTATCGTCAACAGATTTCCCTCACAGGGGTTCTCATTGTTCATGTTGAATACTGCTATAGTATTAAAGAATGTAGTTTTCTTTGGGCATGGAGAGTTAAGGGCACATCACTCTGTGTTTGCTCTTTGAGTAATATGATGTAGTGAACTCATCAGAAATTAGACTCAACTGCAGCCTGGAATTAATAAAAAATGAGAGATGGCTGCTACACTGGGCATTGCAGCTGCTTTCTTGGCCTACAGAGTAACTAACTGCAGGACTCTGTGTGAGATGTCTTGTGGAATGTCATGGAACTAGTCAGGATAAGTGAGAATGAATAGAATCAGACTAAGTAAAATGATTATTTTTATTTATTGTGAGTCATTTTAAAATTGTTATCAGTGGAAACATAAATTGTTATTTCCTAGGCCTCTGATTAATAGTGAAATTTAGGGGAAATTTTATATTTGGTTTTCTGAACATTAGGTAAAACAACAGTGTCAATCAATTGAAAACAAGGGTGTAATTCAGATATCTCAACTGAGAGCTGAAAAAATATGTAAAATATTTATTTTTTAAGAAATGATCTCTCAAAAGGCACAGCGATGCCAGCAAAAATGGTAGAGTAATTGCCTCCAAAAATTCTCTTCCTCATAAAAGGAAGCGACCCCTTGCAAAGATTGTAGGAATTAACTTTTTCAGAACTCTGGAAGTTATACAAAGTCTCATAGCAAACTTTCCCTTCCTCCTCATCTAGATGCTTTTTCTCTGCCACTCCTTACCCTGTAAAGACATTTCTATCAGAGGCTGCCGCTTGTGGAGGCTGTTGAAGCCACTTCTCGGGATTTCATCTCTTTTTCCTCTTGGGTGTTTTTTGAGGAGAGGGAACTTTTCCTGTTTCACAATGGGGTTTTCCTACCTTGCAGAAAAGGACTTTCTTTGATTTTTATTTACTTCAATGTTTAGTGGCCAATTCCCTAAACATATTTTTGTGGTAGTTCCGTTTTTCTCTTTTTACACAATCTGTAAAATAGAGAATGAGATATTTACTTCCCTTCTGAAGGAGTTAATGACCAGCCCCTGAGTCACTTGGGTTAAAACATTTGGACCACTGGCTATAGGAAATTGGACTGACCTGGGTGAATAGGTGGCATTAGTGGATGGGGTATTCTTGAACCAGGTCTTGCTCCAAATTAATCCTAAAATGGAAGGTCAGGGAGTAAATTAAAAAAAGAAACGATGATGTCTCATTTAGAATGCATAATCTATCCATTTTGGTGAGACAGATAACACTTTATTACCAGGTACTGATCCATTAATGAGCCCTGGTGGTACAGTGGTTGAGCTTTTGGCTGTTAATTGAAAGGTCGAAAGTTTGAACCTACCAGCAGTTCTGCAGGAGAAAGATGTGGCAATCTGCTTCCATAAAGATTACTGCCTTGGAAACCCTATGGGGCAGTTCTTTTCTGTCCTGTAGGATTGCTATGAGTTGGAATTGACAGCACACAACAACATAAACTAGAGAATATTTGTTGGAAAAAATAACTGAATCTCAGTAGGGACAGTGAACTTTGAGACGTTTGAATTTGCTGTATTCCCATCCCCACCATCCCCAGCTCTGCTGTAGCCTTGAAAACTAACAGGTCACAATCACAGTGAATATCAGCAGCCCACAAGCCACTGGAGGAAGAAGATAAGATTGGAATTCCTTCAAAACCCCATTCCCAGGAAATTGTTGTTGTATGACCTGTGTGGTAATTCCCTGGAAGACCACACTAGCAAGACTGTTTTATTTTGACCTGACTTTTAGCTCACTTGATGTTAACACATTTTTCCCTGGAGGCATTTGTCTTAACCAACATCGTGACTGCCTACAATAGTGAAAAACAGTTGTGGCAAACGATAGACTAACCAAAAAGGAAAAGCTGGGGGATAAGGTGTCCATAAAAAACCAAAATCCACTGCCATCGAGTTGATTCTGACTCATAATAATCCCATAGGGTTTCTGAGGCTGTAAATATTGATGGAAGCAGGCCGTCACATCTTTCTCCCATGGAGCTGCTGGTGCTTTTGAACCACAGACCTTTCATCTAGCAGTCAATTGATTTCACCACTGTGGAACCAGGGAGATGTCTGTAGGGGCCTTTAAAATGCTCTGATATATTCTTGGGACTCTAGAGGCCACACACACGTGTAAGGCTGTGAGCATATTCAGGAACATACACATGCTCAGGAAAACCTGAGAAAGCCATATGTTCTCATCACTGGCTGATCTTTAGGTTCTATACAAGCAGGAAAAAAAAAAACGCATCTGGCTGAGTGTTAAGGGCAGGCCCCAACAGGCACACAGAGCCCTTCGGCAAAGACTGAGAGACTTATCGTTTGGAGGCATCTAAGAATAGTTCTACACAATCATTAGCTGACCACTAAACTAACTGAGCAGAGATTTCAGTGGCCACACTAACATTACAGAATTAGCACAGAACAGTCTAAAACACATAACAACAAAAATGAGCAATAGCAACAAAGCATAATGAGATGAAAAAATCTGATTTCCAGAGTAGCCAAATTATTTTAAATGTCCAGTTTTCAACATAAAAATTCAAGACATTCCAAGAAATAAGAACATATGGTCCATATTCAGGGAAAAAAAGAAAGCTCTAAATACTGTCCCTGAGGAATCCTAGATGTTGGACTTAATAGAAAAAGACTTCAAATCAGCTGTTTTAAATATGTTCGAAGAATTAAAGTAAACTATGTCTGAAGAACTACAGGAAACTATGATAATGATGTTTCCATATTTGGAATATCAATAAAAAGACATGAATTATAGAAAAGAACTGAATAAAAATTCTGAGAGTTGAAAACATTCACCAGAGGGTCTCAGCAGCAGATTTTACCAGGCAGAAGAAAGAATCAGTGAACTTGAAGATAGGCTAACTGAGATTATCTAGCCCTAGAAACGGAAAGTAAAATGAATGAAGAAAAATGAACAGTACTTCAGAGACCTGTGGAACACCAACAAGAACACCATCATATACGTAACGGAAGTCCCAGGAGGAGAGAGGAGAAAGGAGCAAAATAATGTTTGAAGAAATAATAAAAATATTAGCCTACCTAATTCAATGAACTCCAAGTAGGAGAAACTCAAACAGATTCACACCTAGAAATATCAAAAATATATTTCTTCACTGAGAAGCATTACATTACAGAGAAATATTATCACTATTAAAACTATTAATATATAATGCTAGTTTGGTTTTATTATGATAACCTAATAAATACTTTTGTATAAATATGGCAAAAATGGTGATGGTGGCTATAGTAGAGTATCAAAGCCAGAATTTAACCTTAAGAGTGATACTAGATGTGATTTGTTTTTCGTTACTTAATTTCCCCATTTTTTCTCCTCCCTGTTCTTTTCTGTGAAAGTAGGGGTTGAAGTAACAAGATGAATCTGAAAGAGGGTAGGAAAATGTCAATTGAATAATAGCCGCTTGATCATAAAATTCCAGATGGGATCTGGTTACTGGAAAATTACAATTCAGGTACTGAAGTTAAATAAGAAAAATTTCCATTCTTCTCTCTTAAGACACACTGACATTTACCATTATTTAATGTTTGGAAATGCAAGGTCAGCCTTAGAGGGAATGTTTTTGCCCTTGTTGGTACTCCTTTTAAATGTGAGTAGCTTTAGATGAATATTGATGCCTTGGGTTGGGCAGTTTAATTTTAAGGTTATGGCTTTATTTAGGTATAAAAAAAATGGGACAATTGCAAAATTCAAGAAACAATTTTTTAGCACCTACTGTTTGCTTTGGTACACAAGATAAACAAAATCTCTACTTTCATGGAGATTACATTCTAGTAGGGGAGATGAAAATATAAACATGTAGTAGAGTAAATAAGAACTTCAGTTGGATACAAGCAGGACTATCTCCACAATTTGGTTCAATGCAAAATGAAAATGCTTCCCCCCTTGTTCAAATATTATTAAGAATTTCAAGAGAGTGACAAGGTAAGCCAAGTGTGAGGCCCTTCTAACCATAGGGCTCTATGTGGCTTCACTGGTTGCAGGCCCATGAAGATAGGCCTGGAATTAAGTGCTATGAAGAAAGTAGAACAGGTTAGATGAGTTTTGATAAAATTAGATAAGTTAGCTAAAGAAGAGCTGTTAAAGTTTAAAGATTTTAAATTATTTAAAAATATATCTCTTTATCCAACTAACTGTATATGCTATTTAGATGAATTTCTAGATGTTTTACAATGTAGGTCAAGGTATTAGAAAAGGAAGCTAGCAAGACATAATTTAAATGTACACTTTGATTAAACTAAAAAGATGTTGTACATTTTGGTGAGAATAAACAACTCAGCCCTTGAATTGATTCAGCTGTGCCTGCCCCTTATCAGCTCTCTAACCTTGGTCTAGTTACTTCAACTTTTAAAACCCCTGTATAATAGGGATAATGAAGCCTAACACTTCAAGTTATTTTTAGGATTTTTGTACAGGGAGCTTAGAACAGTACCAGGAATATAAGATAACCTCAGAATGCTATATACTAGTAACAGCAACTATTATCACTGTTGCTTAATTTTTTACAGATGTTCTATTTTCAGGAAAAACTTAATTTTCTTATACCAATTTTTCTATAGAGATGTGTTTAGGGTGTCTTGACTGTGGCCACAAAGCAAACCCCTCCCACTTTGGTCAGCGGGAAAAAAAAAATTGACAAAATAAGCAAACAAATTTGATTACATTCTTTCTGTTTGCTTTTGATAATTGAGAATTACCGAAGTTGTGGCATTTTTTATTCAATTCCCAATGATTAAGTAGATCTGTTCTGAAAGAAGAGTGTATTTTTGACTTTAGGGAAAGCTCAAACTCTTGTTTGAGCACTTGTCCTTATACTCCGATATTACCTATTCCTTGTTTGTTTGTTTTAAGTAGAGAATATTAACTTTCTTAACTTCTATTCCTCACCCCATATTCCTGTTCTGTATTGTACCCAATTATAATTTTCTCCATGAAATTCTTACTTTAGTAACTGTCATGGTCGGTTTTACGTGATGACTTAGCTAGGCTAAGCTATTCAATCCAACACTAATCTAGGTGTTGCTGTGAAGATATTCTGTAGATGTGATTAACAGGTACAATCAGTTGACTTTAAGTAAAGGAGATTACAAGAATCTGAGTGGGCATCATCCAGTTAGTTGAAAGGCTTTAAGAACTGAGATTTCCTAAAGCAGAATGTCTGCCTGTGGACTGTACCTTCAACTCCTTCCCAAGAGTCTTCAGCTTGCCTTTCCTGATGGCCTGTCCTACAAATTTTAGACTAGGCTAGCCAGCATCCACAGTCAAGTAAGCTAATTTTTTGTAATAAATCTCATTATATCTCAATGTTTTTTTTTTTGTTGTTGTTAGTTGCCATTGATAGGGCCCAATTCATGGTAACCTTATGTATAAAAAACCAAAACCAAACCCATTGCAGTCGAGTTGGCTATGGCTCATGCTACAGAGTAGAGCTGAGCTCCATAAGGTTTTCTTGACTGTATGGAAGCAGATCTCCAGGCCTTTCTTCTATGCTGTAACTGGGTGGGTTCAAGCTGCCAATCTTTTGGTTAATAGGAACTTACACCTTATGTATAAGTTGAAAGCTGCCTAGTCCTACACCATCTTCATAATCTTGGTATGTCCGAGTTCATTGCTGAGGCTATTGTGAGTTTCTCTCATTTGGCCCTCTACCAAATATGATGTCCTTTTCTAGTGATTGTTAGTGAAGAATATGAAATATGCTGTGGACTAACAAAAAAATGAACAAATCAGTCTTAGAAAACATACAACCGGAATGTTTCTTAGAAGCAAGGATAGCAAGACTTTGACTTGTTTACTTTGGACAGGTCATCAAGAAAGACCGATCTGTCTCTATTTCTACCTCTGTCTCTATATCTACATCTTTATCTATCTTCTACTGTTTCAGGTTTGTTTGATGATGCTCTGTCTTATACGGTAACCAAACTACTTACCCAATCAACAATAAACCCCCCCTCTTTAAGTAATTCTACTTTCCATGGCATAGAGTCTTTTCTACTTTGTTGATTTTAAAGAACATGGGGAAGGAGTAAACATTTAAAATGTTACCTTATAGTAGTTTAGCAAAAAAAAAAAATTTCTTTTTCATTCCAACTATCAGTTCCTATGTGTATGTGTTTACATCTACCAGCTCACAGAGTGCGAAGGACCTCGCTAAAACTTCAGTCTTCTGGGGGCAATAATTCCTGGACTGTTAAATCATGGTTTAGGGGAAGGCAAAAGACTCACATTTCTCTGCTGGAGGTCTCAAATTGGCACAGTTTAGGGTTGACATTTAAACTTCACAATTCTTGACAGGAGAGATTTTAACAACATGTCAGAGAGTCTGTCCATTTTAAGCTTGGTAGCTAAGGCCAGCAGCCTGCAACCTGGGAAGCACAATCGTAATAGCCCAAGGGCGTGGTTGAATATTGCTGCCTCTCGGATCCAACCACACTGAGGGCAGTTAACACCAGCTGAATGTCTGCTTCCGTGGCAAGTGGTAATAAAGACCAAATAAGTAAACCTCTGTGGATGCTGCTGTCTGTTTAAATAGATCAGAAAATCACAACCACGAGGCAGAGCCAACATGACATTACGGACAGAAACACCATGCCATCCCTCTGCGGCGAAGACCTGAAAAACTAAGTAAAACAGACACAAACGTCAGTCCTTGAACCCTAAGCATCAAATAAAGGAACAAAGAACTCAGTCAGGCACTGAATGGAATAAGAAACTGACAGAGAACAAAGAATGAGGAGAACGGTGGAGTGGAGGTCCATTACCAGCTAACAGGGCACAGATTTGCCATCTTGGACTATAGCCACTAAGGAATACTGACGGGTACTGCAAGGCAACTTCACAGAGCTCCCAACGGGAGACAGAGCATCCGGTAACCAGGGATACACGCTTCTCCACCCACCACCCTGCTTCCCTGTATGAGGCCTCTGCTGTTTTCTAGTGGGCCACAGTTGCTCAGCTGGAGAGACACCAGCTCCCTGTTGCCCAGATTCACTATCTTGAATCTCAGCCACCAAGGACTGCAGACAGAGAGTATGGAAAGGCAAGTTCACAGAGCTCCAAACAGGAGACAGAGCACCTAGTAACAGGGATACATGCTTTCCCACCCTCCACTTCTTCCATATATGGGTATACATGCCTGTGATGTCAAGTTGGTCGATTTCGCCTTTAGATCTTCCATATCTTTGTTGAAATTTTTTTTAGATGTTCTGTACTTTACTGAGAATGGTGTGTTGAAGTCTCCTACTATTAATTTGAAACTGTCAATTTCTCTTTTCAGTGCTGTTAGAGTTCGTTTTGTGTATTTTTGGAGCCCTGTCATTGGGTGCATAGATATTTATTATGGTTATGTCCTCATGGTGGATTGTCCCTTTAATCATTATATAATGTCCTGCTATGAGTCAGAATCGACTTGATGGCAATGGTTTGTTTGTTGTCTTTTAAGCCTATTTTATTTGAGATTAGTATTGCCACTCCTTTTTTGGTTGCTCTTTGCTTGATTTTTTTCTTTGCTTGATATACTTTTTTCCATCCTTTGGTTTTTAATACATTTTTGTCTTTGTTTCTAAGGTGTGTCTCTTATAGACAGCATATTGATAGATCCTATTTTTTTAATCAATTCTGTCACTCTGTCCCTTTATGGGTGCATTTAAGCCATTTACATTCGGTGTGATTATTGATAGGTGTGAGTTTATTACTATCATTTTATAGTGCTTTTTTTTTTTTGATGGTGCTGATGTTTTCTTTGTTTTTCTTACTTATGTACTGAATTCCTTTTGTGGATTTTTTCCCATTTCTTTCATTTTTGTAGATTTTATGATTACTAGGACTTTATGTTTTTCTTCTTTATTTTGATGAGCAGGTTTGTTAACTTTCTTCATAGTTACCCTGAAATTTACCACTATTGCCCTAAGTTTAAACAGTCTTTTATTACTTGATATAATCTTGACTCTCATTCCATTTGAAAGTTCTATACTGACACCCTTTATTCCCTCTATCATTGTTCTGATGTAGTTGTCATTTACAGATTGATCTCTCTGCTTCCCTGTTGTGAATCTTTTACTTTTGTTTTATCCTTGAGAGTTCATTACCTAGGTTGGCATCTGGCTGATGTTGTCTTGTGTCCTAAATTCAGCTTGCTGTCTGATGTTGTTGGTCCTCTATCAAAAGGACTCTCTTTAATAATTCTTGTATGTTTGGTTATTACATAGGCCCTTAATTTCTGTTTATCTGGAAATGTCCTAATTTCACCACCATATTTGAGTTAGAGGTTTTGCATGATATATTATTCTTGGTTGGCAATTTTTTTTTTTCCTTCTTCAAGGCTTTATATATGTCATCCCATTGCCTTCTTGCCTGCATGGTTTCTGTGAGTAACCAGAATTAAGTCTAATTTAGTCTTATTGGTTTCCCTTTGTATGAGACTTTTCATTTTTCTTGAGCAGATCTCAAGATTCTTTCTTTGTCTTTGGTTTTAGTGAGTGTGATTATGATATGTTTTGGTAATTTTCTTTTGGGGTCTATCCTACATGGGGTTTGTTGAGCTTCTTAAATGGTCAGCTTTTCATCTTTAATGATTTTAGGGAAGTTTCCTGTCAGCAAATCTTCAATGATATTCTTTGCATTTTCCATTTTCTCCCCGTCTAGAATTCCAATCACATGCAAATTTTTCCTTTTGATTGTATCCTGCATTGTTCTCAGTGTTTCTTCATTCTCTTCTCTGATTTTTTCCTCAAAGTGGCATCCAAGAATTTGTCTTCAATTTCACTGATCCTGTCTTCCATTTTTTCAAATTTGCTCTTAAAACCTATTGCACTGCTCATTTTTGAAATCTTGTTTACCTTTTGGATTTCTAATTACTGTCTTTGTATGATCTCTAGTTGTTCATTTATCTTGATATTTTGTTCCTATATTATTTTCCCAAATTCTCCCATTGCTTTGTCTGTGTTTTCCCTGTATTTTCCATGATTTTGTCTATTTTTAACTTATTTTTGTCTGTATTTTCCTTAATCTGTTGGGGAACCCTGAATATTAGAGTTCTGAATTCCCTATCAGGCAGTTCCTTTTCTTGTACCAGAAGCTCATCTGGTGTTTCATTTTGGTCACTTTCTGGAACCATCCTGTCCTTTTTTTTTTTTTTACGTTTTGATATTGTCTGCTGTCTCCGGGACATTCAGGAATTATTTTCTTAATTATTGATTATAGATTTGTTTGTTTCATCCTGCTTTTTTGTTTTATTTGGTTATGTCTTGGCAGGTGGGCTGGCATGTTTTGTTGTTTGTGTGCCTGTGGGCACGATACTTTTCACCACTTTTTCCAGGTAGGCAGGGCTGGCCACTCAGCTACGATTCAGCAGGGTGGGTCCAATGGGGGTGGAGAGGTGGGGATGGGTAGTTTGTGGCACAAAGTGGGGCTGATGGGATGGGGCTGAAGGGTAATGCAGGGCGTGGTCCAGGGGACCAGGTTTGTGTCACTTGGGAGTGTGGCACTATATGCACGGTGCAGATAGGCAGGAGGGAAGTTAGAGGATGTGATATGTGGACCTAAGTGGGTGAGTAGAAGAAGAGAAAGAAACAAAAGCAAAAAAATGAAGGAAAAAAAGTAAATAAAATAGCAGCATGGTAGGATTCTGCTGGTGGGGGTAGGGCAGACCTGATGATGCCATGTGCCTGTGGCTCTCTAGCCAACTAGTGTGGCTTGTCCTGTTGAGATAGGACATGGGTGGCAAATGGTGCTAGGTTGGTGGGAGAAAGGAAAAGAAAGAGGGGAAGAGAGAAGAAACCAACCAACCAACAAACAAACAAAATAAACACAACAACAGCAACAAAAATTGTGGCAGGAGACCTGGTCTTTGGAGGTGGGGTGGAAGTGAGGTGGTGACGAGTTGAAGTCTCTCACTGAGTGGCATGGCACGGCCTGTCAGAATGGGGTGGAGGCAGTACAGGGTCTAGGTGAGAGGGAGAAGGGAAAAGATAAATAAAAAAAATATGGTGCTGAGGGTGCTAACTTGTGGGGATGGTGCAGACCTGGGGAGGCCAAGTGCCAGCTCTCTAGCTGAGCAGTACAGCACAACCCACCAAGGGGGGGGTGGTGCTCAGGGCTAGGTGGTTGGGAGAAAGGAAAGGAAGGAAGGGAGAGGGAGAGAGAAGCAACAATAACAACAACAAAAAAAGCCAAAGAGACAATAACAAGAAACAAAAATGAATTTAAAAATGGTGCTGAGGGAGTCAGTTGGTGATTGTATCACAGACTTGGGGAAGCCAAACACAGTGACTCTAACTAAGTGGTGCACCACAGTGCCTCGTGAAGGGCTGGGGTAGGTGCACAGGGCTGGGTGGCTGGAAGAAAGGAAAGGAGAAGACAGAAGAAACAGAAAAAAAAGGGATTAAAAAAAGAACAATGTTAATAAGCCAAATAATCACAGCCTGTCAAGAAGGGATGGGATGGCACATGGGACAATCCAGGCAGGAGAAAGGAAAGGAAGGAAGAGAAACAGAAAGAACAAAAAGAGCCAAAAGACAGTAACAAAAAACAATACAAAAGAAACAAAAAAATGGTACTGAAGGGGCTGGCTGGTAGGGGTGGGGTAGACCCAGGTGGCAGTGAGCTGGTGTCTTTCCAGCTGAGCAACCGTGGCCCACTGGAAAGTGGTAGAGGCCTTATACAGGGAGGAAGGGTGGGGGTTGGGAAAGCATGTATCCCTAGTTACCGGATGTTCCATCTCCTGTTGGGAGCTCTGTGAAGTTGCCTTCCATACTCCTGCAGTCCTTGGTGACTGAGGTCCCAGGTGGCAAATCTGGGCAACAGTGAGCTGGTGTCTCTCTGGCTGAACAACTGTGGCCCACTTGAAAGTGACAGAGGCCTCATACAGGGAAGAAGGGTGGGAAGTAGGAAAGCATGTGTATACCGGGTTACCGGGTGCCCTGCCTCCTGTTGGGAGCTCTATGAAGTGGCCTTTCCATACTCCCTGTCTGTGTTCCTTAGTGTCTCTAGTCCTAGATGGCACATCTGTGCTGTGTTGCCTGGTAGGGGACTCAGCTCTGTAGCTCTCCTCATTCTCTGTTCTCAGTTCCTTATTCCAATCAGTGCTTGACTGAGTTCTTTATTCCTTCATTTGATGCTTAGGGTTCCTGGATCAATGTTTGTGACTGTTTTACTTAGTTTTTCAGGTCTTTGCTGCAGAGCAATGGCATGGTGCTTCTGTCTATAATGCCATGTTGTCTCTACCTCCAGCAATACTTCCTTAGAAAGAGGTCTCTTTCCCATTTTTTCCCCTTGGTTTAGATGAATCACCACTCCCTGAGAACATAAGGCCCTGCAGGGTTGAAATGATCATGCTTTTAAATTCATATCAACACAACCATCTGGGCTCACTTTGCAACCCTGGACTCACAATTGCACCCTTATATGCATGCTCCATGTTTCAAGATGGTTTTGGTGATTTGAAGCATATAAAAATGAGCTTTAGTTATTCAGTAGAAAAACTCTGAACTCTAATAATTGAGGAAACCGATGTCATGTATTCCAGGTGAAAATCTTCAGAATACATACCTCACATGATTAAGAGCCTGCATTTGTGCCTCACTTTCTAATTCTAGTTTCCTTTTTTCAGTTTCTAGCATTCCAAAATGTGACATATTGTACTAGCCCAACTACACTCCAATATTTGTCATTAGATGTTGAAAGGATTTCCATGGACAACACTTTTTCTTCCCCTTAATATATATATTTTTATATGGTTTTTCCTAATGGTAACATAAGCGAGTGTCTACAAAAGCTTGTACTGCTCCCAGATGATTGTGACCTTTCTATAAGTCCTCAGGAAAACCTGAATAAAAACATTTTATCTTTGTACCTTACTGTTCTCTGCATCCTTCTAAAAATACACTAAAGCTGAGAACTTTTCATTCGACACCCACTGTGTTCAATTCCTGTCTCATACTAAGTCCAAGGAGAGAGACAGAACAGTGGGAGCGGGTCCTGGTATTCTTAACATTTGAATTCCCAGGAAAAAATTAATAGCTTCTTGCCATATGTGCATAAGTTCAGTTTTGGTGCGTTAGCCTATAAACCTTCCTACACAGTCTAATGAGCAATATTCATTTATTTTTAAATTTGTAAATATTGACTGAATATTTACTCCAGGGCTGGGCACTAATAAAAGATGAGAGCAATCTCTGCACTCCAGGGCTTCAAAATGGTTTGTTCTGGTTTGAGCCCTTGCTGAGGATTTACCTTTCCACCACAGATATACAGAATTAGGAGCTCCATTTTAAAAAGATCCCCAGTAAGAATCACCTGGGGATCTTGTTAAAATGTAGATTTAGATTCAGTATATCTGGGGTGGAAAGGCGAATTCTCAGCAGGGTTTGGAGCCAGAATGGACTGGTTCAAAGCTCTGTTGCTTTCAGGCACAAGAATTTAGAGAACAAATCTCTCTATATTTCCCTGTTTTAATAATTTTTTCACCTTTCGTATCTTCAACTACAATATTGAAATAACATGTTCCACTAGCTCATGATGATTAGAGAATTTTTAGGGTCTAGAAATATGAGCTACATAATAATAATTAAAAAAAAAACAAACTCATTGCCGTCGAGTTGATAAAATGGTGCTATATAAATAACAAGCACTTAGAATGTTGCCTGCCACATGATAAGCCTATAATCAATGTTCTTTATTTTGTCTTAAGAGTGTCTCTCAGTCATTTGGTTGTAAACTGTGTGTGGTTCTATCTAGGAGAAAGCCTATTCTAGAAAATACCAATAATGGTGGTCCTGGTCCCCATCAAGTGTAAAAGAGTGGTATATTATGAGAAGAAAAATAGAGCAAGACGGAAAGTGTTCCCAGAAGGATGAGCATATTGTCGTCTCTTACATTGAATTCCAGTGGGAAGCAGGGTAAGTTCTGTGAATGATTTGCCTATATTTACTCAATTTAACAATATGAATTTTTATTTTTATTTATTCAAATTTAACTTAATTAGTACTATTAGGTAGAATTTATTATCTATTTTAAAAAATTTTATAACAACTTCAGTGTTTGCATTTTCCATCTAAGGAAACTGAGACAGATTCATAAGAACCTTACATGAGGTGCACAGCTGTTATTTGGTGCAGCTGGTTCAGACATTCTTGCTGCTAGATTGTACTGACTGCTTGGGGTTAGAAATTAATTTTACTTGTAGTGTTGTCTTTTAGTAAAATTATCACAGTTTTGTGGGTAACATTTATCAAGTTCCATAATCTGCTTCATCTTTTGGCCTACAATAGCGAACTCATAATAAGGAGCTTCATAAGGGTTTTTTTTTTTTTTTTTCATAATTCACTGTGATGGCTAGGGATCCTTTATGCCCAATATATTGTGTATTGATCTATTTACTGATTTTTTTTTATTACTTTAATTTTTTACTGTGCTTTAGGTGAAAATTTACAAAGCAAATTAGTTTCCCATTCGATAGTTTGTACGTAAAGTGATCCGTGACATTATTTGCATTCCCCACAATGTGTCACCACTTTAGCCATTTGTGCTCTGGGTTCCCCATTTCCTTTCCTCTAGATTTTGTACCCCTTCCTGCCTTCTTATCTTTGCTTTTGGGAAAATACTGCCCTTTTGATCTCATATAACTGATGGTTCTAAGGAGCACTCTCTGCTCAGATGTTACGGTTTATTTTATGGGCCTATCTATTGTTTATGTGACTTGATGGCACTGGGTTTTGGGATCTATTGTTTGGCTAAAATGTAGTCTCTGGGAATGGCTTCAGTTTCAGTCAGAAGGGTGTCTTACGGCCATAGTCTCGGGGGTTCCTCCAGTCTCTGTCAGGCCAGTAAGTCTGGACTTTTTTGTGAATTTGATTTTTTTGTTCCACATTTTTCTTCCACTCTGTCTGGGACCTTCTGTTTTAATCCAGTTGGAATGTTCAGTAGTGGTAGTCAGGCACCATTTAATTCTGGCCTGAGGTTGTGTGGTCTGTGGTTCATGTGGTCCATTAGTCCTTTGGACTAACTACTCCCTTTAGTCTTTGGTTTTCTTCAGTCTTCTTTGCTCTGGATGGGAAGAGACCAATAGTTGCACCTTAAATGGCCACTTGCAAGCTTTTATGACCCCAGACGCTACTCACCAAAGTAAGATCCAGAACATTGGCTTTATGAACTATGTTATGCCAGTTTATGTAGATGTTCCCCTGAGTCTATGGTCTTTTGCTTTCAAGCCTAGGAACTTCATCCCATGAGGTGTTTGCTTATGTCTAAGAAGTTTCCCTGATACAGCACGTACAATTATGTTTGTAGAAATATCCACATCCAAACATATATATGGTCCCTCGCACCTGTCCACGACTCTTTAGCATACCTATCTACTTATGTATCGTTTTGTAAATTATGCTTGTTAATACTATTTTTGCAGGGTTGTCTATGTTATAGTAATTACTTTGCCCTTTATTCCTGTGTTCCTCTCAGTGTCTTCCTTTGCTTTGGTCATGTTGTGCTCACTTCCTCCATATTGTGTATTGCCTTTCCCTTTACCAATATTAATACATGTCTTCTATCCTTCCCTCCCCCTCCCATCCCTGGTAAACACAAAGAATTTTTTTGTTTTCTGTGTGTAAACCTTACCTTTTTTTTTTTTTTAATAATAGTAGTCTCATACAATATTTGTTCTTTTGTGATTGATTTATTTCACTCAGCATTATATCATTGAAATTCATTCATATTTGTCATTTTTCTCATCTGTTTACTGTTTACCACCTGTATTGGGCATACCAGCAAGCTTTAAGAATAAACATAGAGGCAGATTTTTTTTTTTTTTGTAAGTCGACAGGAAGATATTGGAGATAGTAGGGAAGAAAAATATTTAAAGTGATGCTAAGAGGAAATCATGAAGAATTTTCTCTCTGGGACAGAGAGACAACTTCTTTCAAGGGGCTCCTGATCAAGTCACCAGCAATCCGAAGACCCTAGAATGATAAACTTGTGAGGAGTCAAAACTTTGAGTGTGAACAAGACACCTTATTTGACCAGACACAGGCACTTTCATGCTTTCTTTTTATTACCTCAGAGAAATGGAGGCAATATTCCTGTTGAAAATATTCAAGAAAAATGGAGTTGAAGTTAGTTCTATAATTTTCTTGTAGTTAAATTTCATTCATTCCCTTGTGATAAGAAAGGTAACATATATTTGGTTATCTACTAAAGTCTGTTTTCCAGACACACTTGGTATAGGCTTAAGAAATATAAAGAGTATACATGGAGTAACTCGGGTTTTTTATGGCAAGTACTTCTTCAACTACAGATGTTCTACCATACCACAACTATACATGTACCTGTTGGGTCTCTGAACATATAGCCATTTTCTTTAATCATCTTTATATGTACGTCTATGTTAGTGAGACATAGTTGATGGAGAAAATAAAACTAAATACACATGACTGAATTAAACCAGCTTTTGATAAGGGAAACGTCAGATGCACAGAAATAATCCAAATCAAGTTGAAGAGGTAAAGTTTATGACTAAATTGTAGATTTTAATCTCTAGGAATGTTTGAGTTTGTTATTCAATGGGTTATTTTTCATTGGTTAGTTGTCAATGGCTTCCAAACTAAGACAGTGGCAACTTAAGAGGCTTGATTGTTTTAGCGTCGGCAAGGAACATGGTTCTGCTTTCAAAACAGAGAGTACATTTTCTTTGTCTCAAGTGTGCTTAATTAGTTAATGAGCATCATATGTAATGCTGTGGCTCAATAGGGAAACTGAAAGACTTATAGCGTAAAATCTCAGGTGGAGCTCCCTAGGCAGAGAGGTAATTTGAAATAAGTTGACTCCAGTTTAGACTCAAAAAAAAAAAAAAAACCACATTGGATGCTTATTATGTGATTAGACTAAATTGTCTGAATGGGATATTTCAGAGCGTGCTAGGTCACTAGTTTCAACTTTTGTTCTTGCTGGAGGTCCAGGTGTAAAATGTAGAACAAGCAAACAGTACTGTATCTTGGTTAAGTACTCTGACTGAAGAGGCCTGCTTGTATTGTCTATTCCTGGAGTCTTGATTGTTATAATCAAATTCAACAGCCTATGAATCCGTACTCATTTCTTTATTTTTAAAAGCCAACTCAGGACTTTTAAAGAAGACAGGATTGATTGAAAATGATTAGAGAGACAACTGTATTATAATACAGTAAACATGTACAACTCCAGTTCAATCATGTGATTCAATCATTTATGTACATAAATTCTGATATAAACATCTATCCCTGATCATTAATCCTTTCATTCAGTAAATATTTATTGAGCATCTGTCAGGTACCAGGTATTGTCCTAAGTACCGAGGCTCAGTAAGTAAGAGACAAATATCCTTGTCCTACCAAACTTACATTTTTATGACAGACACAGAGAATAAACAGTAAGCATAGTAAACAAATACATTGCATAGTATGTTGGAGGTGATGTATTATATCAGGCAAATCTATTGCAAAAGACCTTTTGAAAGTGTCCAAAAGCAAAGATGTCACTTTGACAATTAGGCTGCACCTTACCCAAGTCATAATATTTTCAACTGCCTTGTATTCATACCAAAGCTGGACAATGAATAGGGAAGACTGAAGAAGAACTGACACATTTGAATTATGGTGTTGGTGAAGAATATTGAATATACCATGAACTGCCAGAAGAACGAACAAATCTGTCTTGGAAGATGTACAGCCAGAGCACTCCTTGGAAGTGAGGAAGGAGAGACTTTGTCTCATGTACTTTGAACTGTTATCAGGGGGACCAGTCCCTGGAGGAAGATATCATATTAGCAAGGTAGAAGGTCAGAGAAAAAGAGGAAGATCCTTGATGTGATGAATTGACACAGTGGCTGCAAAATGGGCTCAAACATAGCAATTATTGTAAGGATGGCACAAGACTGGGCAGTGTTTCATTCTATTGTACATAGGGCTGCTATGAGTTGGAACTGATTCAATGACACCTAACAACAACGACAGCAACAACAACAACATAGTATGTTTGAAGAGCTCTGGTGGCGCAGTGGTTAAGTGCTCAACTGCTAACCAAAAGGTTGGTGGTTTGGTCGAGCCAGAAGCTCCATGGGAGAGAGACCAGGCAATCTGCTCCTGTAAAGATTACAGTCTATAAAACCCTATGGGACAGCGTTATTCTATCACATGGGGTTGCTATGAGTTAAAATTGAGTCTACAGCATCTATCAACAACAACAACAACAACACAGTATGTTTGGTGATATCCGCATATCCTGATGGTGATATTTACATCTAGTGGTAAGGGGAAGTAAGCATTTTCAGGCTAGGATGTGTGTATCATCATCATTTTAGTTTTGGTCATTGCTTGGAAGGTTATTACTGACGGTTGTTACAGCACTATCATGGTTATTTCCTTTTGGGGATGTGGTATAGACCTTCTTAAGGATGGGACACATACAAATTTTTGGACAATTAAGTTAATATGATCACTAAATCAGCACAGTTAAGACTGTATGCTTGTAGTATAACATAATGGTGAGGGCCATGTTTTAGACTGAAGATGACCTTGATTCCAATCTTTCCTTTATAATTTTCTAGCTATATAATAACATTAAGTTATTTAATATCTCTAAGCCTTTGTCCCTTAACTGTAAAATGAGGATAATAACTCCTTCCCCAGAGAATTGATATATGAAAATTTATGAAATAATGTAGGTAAAACTTTTTTGCATTGTGAGTGATACACAATAAATATTTGGTGAATAGCAGATATCGTCACTTTGCATACATTCAAATTTTTTTTTTCAGAATTGGAAGCCATTTGAAAGATCTTCTAATTCAATCTGAACATTTCATAGAAGGAGGAAAGTGAGGGTCAGAGAAGTAAAATGAGTTGTTTAAGAACACAAAACTAATCACAGAGTTAGGCCTAGTTTCTAATTCCCAAACTCCAGGACAATGTGTCCATACTTGGAAGTTTTCAAAATATCTGAAGTATTACATATATATATATATATATACACACACACACGTATATTGCTGTTAGTGTATATATATGTATATAGATAGTTGTTAGGTGCTGTTGAGTTGGTTTCTACTCATAGCGACCCTATAGACAACAGAGGGAAACACTGCTTGGTCCCTCACCATCCTCAATCATTGTTATGCTTCAGCCATTGTTGCAGCCCTTGTCAATCCATCTCCTTGAGGGTCTTCTTCCTTTTTGCTGACCTGCTACTTTACCAAGCATGATATCCTTCTCCAGGGACTGATACTTTCTGATAATATGACCAAAGTAAGGCGCATTCTGGTTGTACTTCTTCCAAGACAGATGTTCATTCTTTTGGCAGTCCATGGTGTATTCAATATTCTTCACCAACACCACAATTCAAAGACATAAGTTCTTCGATCTTTCTTATTCGTTGTCCAGCTTTTGCATGCATATGAGGCTACTGACAACACCATGGCTGGGGTCAGACTGACTTTAGTCTTCAAGGTTACATCTTCGCTTTTTAACACTTAAAAATGTCTGTTGCGGTAGATTTGCCCAATGTGATGTGTCATTTGATTTCTTGACTACTGCTTCCATGGCTATTGATTGTGGATTCAAGCAAAATGAAATCCTTGACAACTACAATATTTTCTCCATTTATCATGATGTTGCTTATTGGTCCAGTTGTGAAGATTTTTGTTTTCTTTATGTTGAGGTGTAATCCATACTGAAGGCTGGATCTTCAGCAGTAATTCTTCAAGTCCTGTTCCTTTTCAGCAAGCAAAGTTGTGTCATCTGCATATCACAGGCTGTTAATGAGACTTCCTTCAATCCTGAGGCCACGTTCTTCTTCATACAGCCCAGTTTATTGAAGTATTCGCTCAGCATACAGATTGAATAAGTATGTGAAAGGATAAAACTCTGACACACACCTTTCTTAACTTTAAACCACATAGTATCCCCTTGTTCTGTTTGAACGACTGCCTCTTGGTCTAACTACAGGTTCCTTATGAGCACAATTAAGTGTTCTGGAATTCCCATTATTCACAATGTTATCCGTAACTCCTTATGATCTGCATAATTGAATGCCTTTGCCTACTTTGCCTAGTCAAAAAACACAGGTAAACATCTTTCTGGCATTCTCTGTTTTCAGCCAGGATCCATTTGACATCAGCAGTGATGTCCCTGATTCCAGGTCCTCTTCTGAATTAAGCTTGAATTTCTAACAATTCCCTGTCAGTTTGCTGCTGCAGGAGCTTTTCAATGATCTTCAGCAAAATTTTACTTGTGTGTGATACTAATGATATTGTTTGATAATTTCCACATTCATTTGAATCACCTTTCTTGGGAATGAGCACAAATATGGATCTCTTCTTGATCGTTGGCCAGGTAGCTATCTTCCAAATTTCTTGGTGTAGACAATTGAGCAAGTCCAGTGTTGCACCCATTTGTTGAAACATCTCAACTGGTATTCTGGCAATTCCTGGAGCCTTGTTTTCACCAATGCTTTCAGTGCAGCTTGGACCTCTTCCTTCAGTACCATCAGTTCCTGATTGTTTGCTACCTCCTGAAATGATTGAAAGTCGAACAATTCTTTTTTGTACAGAGACTCTGTGTATTGTTTCCGTCTTCTTTCAATGCTTCCTGTGTCATCCTATATTTTCAGTATTTCAACTCAGGCTTGAATTTTTCTTCAGTTCTTTCAGTCTGGGAAATGCCAAACATGTTCTTCCCTTTTGGTTTCCTAATTCCAGGTATTTGCACATGCCATTATAAAACTTTACTTTGTCCTCTTGAGCCACCCTTGGAAATCTGTTCAGCTCTTTTATTTCATCATTTCTTCCATTTACTTTAGCTACTCAATGTTCCAGAGCAAGTTTCAGAGTCTCTTCTGGCATCCATTTTGGTCTTTTCTTTCTTTTTTGTCTTTTTAATGACCTCTTGCTTTCTTCATGTAAGATGTCCTTGATGTCATTCCACAACTTGCCTGTTTTTGGTCATTAGTGTTCAATATGTCATATGTATTCTTGACATGGTCTCTAAATTCAGGTGTGATATACTGAAGCTTGTACTTTGGTGCTTGTGGACTTGTTCTAATTTTCTTCAACATCAACCTGATGGTCTATTCCACGATTGGCCCCGGCCTTGTTCTGACTGATGATATTGAGTTTTTCCATCATCTCTTTCCATAGAGAGAGTCGATATGATTCCTTTGTATCTCATCTGGCCATGTCCATGTGTATAGTCACCATTTAAATTGTTGAAAAAAGGTATCTGCAGTGAATAATTTGTCGGTCTTGCAAAATTCTATTATGCAATCTCGGGGATCATTTCTATCACCAAGGGCATATTTTCCAACTATTAGTCCTTCTTCTTTGTTTCCAACTTTCCCATTCCAATCCCCAGTAATTATTAATGCATTTTAATTGCATGTTTGATCAATTTCAGACTGCAGAAGTTGACAAAAACCTTCAATTTATTCATCTTTGACCTTAGTGGTTGGTGCATAAATTTGAATAATGGTCGTATTAAGTGGTCCTCCTTGTACAGGTGTGGATATTATCCTCTCACTGACAGCATTGATTTTCAGGATAGATCCTGAAATATTCTTTTTGATGATTAACACAGTGCCATTCCTCTTCAATTTGTCATTCCCAGGATAGTAGACATATCATTGTCTGTTTCAAAATGGCTAATACCAGTCCATTTCAGCTCATTAATGCCTACGGTATTGGTGTTTACATGTTACATTTAATTTTTGACTCCCAGTTTTCCTAGATTCATACTTTGTACATTCCATGTTTTAATTACTAATGGATGTTTGTAGTTGTTTCTTCTCATTTTGAGTCATGACACATCAGCAGATGAAGATCCGGAAAGCTTGACTCTATCCACATCATTAAGGTTGACTCTACTTTGAGGAGGTAGCTCTTCCCCAGTCTTATTTTGAGTGCCTTCCAACCTGAGGGACTCATCTTTTGATACTTCATCAGACAATGATCTGCTGCTATTCATAAGGTTTTCACTGGCCAATTTTTTCAGGAGTAGACTGCCAGATCCTGCCTTAATCTGGAAGATCCACTGAAACCTGTTCACCAAGGGTGATCCTGCTGGTATCTGAAATACCAGTGGCAAAACTTTCAGTATCACAGCAACACACAAGCCACCACAATACAACAAACTAACAGACACGTGGTGGAAAGAGAAAATGGAGAAGCTCAAAATCATAAGTCAGAACAAAGCAAGAGGCTAACTGCAGATCAATTTCTCATGTTCAAGTTCAAGATGGTGCTGAAGAAATTAAAGTCTGTGGGACCCAAAAAAGAACTTAAGTATATACCACCTGAATTTAGAGATCATCTCAGGAATATAGTTGACACATTGAACACTAATGACCAAAGATTAGACGTATTGCGGAATGACATCAAGGACATCATACATTAAAAAAAGCAAGAGATCATTAAAAAGACAAGAAAGAAAGAAAAGACCAAAATGGAAGTCAGAGGAGACTCTGAAAGTTGCTCTTGAACATCAAGTAGCTAAAGCAAATGGAAGAAATGCTCATGTAAAAGAGGAGAACAGAGTATTTCAAAGGGCAGCTCAAGAAGACAAACTAAAGTATTATAATGAAAATATGCAAAGACTTGGAGTTAGAAAGCAAAAAAGGAAGAATATGTTCAGCATTTCTCAAACTGAAAGAACTGAAAAAAAAATTCAAACCTCAAGTTGCAATATTGAATTCCATGGCAGAAAATATCAAACAAGGCAGGAAGCATCAAAAGAAGAAAAGAATACATAGTCGATGTGCCCCCCCCCAAAAAAAAAAAAATGGTTGATGTTCAGTCATCTCAGGAGGTAGCTCACGAACAAGAACCAATGGTATTGAAGGAAAAGTCCAAGCTGCACTGAAGGCATTGCCAAAAAATAAGGCTCCAAGAATTGACAGAATACCAATTGAGGTGTTTGAACAAACAGATGCAGCACTGGAGGTGCAAACTTGTCTATTGAGTAAATTTGGAAGACAGCTACCTGACCACCTGACTAGAAGAGTTACATATTTGTAACCTTTCCAGAGAAAATTGATTCAATAGAATGCAGAAATTATCGAATAATATCATTAATATCACACACAAGTAAAATTTTGCTAAAGATCAAAAACATTTGCAGCATTACAATGACAGGGAACTGTTGAAAACTCAAGCAGGATTCAGAAGAGGAGGTGGAATGAGGGATATCATCGCTGATGTCAGATGGATCTTCGCTGAAACAGGGAATACCAGAAAGATATTTACCTGAGTTTTATTGACTATGCAAAGGCATTTGATGGGGTGGATCATAACAAATTATGGATAACATTCTGAAGAATGGGAGTTTTAGAACTTTTAATTGTGTTCATGAGGAATCTATACATAAAGTAACAGGTAGTCACTGCAACAGATCAAGGGGATACTGTGTCATTTAAAGTCATGAAAAGTGTGCTTTGGGGTTGTATTGTTTTACTATACTTAATCAATCTGTATTATGAGAAGCTGGTTTATATGATGAAGTAAGTGTCACTAGGCTGGGGGAAGATTCATTAACGACCAGCAATATTCAGATGATACAACATCGTTTGCTGAAAGTGAAGAGGACTTGAAGCACTGAATGATGAAAATCAAAGACTACAGCCTTCATTATGGATTGCACCTCACCAAAACAAAAATCCTCACGACTGGACTAATAACATTATGATATAAGGAGAACGTATTTAAGTTGTCAAGAATTTTATTTTACTTGAATCCACAATCAATGCCCAATGGAAGCAGCAGTCAAGAAATCAAAAGACACATTGCATTGGGCAAATCTGCTGCAAAAGACCTCTTTCAAATGTTAAAGAGCAAAGATGTCACTTTGAAGACTAAGGTACACCATGCTGAAGCCATGGTGTTTTCAATCTACCCATATGCATGTGAAAGCTGGACAACGAATACAAAAGATTGAAGAAGAATTGATGCCTTTGAATTAAGATGTGCGCAAAGAATACTGGATATGACTTGAACTGGCAGAAGAATGAATAAATCTTTCTTGGAAGAAGTACAACCAGAATGCTCCTTAGAACCCAGAATGGTGAGACTTCATCTCAAATACTTTGGACATTTTATCAGGAAGGTCCAGTCCCTGGAGAAGGACATCATATTGGTAAAGTGGACAGTCAGCGAAAAAGAGAAAGACACTCGAAGAGATGGTTTGACACAGTGGCTGCAACAATGGCTCAAGCATAATAATTGTGAGGATGGCACAGGACTGTGCAGTGCTTCATTCTGTTGTGCATATGTTCAGTGTCTTAATCATCTAGTGCTGCTATAACAGAAATACCACAAATGGATGGCTTTAGTAAAGAGAAGTTTATTTTTCTTACAGTAAAGTAGGATAAAAGTCCAAATTCAGGGCATCCAGGGGAAGGCTTTCTCTGTCAGCTCTGGAGGAAGGTCTTTCTCGTTAATCTTCCCCTAGACTAGGAGCTTCTCTGTGCAGGAACCCCGGGTCTAAAGGACACACTCTGCTCCCAGTGCTTCTTTCTTGGTGGTATAAGGTCCCCTTCTCTCTCTGTTTGCTTCTCTCTTTTATATTTCAAGAAATTACCTCAAGATACAATCCAATCTTGTAGGTTGAGTCCTGCCTCACTAATACAACTTCCGCGCATCTTCTGTCATTAATATCATAGAGGCAGGATTTACAACATACAGGAAAATCACACAATACCAGGAATCAGGGCCCAGCCAAATTGATACATACTTTTTTGGGGAACATAATTCAATCCATGACAGTCACTATGAGTTGGAACTGACTCAATGGCACCTAACAACAATACTGCAGAAGTGGCCCATTTCCTCATAGCATAAATTGTAAAGTTTTGACTTCAGTTCATGATAGGTCTTTGAATGAGTGATACTATATAAAAAGCAAATTCACTGGTCAAAAATATGTTCTACTACATGAGACTATGGAAACCCTGGTGGTGTAGTTAAGAGCTATGGCTGCTAACCAAAAAGTTGGCAGTTTGAATCCAGCAGATGCTCCCTGGAAATCCTGTGGGGCAGTTCTACTCTGTCCTATAAGGTCACTATGAGTCAGAATCAACTTGATGGCAATGGGTTTACATGAGACTATGTATCCACCGGTTAGGAGTCCTTGGGTGTTTCAAACCATTAAGCGCTGGGCTACTAACCAAAAGACTAGTGGATTACACCCATCCAGAGATGCCTGGTGAAAAAAAAGCCCTGGTAATCTCCTTCCAAAAAGTGAGAGCCTTGAAAACCCTATGGAGTATTTCTACTTTGCAACACATAGGGTCACCATGAGTTGTAATCAACTCGATAGTGACTTTTTTTTTTTTAATACACCACTGATGGAAAAGTTATTCTGTGTATGGAAGAAGTCTGATACAGGTATTAAAAAAACTTCAGTTCAGTTTATCTGATGATAACTGAAGCTTTCTTTGATCTATTAGCTGATTAAATTTTTATTTGACATGGTGTAGTGATGCTTTGGACCAGAAATTGTTTTGGTCAGGTTTTTGGATGCACTGGTATTTTCACAGGATGATTTATGATACTTACCAAGCTATTCCTTTGTAATATCAAAGCTTAAATTACAGCCAATTTGGCATATTTCCAATTCAAAACCTGATAAATACAGTAAAAAAAAAACTCCTTAAGGGTAGAAAATTATTAAGCAAAAATAGTTTCTGATGATCCATACTGTACCTGTGTGATTCACAGGAAAAGTTCTCCCTAAAAAAAATTCACAAAATAATCAAGGAACCCTATTTATAGAATCAAAATGGACTCAAATCAATGTTCTTCAATGTTGTAGCTTCTTAAAAAGATTATAGTAACATTTACCTATAGACTCTCCCTGCTTACCTGTCCACAGGACTGTGAGAAGTAATAAAACAGGGGTTTTTTATGGATGGAATGAAATGAAGTTCAGAAACAACTACTTTAAAAAAAACATTTTTTTTTTTTTGGAGTCCTGGCTGCACAGGGGTTAACCACTTGGTTGCTAACTGAACGTTCAGCTGTTCCAACCAGGGCTTGGAAATGGTTCAGAATAGTTCAGTAACTGTTGATGTAAACAAGGGCAGTGTACACACTGTTGATGTAAACAAGGGCAGTGTACACACTCCCCCTCAAAGATGGAGGTCGACCAAACTACTTTGAATGTGTGTTACTCTCTACAGTCCTGCCAATAATCCAGTCTCCTGAATGGATCCAGAGAGTTTCAGGAGCCTGATGCAGGAGACTGGATTATTGCGAGGACTGTAGAGAGTAACAATACACTCAAAGCGGTGCAGTTGGCAGCCATCTTTGAACCAGTTACGCTGTTGGTTTCCTACTTGGGCCAAAATCCGTTGGGCAACAGATTTGGTTGCTATGCAAAGCATATACTGCCTTATTTATGACAGCAATAGCTGAGCCTTACTGAACCTCCTGAACCTGTCAGAATCCCTGGTTGGAACCCACCAGCCGCTTTGTGGGAGAAAGATGTGTCAATCTGCTTCTGTAAAGATTACAGCCTTGGAAACCCTATGGGGCATATCTACTCTGTCTTCTGGGTTGCTGTGAGTTGAAATTGACTCCGTGGCAATGGCTATTTTAGGGTTGGTAGCACAAAGGTCAGCAGTTTGAACTTGAACCTACTCAGTCTTCATGGGAGAAAAGACCTGGTGATGTGTTCCTATAAAGATTACAGTTTAGAAAACCCTATGAGGTAGTTGTACTATGTCCTATAGGGTTGCTATGAGTCGGTATTGACTAGACCGCACACAACAAATACAAAACATTTTGTTTTTATTTCTAAATTTTCTATTGGTTGGCACAAAAGACAAAAAATATGAAGAAATGGTCATTAATTTCTGGGCTAATTGTGTTTGAAAGTGAATATCTGTAATCATGTTTTCTAATTTATTCACAAATTCTGAAGGCTAGATCCTATTTAAGGAGCCCTGGTTGCAATGGTTGACTGAAATGTAAGTGGTTCAAACCTACCAGCTGATTCACAGGAAAGATGTGGCAGCCTGCTTCTGTAAAGATTACAGCCTTGGAAACCATATGGGGCGGTTCTACCCTGTCCCATAGGGTCACTATGAGTCACAATTCACATGAGAGCAATGGATTTAGATTCCATTTAAATCATGCTTTAAATTACTCATCAAAAATAACTTCATGATCTAAATGACTAATCAGAACATCCCTATTTACATTAAACACATTTTAATGTTCTTATTCTTTTTTTGTTCTTTGACATATTCTTTTTTTTAACTTTTTGTCATAATTTTAGACTTACAGAATAGTTGCAAGAATAAAAACTATATCCAGGCATACCTTGGTTCCCTTTTTGAACTTCACAGGTATTATGTCTTTTACAAAGTGAAGATTTGTGACAACCCTGAGTCAAGCAAGTCTATCAGCACCATTTTTCCAACAGCATGTGCTCGCTTCATGTCTCTGTGTCACATTTTGGTAATTCTCACAAAATTTCAAACATTTTCTTTATTATTGTATCTGTTATGATGTTCTGTGATCAGTGATCTTTGATGTTACTATTGTGATTGTTTTGGGGTACCACGAACTGCACCTATATAAGACGGTGAACATAATTGATAAATGGTTTCTGACTGTCCCACTTATCACCCATTATCCTGTCTCTCTTCCTCTCCTCAGGCTTCCCTATTCCCTGAGACATGACAATATTGAAATCAGGCCAATTAACAGCCCTACAGTGGCCTTTAAGTGTTCAAGTGAAAGGAAGTGTCGCACGTTTCTAATTTTAAATCAAAAGCTAGAAGTGATTAAGCTTAGGGAGGAAGGCACGTCAAAAGCCGAGATAGGCTGAAAGGTAGGCCTCCTTCACCAAATGGTTAGCCAAGTTGTGAATGCAAAGGAAAAGTTCTCAAAGGAAATTAAAAGTGCTACTCCAGTGAACACACAAACGGTAAAGAACCAAAACAGACTTATTACCGATTTGAAGAAAGTTTTAGTGGTCTGGATAGATCAAACCAGTCATAATATTCCCTTAAGCCAGAGCCTAATTCAGATCAATGTCCTCTCTTCAATTTTATGAAGGCTAAGAGAGACGAGGAATCTGCAGAAGAAAGCCTGATGCTAACAGAGGTTTAAGAAAAGAAGCCGTCTCCGAAACATAAAAGTGCAAGGTGAAGGAGCGGGTGCTGATACAGAAGCTGAGGCACGTTCCCCGGAAGATCTAGCCGAGATCATCTGCGAAGGTGGCCACGCTGAACGACAGCTTTTCAGTGTAGATGAAACAGCCGTTATTGGAAGAAGATGCCGTCTGGGACTTTCATACCTAGAGAGAAGTCAGTGCCTGGCTGACAGAGACAGGCTGACTCTCTTCCTAGGGCAAATGCAGCTGGTGACTTTAATTTCAAGCCAGTGCTCATTTACCGTTCCAAAAATCCACAGGCCCTCAAGAATTATGCTAAATCTACTCTGCCTGTGCTCTATAAATGGGACAACAAAGTCTAGATGACTGCACATCTGTTTACCACATGGTCTACTACGTCGAGACCTACAGCTCAGAAACAAAGATTCCTTTCAAAATATTACTGCTCATTGATAATGGGCCTGGTCATCCAAGAGCTCTGATGGAGCTGTACAAGGTGATTAATGTTGTTTTTATGCCTGCTAACATAACATCCATCTGCAGCCCATATATCAAGGAGTAATTTTGACTTTCAAGTCTTATTATTTAAGAAATACATTTTGTAAGGCTATAGCTGCCATAGATAGTGATTCCTCTGATGGATCTGGGCAAAGTAAATTCAATTGACTCCTACTAGGAAAGAAGTTTTTTTTTTTTTTTTTTTTCCTACTAGGAAAGAAGTTTTTTTTTTTTAAGGAAAGAAGTTCTACTGTGGGTGGAATGCAATCAGACCGTATCACATACTATAGAGAAATCTTTCATGAAAGGAACAGGTTTCTCATTTTAAGAAATTGCCACAGCCACCTCAGCCTTCAGGAAACAACATCCTCATCAGTCAGCAGCCGTCAGCATCGAGGCAAGATCCTCCACCAGCAAAAAGATTACAACTTGCTGAAGGCTCAGATGATGGTTAGCATTTTTTAGTAACAAAATATTTTTTAAAATAATTTTTATTGTGCTTTAAGTGAAAGTTTACAAATCAAGTCAGTCTGTCACATATAAGCTTATATACACCTTACTACGTACTCCCATTTACTCTCCCCCTAATGAGTCAGCCCGCTCCCTTCTTCCAGTCTCTCCTTTCATGACCATTTTGCCAGTTTCTAACCCTCTCTACCCTCCCATCTCCCCTCCAGACAGGAGATGCCAATACAGTCTCAAGTGTCCACCTGATACAAGTAGCTTACTCTTCATCAGCACCTCTCTCCAGGCCATTGTCCAGTCCCTGCCATGTCTGATGAGTAGTCTTTGGGATTGGTTCCTGTCCTGGGCCAACAGAAGGTTTGGGGACCATGACCGCCGGGATTCTTCTAGTCTCAGTCAGACCATTAAGTCTGGTCTTTTTATGAGAATTTGGGGTCTGCATCCCACTGTTCTGCTCCCTCACGAGTTCTGTGTTGTGTTCCCTGTCAGGGCAGTCATCGGTTGTGGCCAGGCACCATCTAGTTCTTCTGGTCTCAGGATGATGTAAGTCTCTAGTTCATGTGGCCCTTTCTGTCTCGGGCTCATAGTTATCGTGTGTCCTTGGTGTTCTTCATTCTCCTTTGATCCAGATGGGTTGAGACCAATCGATGCATCTTAGATGGCCGCTTGTTAGTATTTAAGACCCCAGACGCCACACTTCAAAGTGAGATGCAGAATGGTTTCATAATAGAGTTTATTGTGCCAATTGACTTAGAAGTCCCCTTAAGCCATAGTCCCCAAACCCCTGCCCTTGCTTTGCTGACCTTTGAAGCATTCAGTTTATCCCGGAAACTTCTTTGCTTTTGGTCCAGTCCAGTTGAGCTGACCTTCCCTGTATTGAGTATTGTCCTTCCCTTCACCTAAAGCAGTTCTTATCTACTAACTAATCAGTAAATAACCCTCTCCCACCCTCCCTCCCTCCTTCCCCCTCTCGTAACCACAAAAGAATGTGTTCTTCTCAGTTTATACTGTTTCTCAAGAACTTATAATAGTGGTCTTATACAGTATTTGTCCTTTTGCATCTGACTAATTTCACTCAGCATAATGCCTTCCAGGTTCCTCCATGTTATGAAATGTTTCACAGATTCTTCACTGCTCTTTATCGATGCGTAGTATTTCATTGTGTGAATGTACATAATTTATTTAACCATTCATCTATTGATGGACACCTTGGTTGCTTCCAGCTTTTTGCTATTGTAAACAGAGCTGCAATAAACATGGGTGTGCATATATCTGTTTGTGTAAAGGCTCTTATTTCTCTAGGGTATATTCCGAGGAGTGGGATTTCTGGGTTGTATGGTAGTTCTATTTCTAACTTTTTAAGAAAATGCCAGATAGATTTCCAAAGTAGTTGTACCATTTGACATTCCCACCAGAAGTGTATAAGAGTTCCAATCTCTCCGAAGCCCCTCCAACATTTATTATTTTGTGTTTTTTGGATTAATGCCAGCCTTGCTGGAGTGAGATGGAATCTCATCGTAGTTTTAATTTGCATTTCTCTAATGGCTAATGATCGAGAGCATTTTCTCATGTATCTGTTAGCTGCCTGAATATCTTCTTTAGTGAAGTGTGTGTTCATATCCTTTGCCCACTTTTTGATTGGGTTGTTTGTCTTTTCGTGGTTGAGTTTTAACAGAATCATATAGATTTTAGAGATCAGGTGCCGGTCAGAGATGTCATAGCTGAAAATTCTTTCCCAGTCTGTAGGTGGTCTTTTTACTCTTTTGGTGAAGTCTTTAGATGAGCATAGGTGTTTGATTTTTAGGAGCTCCCAGTTATCTGGTTTCTCTTCATCATTTTTGGTAATGTTTTGTATTCTGTTTATGCCTTGTATTAGGGCTCCTAGGGTTGTCCCTATTTTTTCTTCCATGATCTTTATCATTGTAGTCTTTATGTTTAGGTCTTTGATCCACTTGGAGTTAGTTTCTGTGCATGGTGTGAGGTATGGGTCCTGTTTCTTTTTTTTGCAAATGGATATCCATTTATGCCAGCACCGTTTGTTAAAAAGACTGTCTTTTCCCCAATTAACTGACACTGGTCCTTTGTCAAATATCAGCTGCTCATACGTGGATGGATTTATATCTGGGTTCTCAATTCTGTTCCATTGGTCTATGTGCCTGTTGTTGTACCATACCAGGCTGTTTTGACTACTGTGGCTGTATAATAGGTTCTAAAATTGGGTAGAGTGAGGCCTCCCACTTTCTTCTTCTTTTTCAGTAATGTTTTACTTATCCGGGGCTTCTTTCTCTTCCATATGAAGTTGGTGATTTGTTTCTCCATCACTTTTAAAAATGTCATTGGAATTTGGATCGGAAGTGCATTGTATGTATAGATGGCTTTTGGTAGAATAGACATTTTTACTATGTTGAGTCTTCCTATCCATGAGCAAGGTATGTTTTTCCACTGATGTAGGTCCCTTTTAGTTTCTTGCACTAGTACTTCATAGTTTTCTTTGTATAGGTCTTTTACATTTTTGGTAAGATTTATTCCTAAGTATTTTATCTTCTTGGGAATAAAATATTTTTTTAATTAAGGCATGCACCATTGTATTTTTAGTCATAGTGCTATTGTACACTTAATAGACTACAGTATAAACAGGAGCCTTCGTGGCCCAATGGTTAAGAGCTCCGCTGCTAGTCAAAAGGTCAGCACTTTGACTCCACCAGCCGCTTCTTGGAAATCTTACTGGGCAGTTCTACTCTGTCCTATAGAGTTGTTATGAGTCAGAATCGACTCGACGGCAATGGTTTTTTGGGTTTTTATAGTGTAAACATAACATTTATATGCCCTTGAAAACCAAAAAATTTGTGTGAATTCATTTATTGTGATATTCGCTTTATTGCAGTGGTGTAGAATTGAATCCTCAATATCTCCGAGGTATGCCTGTATATGTCGTGTGTGGTGGAGTTGATCCTGACCCATAGTGACCCTATAAGACATCATAGAACTTTCCCATAAAATTTCCAAGACTCTAGTCTTTACTGGAGGAGATTTTAGGTCTTTTCTCCTATGGAGCTGCTGGTGGGTTCATAAAGATGACCTTTTAGTTAACACCTGTGTGCTAAACCATTGTGCCACCAGGCTTGTTGCTACATACAGTAAAACCTGGGAAAACCAGAACCTGTATAAGATAGTAACCAGTCAGAGAAGGAAAACTAAAATATTTCCCACTAATAGAGAGCAATAGAAAAAAAAATTTGAGAGAGCCAGAAAAACAAGGCAATCCCAAAGAGTTCTGGCTCTCAAAAATTTTACTATATATGTTGTTGTTGTTAGGTGCTGTTGAGTCGCTTCTGACTCATAGCAACCCTATGTACAACAGAATGAAACACTGCCCAGTCCCGCACCATCCTCAGAATCATTGTTATGCTTGAGCCCATTGTTGTAGCCACTGTGTCAGTCCATCTCTTTGAGGGTTGTCTTCTTTTTCACTGACCCTCCCCTTTTCCAAGCATGATGTCCTTCTCCAGGGACTGATCCGTCCTGATAACATATCCAAAATATGGGAGATGAAGTCTTGCTATCCTCACTTCTAAGGAGCATGCTGGCTGTATTTCCTCCAAGACAGTTGATTGTGGATCCAAGTAAAATGAAATCCTTGACAACTTCAACCTTTTCTCCATTTATCATGATGTGGCTTATTGGTCCAGTTGTGAGGACTTTTTATTTCTTTATGTTGAGGTTTAAACCAAACTGAAGGCTGTAGTTTTTGATCTTTATCAGTAGGAACTTCAAGTCCTCTTCACTTTCAGCAAGGAAGGTTGTGTCATTTGTACAATGCAGGTTGTTAATGAGTGTTCCTCCAATCCTCATGCCTAATTCTTCTTCACAGAGTCCAGCTTCTCTGATTTTTTGCTTAGCATGCAGATTGAGTAAATATGGCGAAAGGAGGTAACCGTTGTGCACACCTTCCTGACATTAAACCACGCAGTACTCCCTTGTTCTGCTCAAACTATTTCTTCTTGGTCTATGCATAGGTCCCTCGTGAGCTCACTTAAGTGTTCGGGAATTCCCATTCTTCACAATGTTATCCACAATTTATTATGATCCACACAGTTGAATTCCTTCAAATAGTCAAAAAAACACAGGTAAACACCCTTCTGGTATTCTCTGCTTTCAGCCAGGATCAATCTGACATTAGGAATGATATTCCTGGCTCCACATTCTCTTCAAAATCTAGTTGAATTTCTGGCAGCTCCCTGTTGATGTACTGCTGCAACCGCTTTTGAATGATCTTCAGCAAAATTTTACTTGTGTGTGATATTAACGATATTTTTCAACAATTTCTTCATTCTGTTGGATCACCTTTCTTTGGAAGAGGCATTTGTATAGTTGCCATTTATGTTGTTAAAAAAACGTATTTTCAATGAAAAAGTCATTAGTCTTGCAAAATTCTATCGTTCCATCTGTGGCATTGTTTCTATCACCAAAGCCATATTTTCCAACTACCCATCCTTCTTCTTTGTTTCCAACTTTTGAATTCCAATCACTGGTAATTATCATTGATCTTGGTTGCATGTTCAATCAATTTTAGACTGCACAAGTTTATAAAAATATTCAATTTCTTCGTCTTTGGCCTTAGTGGTTGGTGTGTAAATTTGAATAGTAATCGTATTAAATGGTCTTCCTTGTAGGGGTATGGTTATTATCCTATCACCGACAGCATTATGCTTCAGGATAGACCTTGGAATGTTCTGTTTGCTGATCTAATGCAACACCATTATCTTCAATTGTCGTTCCTGGCATAGTTGGCCATATGATTGTGTGATTCACAATGGTCAACGCCAGTCCATTCCAGCTCATTAATGCCTATGATATTAATGTTTATGTGTTCCATTTTACTTTTGATGATTTCTAATTGTATAGATTCATACTTCATACAGTCCATGTTCCTAATAACTAATGAATGTTTGCAGCTATTTCTTCTCATTTTGAGCTGTGCCACATCAGCAAATGAAGGTTCCGAAAGCTTCACTCCATCCACGTCATTAAGGTCCACTCTACTTTGAGGAGGCAGCTCTTCCCCAGCCATATTTTGAGTACCTTCCAACCTGGGGGACTCATCTTCTGACACAATATTAGACAATGTTCTGTTGCTGTTCATGTGGTTTCTGTTGGCTAATTTTTTTTGGAAGTAGAGTGCCAGATTCTTCTTCTTTGTCTTATTCTCGAAGCTCAGCTGAAATCTGTTCACCAAGTGGTATTTGAATACTGGTGGCATAGCTTCTAGCACCACACCAACACACAAGCTGCTACAGTGTGACAAACTGACAGATGCGTGTCTAACATATACATACGTGTGTGCATGTAATAGTCTATGTAATATGTTACTGAGCTAGTTCAGAGAAAGTGTTATGAGTTGTGACTATTTTTCCCCTAAAAGCCTCAGTGTTTATTTAATAAAAAAATACACAATCTTTTTTTTTTTTAAAGTCATGGTAGTTATTGAAACCAGGAAATTGACCTCTTTGCTATATTCTTAACTTATTTTCTTTTAAAACAGTATGTTTCTTCTAGGAGTGTTTCTATATTGCCCCTTTAAAATTAGCTGTCCTTCTATGTGTTCCCTATATATTGTATCCCTCACACTCATTAGCAAGCCCTTCTCTTGATGTCTCTCCATTTGATAGACTACAAATTTTTTGACAACTAGAATCATATTCATTTCATTCACTCTTGATCCCAGTGTAGCACAATGCTTGGCCTTAATAAGCTTACTATAAATACTCCTAGATAAATGTATGGACTTAAAAAAATGGAATTGCTACTTTAGTATTAATGGTTAAATCTACAATATTTACATTATTTCAGCTTTCTTTTTAAAATTTAGAATCATAGACCAACAGAATTTATACAGAACTCAGAGTTCATCAATACATTTAAAGGAATTTATTTTAGCATTTTAAAGATTAATTTTGCAGCTTCATGAGACAATTAGATAATAAAAATCACTTTATGTATAAAACTAATCAATTATAATGGCATAAATTTATTAAAGTTTGCTATGTTTCAAGTACCTTGCAAGTATTTTACATATTTTTATCATTTAATCAGAATAATCAGTATTATTTAACAAGTGCTTGCTGGATCCTAAGTACTATGTTAAGTACATTATAGGGATTATCAAATCTCATAATAAAGTGGCAAATACTTCTAAACCTGTTTCATTGTTCAAGTACAGGTCTAAGTGCTCTACACATATTAACTTATTTAATCCTGACAACAACGTTATGATGGGGGATATTATTATTTTACAAACGAGGAAACACAGACACAGAGAAATTAAGTGTTCAGTGGGAATTATGTCTATTTTAAAAAGGAGAAAACATAAAACTTGGATAAGTTAAGTTACCCAAGGCCATTCAACCTGTTCTGGTGTTGCTAAGATTTGAACTAGGGCTTTTCTGACGGCAAAATCCATATTTTTAACCACTCTGTGCAATATAGGACGTGAGTCACCTTTAGTGCTACCAGTTAGTTAAAGATATTAATGACTGTGTTGTTTTTATTGATAGGTGCCGTTGAGTTGGTTCCGACTCATAACAACCCCATGTACAACAGAACAAAACTTTGCCAGGTCCTGCTCCATCCTCACAGTCATTGTCAATGACGAATTGTTGTTAATGACCTTGATAATCACCAAAACAGAGGACTCTAAAATATTTTAAGAAATAAATACACATTTTATATACTTACTTGAAAAACATACACATATAGCTCTTAATAAAGTGAATATTTGAATTTAACTCTTTTGAACTATACATATATGACTTATTTAAAAGAAAAAGTAAGCTTTCATATTAAAGCCCCGTTTTGTTTATGCTGTTGCCAATACAAGGCATATCATTCTTAAAAGTTTCTATCAAAATGCTTTGCATGTCTCTGCTTATTAAAATCCCTTTTTATGTACTTTTGTAGAACGGTATGGTTTTAGTTATATAGGATTTGTACTTTATTTTAAATTTTACTTTATTCAAAACTTTATATTTTTACTAAAATAAATTTAATATTATTTATGTTCATATAAATATAAAAACTAGTCTCTGTTAGAGTATTTTTTCATATTTTATATGTAGTTTACATATAATGTGGAAATACTTGGATATTTCCACATTATATCTTTCCATATAATAATATATTGTCATTCTTATCATTTAGAAAAAAAATTTCCGATATTTATGTGTTTATCATTAGATGGTATCAGCCCTTATTACTATTCATGCCTTTAATGTAAATTTTATTAGTATTGTTATATATGTTTGCTTTCTTTTGGTAAATATTTTCCTAGTTTACACATTATTTGTAATTATTTTTAATTGCATTCATTCTTTCCCTTCATTTTATTTTAAGCATATTGTTTAAACAATGCATAGCAGAATTTGCTTTATGTTAAATTTTTGCTTCCTACTGAAATATTCTGTGTTCCAACAGGTGAGCTTAATCCATTTACATTTATTATACTTACTAATATATTTATAATCAATTATATGATCTTTGTTTCTGATTTAATGTGCTTTTTTCTTTTCTTCTATTTCCTTCTTGGCTGATTTTAGTTGTATTGCTAAAGTGTTATTTCTTTTTTATCCTCCTTTTGTTTGAAAATTATAATTTCTATTTTTGGTCTTTCATTGTTTCTCAATCTTTAGCATGCATGTTTAACTTTATGTTTTGCTGTCAATGTCTAAGGTAATGGTTTCTATCTTTTTTCTCCAAAATTCAAAAACCCTAACACAGTGCTGTACATGATATTGCCCATGGACCAGGGCCTGTTTTTGAACTACTTGTTACTGAGCTGCAATAAAAGAAATACAGAAATTAAGAATAAGGTTTTTGCAATTTTTACACCTATTTTAAAAAGTAATTTCATGTCTATTAAATATAGTATAAAATGGCACTTACGTTTTGTGTGTCTTTTTTATTTTACTTTTCTAGTCACTCATTTAAGGGTATGTTGCTAAGGTCTTAATCTGTAAGGAACAGAAATTAACTAGTAAAAAATGTCTGCTTTGAGTATTAAACTCTTTTAAGAACCATCTATATGGGATCAAACTGACAGAAGGAACTTGAAATAATAGATAGGAACCTTAGGGGGGAGTGAATTTATGTTAATGGGGGTGAACAGCTCAGAAAAGGAGGGTGAGAATGGTTGCACAACTTAAAGAATGTAATCAGTGTCACAAAATGGTGCGTGTAGAAACTATTGAATTGGTGTATGTTTTACTGTGTATATCCTCAACAACAACAAAATAAATTAAAAAAAAGACTTCACGTGACATTTAGAGCATTATGCTCTTTTAAGATCTACCGATACGGGATCAAATTGACAACAGCAACTACACAGATTAGATAGGAAACTTAGGGGTCAATGAGTTTGTGTCATTGGGGAAGGTACGACTCAGGAAAGGAGATAAGGATGGTCACCCAACTAGAAGAATATAGTCAATGTCACTGAGTTGTACATGTGGAAATTGTTACAATGGTGTATGTTCTGCTGTATATATTCTCAACAACAACAGAAAAAAATTATTTAAAAATATCAAGGCATGAAAGACAAAGACAACTAAGGAGCTGATATTTATCTTTAAGAGATTAAAGGCTAGGGAGAACTGAATAGAATGTGGGAACCTAGACAAAGAGGTGGAGCAGATTTTTTCTTTTGCTATAAGTGGCATTCTTGTGACAATTGGCAATATTTGAATACAATCTGTATATTAGATCGTGGTATTGTACCTATGTTAATTTATTGATTTTGATGATAACACCTTGGTTATGTAATTTAATATTCTTGTTTTCAGGAAACACACATAGAGAAAGGTAACAATAAGGCAAATATGATTAAATATTAACAGTCTAAAAGTCTGAGTAAAAGGTAAACCAGAGTTCTTTGTAGTATTTTTGCAAATTTTCTGTAGGCCTGAAATCATTTCATTATACAAAGCTATGAAAAAAGTCATGATGCCAAAGAATAGTGAACTGCATAAGAGAGGTTAGCTATATACTATTTTTAAATGAAAAAAAGCAGTGTTTAAAACTGTATACAATGTATCAGTATATATTTACTTAAAATGCCAAAAAGAAAGAAAAATATTAACTCTTTATCCCTAAATGATGGGATTGTATGTGATTATGCTCTTTATATATTCCATATTATCCAAGTGGGACAATAGATATGCATTATTTTTATCATATGAAAGAAAATTTTAAATATATTTTATAAGTAATTATATAGTTTAAGGCCAAATATCCATCTCTTGAAAGTTAACATGCATTATACTCTTTTTGCCTTTTCCTCTAATAATTAGCATGTACTTCAAGTTCCACTGAAGACCTCTTTAACTCTTAAAATAACTTGCTTCTGTGACTATTGTCTTAGGCAGTACAGCTTTCAATTCATTATAATTTTATCTGTTTGGTAGCAAGAATGGCTAATAATTAAGAGCAGAGGGCCACGAGTGACATGGGACTTGGGCTCAAATCCATATACTAGGTGTGTGATTGAGGAAATTCGCTTAATTCTTTTTTAGTTTCTTGTCTTTTTTAAAATAGGGAAACTACTAGTTAGCGTTTGTTAGGGTAATTGGGAGCACTAAATGAGACTGTATGTGTAAGGTCTTAGCAAGTGCCTGGCATAAAGTAATAAATAGTAATTGTTATTATTGTTTTTAAAAACATAAAAGCTATCATGATTAACTACATAATTTTTGGTATAGTTATTCCAAATTCAAAATGCAATTTTAATTTTTTCATCAATTCTTAAAATAGCTTTGGGACTGTGACCTGAAAATCCCTCTTAAAACAGTCATTATAATTATATACAGGTAGTTTCCCCTCTTACAACTTATTCAAGTTGTAACAAACTGCACTTTTGACTTTTTTTTTTTCTGTATTTCTTACCATTAATAATATGTTGCAGTGTGTAATTTGCTGACATTATCCTCAGGTGTTCACTTGCAGGTGTTCAATTTTGTGATTTCCTATTCAAACACTGCTGGATTTATAAAGATACTGATAATAACAGGCAATAATGAAAACAAACAGACAAAAAAACACGAGGTATTCCACTTATGTCAGAACCAACTTCTGTCACAGTGGTCAGTGGGGACTACTAGTAACTACAAGTGGCCTTAGTACCTCTAACTCTTCTTTTATTTCACTAGTAACAATGATTATATATATATATATTTTTTCTGATCATAAATCAAGTCAGAGGCAAAGCCATGCTTATAATATAGACCCCCAGACTTTTCTTCAAGAATTGCTTATGTTGCTTTTAGCTACGTTTGCTTTTTGGGATAAAACTGCCATTTTGCTGAATAAAAGGGTTGTTGTTTCCTGTTTCCTTTTCCTTCTCTTTAAAATTGTTTCGTATTTCCTTTTTGTTGTTTAAAAGGGTATAATTTCGTTCCCCAAATAGCTCAATTATGAGAAAATATTTCCTCAGTTATGTAGGAAACATTTGTCTTTGGAGTAGGCAGATGATAGCCAGCGGCCCCCTTTAGATTCCAGAGACCGTTAAGATCTGTCTTTTAAAACAGGCAGAGTTACATTTCCTGCCAAAGAACTTGTCTGAATCCTGTTCCAGAAGCCAGGTCAGATCAGGTGGCCATACTGGAGTAGCACTGAAGTTAAAGGTTCATGAGCCCAGGCAAACTCTGGGGCAACCCGAAGCCACACAGTTGTAGGGTATGGGGGATACTGAATTTGGTTGAGAGGCAACAAAGGTCATATCTGGGAACAAACTCCTGAGCACCAGGCCTGAAGGCTAAAGACAGAAAAGAAAATAAACTGGTCTGGATGCAAGGTGAATTGAAAACAGACCAGAAAGTGTCCCTAAAAATGAATTGGGAGGAGAGAAAAAGAGAAACAGAAATAAATATACCGAAAGAGATAAATATAGTAATAAATATGTGGAGACATCATTCTATACAATGCCATATTTAAAGGACACTCAAGAATAGGTGCTAAAAAGAGCCATGCGGTGTTGGAAGGAACCACACACGCCAGGATAAACAGGTGAGGATTTGGTCAAGCTATTGATTTATTCTATTCTTTCATTACTCACTAGCCACTTGTAGTCTAGTTCTGATTGTTCCTATAGTCAAAACAAGGGCAAAGCAGAAAGAAAAACAGAAATAGAAAGAAACAAATTATTCAATTATAATTCATCTCTATGTTTGGAACCACTTGACTTTTGTCAAGAACTAATCATGACCATAAACCAAAAAAAGAAAGAAAAAAAACTGCCCAATTCCAACTCATAGTAACCCTGTAGGACCGAGTGGAACTGCCCCATAGGATTTCCAAGGCTGTAATCTTTATGAAAGTATACTGCCACATCTTTTTCCCACAGAGCTGCTGGTGGGTTCAAACTGCCAATCTTTTAGTTAACAGCTAACAGTTATTGGGCACCAGTAATTCGAATATTAATTATCTTTTTATTAGGTGATAACGGAGTCGGTTCCAACTCATAGTAACTCTATGTACAACATAAACTGTGGCTAAGGACTACATTTTCATATTCTCTTGTGCCTACTGTTATATCTTATTTTAAAATATTTCTATGCCATTAGTGTAAAGATTTTTTAAAAAGCTGAGTCAACAATTACTTTCTCAAGATTTTTACCAGTCTGTTTTTCTTATTTTTATTAATACAAACAAATAAATTATGACAATTATTATAAGCATCAAAATGCAAAGAGCCCATGAATCAGTATCTTCTCACTATCTACATTAAAATGAAAGAAAATTTTTCATATATAACCTGAATATAAGACAATGTAAATGCAGGCTTATTACTTGGATAAATATTGTCATTATTATTGAAAGAAAATGTTAATATTTAAAAATAATAACAGCAGAGTCAAAAAACTAAACACATGTTTTCATTTTTCACTTCTTGTAATTTATTTTCACTGAAAATACCTTTTCTCAACAGCAAAAATGGTGACTGTACACATGGACCTCACTCATTAAAATACACAGGAATCAAATCGACTACGCCTGTGAAAAGAGACAATGGGAAAGCACAGTACCATCAATCAGAACAAGCTAGGGTCCGACCGCAGAACAGACCACCAATTCCTCATATTCATGTTCAAGTTAAAGCTGAAGAAAATTAAAACAAATTTATGAGAGCCAAAGTATGATCTTGAATATATCCCACTTGAAGTTAGAGACCATCTCAGGAATAGATTTGGCACATTGAATGCTAATGACCTAAAACTGGATGAGTTGTGCAATGGCATCAAGGACATCACAAGTGAAGAAATTAAGAGGTCATTAAAAACACAGGAAAGAACAAAAAGACCAAAATGGATGCCAGAAGAGGCTCTGAAGTTTGCTCTTGAATGTAGAGCAGCTAAAAGCAAATGGAAGGAATGAATAAGATCTGAACAGAAGATTTCAAAGGGAGGCTTGTGAAGGCAAAGTAAAATAATGAAAAGTACAAAGACCTGGAGTTAGAAAACCAAAAGGGGAAGAATACACTAGGCATTTCTGAAGCTGAAAGAACTGAAGAAAAAATTCAAGCTCAATTTTGAAAGATTCTATGGGCAAGATATTGAATGATGCAGGAAACATCAAAAGAAGATGGAAGAAATACACAGAATCACTACACCAAAAAGAAGTGGTCAACATCAGCCATTACAGGGGGTAGCATATGATCAAGAACTGATGGTATTGGAGGAAGAAGTCCAAGCTGCACTGAAGGCATTGGCAAAAAAAAAGGCTCCAGGAATTGATGAAATACCAATCAAAATGTTTCAACAAAGGGATACAGCTCACTCACTGGAGGTGCTCACTCACTGGAGGTGCTCACTCATCTATACCAAGAAATTTGGAAGACAGCTACCTGACCAAATAACTGGAGGAGATTAATATTTGTGCCCATCCCAAAGAAAGGTGATTCAACAGAATGCAGAAATTATGGAACAATATCACTAGTATGAAACACAAGTAAAATTTTGCTGAAGATCATTCAAAAGCAGTTTCAGCAGTACATCCCCAGGGAATGGCCAGAAGTTCAAGCTGGATTCAGAGGAGGACGTTGATTGAGGGATGTCATTGCTGATGTCAGATGGATCCTGGCTGAAAGCAAAAAATACTTTAAAGGCGTTTACCTGTGTTTTATTGACTAGACAAGGGCATTACACCATGTGGATCATAACAAATTATGGATAATGTTGCGAAGAATGGGAATTCCAGAACGCGTAATTGTGCTCATGTGGTACCTGTACATAGATCAAGAGGCAGTCATTAGACCAGAGCAAGGGGATAATGAATGATTTAAAATTAAGAAACTTGTGTGACAGGGTTGTATCCACTCACCATACTTATTCAATCTGTATGTTGAACAAACAATCCAAGAAGCTGGACTATATGAAGAAGAATGTGGCATCAGGTTTTGTGGAAAACTCATTAACAACCTGTGATATGCAGATGATACAACCTTGCTTACTGAAAGTGAAGAGGACTTGAAGCACTTAGTGAGGAAGACCACAGCCTTCAGTATGAATTATACCTCAACGTAAAGAAAACAAAAATCCTCACAAGTGTACCAATAAGTAACATCATGACAAGTGGAGAAAATATTACCTGATTTCATTTTATGTGAGTGAACAATCAACTCCCAGGGAAGCAGCCGTCAGGAAATCAAATGATATGTTTCATTTGGAAAATCTGCTGCAAAAGAGCTCTTTAAAGCGTTAAGGAGCAAAAATGTCACTTTAAAGACTAAGGTGTGCCTGACCCAACCTATGGTGTTTTCGATTACCTCATATGCACGTGAAAACTGGGCAAATTAATAAGAAAGACTGAAGGAGAATCGATGCCTTTGAATTATGGTATTGGTGAAGAATATTGAATATCCCATGGACTGCCATAAGTACAAAAAAGTTTGTCTTGGAAGAAATACAGACAGAATGTTCCTTGGAAGCCAGTATGGTAAAACTTCATCTCAGGTATTTTGGATATGTTATCAGCAGGGACCAGTCCTTGGAGAAGCACATCATGCATGGTAAAGTAGAGGGTCACTGAAAAAGAGGAAGACTCTGGACAAGATGCATTTATACAGGGGCTGCAACAATGGGCTTAATCGGCAACGATTGTGAGGATGGAACAGGATCAGGCAGTTTTTCATTCTGTTGTACATAGAGTCGCTGTGAGTCGGAACCATCTGGATGGCACCTAACAACAACAACACAAAAATGCAGCACTGGAGGTGCTCACTCATCTATGCCAAGAATTTTGGGAGACAGCTTCCTGGTCAACCAAGTGGAAGAGATTCATATCTGTGCACATTCCAAAGAAAGGTGATCCAACAGAATATGCAAATCACAAAAACAGTATCATTAATATCTCATGCATGTAAAATTTTGCTGAAGATAATTTCAAAGTGGTTGCAGCAGTACATCAACAGGGAACTGCCCAAAATTCAAGCTAGATTCAGAAGAGGAAGTGAACTGAGGGATATCATTGCTGTTGTCAGATGGATCTTGGATGAAAGTAGAGAATACGGGAAATATGTTTACCTGTGTTTTATTGACTGTGCAAAGGCATTTGACTGTGTGGATCATGAAAAATTATGAGTAACATTGTGAAAAATTGGAATTCCTGAACTCTTAATTGTGTCCATAAGGAACCTGTGCATAGACCAAGAGGCAGTTGTTCAAACAGCACAAGGGGATACTGTGTAGTTTAATATCAGGAAAGTGTGTGTCAGGGTTGTATACTTTCACTATACCTATTCAATCTATGCTGAGCCAATAATTTGAGAAGCTTGACTATATGAGGAACGGGGCATCAGGAGTTGAGGAAGACTCATATACAATCTGTGACATGCAAATGATGCAACCTTGCTTGTTGAAAGTGAAGAGAACACGAAGCATGTACTGATGAAGATCAAGGACTATGGCCTTCAGTACGGATTACACCTCAACATAAAGAAAATAAGAATTCTTATAACTGGATCAATAAGAAACATCAGGATAAATGGAGAAAATATTGAAATTGTCAAGGATTTCTTTTTACTTGAATCCACAATCAATGTCCATGGAAGCAGCCCTGGTATTTTCAATCACCTCATATGCATGGGAAAGCTGGACAATGAATAAGGAAGACCAAAGAAGAATTGATGCCTTTTATTATGGTATTGGCAAAGAATTTTGAATATACCATGAACTGCGAGAAGAAAGAACAAACCTGTCTTGGAAGATGTACAGCCAGGATGCTCCTTAGAAGCAAGGATGGTAAGACTTCATCTCACATCCGTTCGGCATGTTATCAACAGGGACTGGCCCCTGGAGAAGGGCACCGGGCTTGGTCAGGTGGAGGTCAGGGAAAAAGAGGAAGATCCTCAATGACATGGATTGACACAGTGGCTGCAAGAGTGGGCTCAAACATAGCAAAGATTGCGAGGATGGCACAGGACTGGACAGTGTTTTGTTCTGTTGTAAATTGGGTCTCTATGAGTTGGAACTGTCTTGGTGGCATCTAACAACAACAACAACAACAACAACTTTATTTTGCTTTGAGTATTTTGTTTTGAGTCTGTGCATTTTGTCTGATGGGATAGAAATTCATTCATTCTGTCTCATCTCTAAAAGAAAAAATACCAAATCTTTTCTGAGATCTGAAAAAACTAGTATAGTTTGAAAATTTCATTTTGCTTGGCAATTACAAATGTTTTAAAATTATATCAGGAGGCAGAGCCAAGATGGCAGAATAGACAGACACTTCAGGCGAGCCCTCTTACAACAAAGACCTGAAAAAAACAAGTGAAATGAATATATTTATGACAAGCTAGGAGCTCTGGTCATCAAAGGAAAGGTCAGAAAATTAACAGAGGGGCAGGTGGAGGAAGAGACAGTTCAGAAGTGGAGAGGAGTTACCAGAACTGAATCACTGGAAGCCCTCAGGCACCACTCCTGGGAGTGGCTGTCGTGGGCTTATACTAGCATTGGGCCACAGATTCCTCAGGGAGAAGCAGCCAGCCACATGGGCTACTCACGCCTCTGGAACCAGAGAAAAACAGCGCTCTCGGCAAAAACTAAGTACTTGAGTATGTTTGTGAGTATGTTTTACCGTGTCCCCCCCACTCCCAAGCTGGCTTCAGTGGCTGATTTCAAAGGGCTTAAGATTGGCCCTGATGAGCACCTAGAGCCATCCTCACAGCCTTGGAGAAGGAATAAATTTGCAATTTATTACAGTTTCCAATTGGGGGAAAAGATAATTTGCCAGCTCCACTAGCTGGGGGAGCTCAGGGCAGAAGTGGCTCCTATCCAGGCATAAATGGCCCATGGACTTTGAATACCTTCCCTGTCTGCAGGGACCTGTGTGGGCCTATTTCAAGAGAATAGACCCTTGTTGGCAGACTACAACTGTTTCAGCTGTGCAGTGGAGAAGTGGGTGTTTGATGTTTGACATTGATTTGCCTATTAAACAGGGTCCTCACCTACCTACATCAGGGGACTAAGGACTGGTGGCTCCACTCAGGTCGCCCAGCCACCCGTAACAGGGGTCTAAGGATAACTGGTACCTCCCTGTCCTTACAACCAAACATATTGGGTGCTTATGGTCTGTCTGCAGAACCCACCCACCTATATGCTTTAGGGAATAGAGACACACTTTCCTCAGAGACACTTGGGGGATGATTCCCAAATCCCTGCCTTGTCCATAGTGTGACCCCCTGCTGTAACCAGATACCGGTACCTACACCAATCACCCCTCCCCCTCTAAGACTGTAGGACAGAGCCTGTACCACACACTTGATGATCAGCTACCTGGATACCTGAGCTGAATTCATACAAAAAAAGTGAATGGACTCCTAGTCTGATATGCTTGATAATAGCTCTAGCCATCTGGGTACAGGAGGTCAGAGCTCCAAAGGCAAAAACAATCAAGCTCGCTCACTCAAACAACCCATTTGGGCACATCAAAGCAAAACAAAGCAAAAAGCTATGATACAGTAAGCAAACATAAAATCAACTAATACAATAGCTTATAGATGGCTCGGAGACAACAGTCAATATCAAGTCACGTAAAGAAACAGAGAATGATCGCCTGAACAAGCTCTCAAAACAAAGAATCAAGGGATCTTCTAGATGAAAGTACCTCCCTAGAATTATCAGAACCAGAATTCAAAAGGTTAATATACAGAACTCTTCAAGACATCAGGCATGAAATTAGAAAGGAGATCAGGCAATATGCAGAAGAACCCAAGGAACACACAAAGTAGTTGAAGAAATTAAAAAGGTTATTAAAGAACACAATGAAAAATTTAATAAGCTGCAAGAATCCATAGAGAGACAGCAATCAGAAATTCAGAAGATTATCAATAAAATTATAGAAGTAGATAAGTCAATGGAAAGTCATAGGAGCAGAAAGGAGCAAGTGGAAGGCAGAATTTCTGAACTTGAAGATATAAAGCACTTGGCATCAATATATTTGAAGAAAAATCACATAAAGAATAAAAAAAATGAAGAAACCTTAAGAATCATGTGGAACTCTTTCAAGAAAAGTAACCTATGAGTGATTGGAGTACCAGAATAGGGAGGGACAACAGAAAATACAGAGAGACTTGTTGAAGGTTTGTTGGCAGAAAACTTCCCTGATGTCGAGAAAGATGAAAAGATATCACATCTTTTCATCTCATTGAAGTCCACATAAGGTAGATTTTAAAGGAAGCCACCAAGACATATTATAATCAAACTTGCCAAAACCAAAGATAGAGAATTTTGAGAGCAGCTAGGGATAAACGAAAAGTCACCTACAAAGGAGAGACAATAAGAATAAGCTCAGACTACTCTGCAGAAACCATGTAGGCAAGAAGGCAATGGGATGACTTACATAAAGTATTGAAGGAAAAAGACTGCCAGCCAAGAATCATATATCCAGCAAAACTGTCTCTCAAATATGAAGGGGAAATTAGGACATTTCCAGATAAACAGAAGTTTAGAACATTCATAAAAACCAAACCAAAACTACAAGAAATACTAAAGGGAGTTATTTGGTTAGAAAATCAATAATACCAGGTATCAACCCAAGACTAGAACACTGGGCAGAGCAATCAAAGGTCAATCCAGACAGGGAAATCACAGAAATAAATCAAGATAAAAAAATGCTCCAAACAGGGAAACAGCGGTGTTATTATGTAAAAGAAGACAACATTAAAACAATTAAGAGGGACTAAGAAATGTAGTCATAGATCTTTCATATGGAGAACACAAGGTGATACAAAGAAATAAAAGTTAGGTTTAAATTTAGAAAAATAGGGGTAAATATTAAGGTAACCACAAAGGAGACAAGCTACCCTACACATCAAAATAAAATACAAGAAAAAAATAGAGACTCAGCAGAAACAAAATCAACAACAATGAACTTGAGGAATAAACAATATATAAAGATAATCTACTTGGCACAAAAAACTAAGTGGGAAAAAGAAACTGTCAACTACATGAAAAAAAGGCATCAAAATGACAGCATTAGTTCATACCTAGCCAAAATGACGCTGAATGTAAATGGAATAATGCGCCAGGAAAGACACAGAGAATGGCAGAATGGATTAAAAAAAAAACACGATCCATCTATATGCTGCCCACAAGAGACACACTTTAGACTTAAGACACAAACAAGCTAAAACTCAAAGGATGGAAAAAAATATATCAAGCAAAGGACAATAAAAAATAAGAAAAAAACAGGAGTGGCAATATTGATTTCTAACAAAATAGACTTTAAATCCATCTTAAAGGATAAGGAAGGACACTATATAATGATTAAAGGAATGATATACCAAGAAGATATAACCATATTAAATATTTATGCACCCAACAACAGGGCTGCAAGACACATAAAACAAACTCTATCAGCATTGAAAAGTGAGATAGCTCCACAATAATAGTACAAGACTTCAACACACCAATTTCAGTGAAGGACAGGACATCCAGAAAGAACCTCATTACAGACATGGAAGGTCTAAATGCCACAATCAACCAAATTGTCCTCATAGACATTTACAGAACACTTCACCCAACAGCAGCCAAGTATACTTTCTTTTCTAGTGCATATGGAACATTCTCTAGAATAGACCACATATTAGGTCATAAAGCAAGCCTTAGCAGAATCCAAAACATTGAAATATTACAAAGCATCTTCTCTGACCATAAGGCCAGAAAAGTAGAAATCAATAACAGAAAAAGCAGGGAAAAGAAATCAAACATTTGGTAACTGAACAGTACCCTGCTCAAAAACATGGGATTATAGAAAACATTAAGGATGGAATAAGGAAATTCATAGAATCCAAAGAGAATGAAAACACTTCCTATCAGAACCTTTGGGACACAGTGAAAGCAGTGCTCAGAGGTCAATTTCTAGCAATAAATGCACACACACAAAAAGAAGAAAGGGCCAAAAACAAAAAAATTACCCCTACAACGTGAACAAATAGAAAGAGCAACAAAAGAAACCCTCAGGCATGAGAAGAAAACAAATCATAAAAATTAGAGCACAGTTAAATGAAATAGAAAACAGGAAAACAGTTGAAAGAATTAACTAGACCAAAAGCTGGTTCTTTGAAAAAATCAACAAAACTGAGAGACCATTGTCCAAACCGGCAAAAGAAAAACTGGAGAGGAAGCAGACAACCTGAATAAGAAATGAGATGGGTGATATTACAAGAGACGCAACTGAAATTAAAAGAATCACATCAGATTACTATGAAAAATTGTACTCTAACAAATTGGAAAACCTAGAAGAAATGGATGAATTCCCTAGAAACACGCTACCTACCTAAACTAACACAAACGGAGGTAAACAATTAAATGGACCCATAACAAAAGAAGAGATTGAAAAGGTAATCAAAAAACTCCCTACAAAAAAAATGCCCTGGCCCAGATGGCTTCACTGCAGAATTCTACCAAACTTTCAGAGAAGAGTTAACACCACTACTACTAAAGGTATTTCAGAGCATAGAAAAGGACAGAATACTCCCCAACTCATTCTATGAGGCCACCATATCCCTGATACCAAAACCAGATAAAGACACCATAAAAAAGAAAATTTCTATATCCCTCATGAAATTGGATGCAAAAATCCTCAACAAAATTTTAGCCAATAGAATTCAACAACGTATCAAAAAAACAATTCACCATGACCAAGTAGGATTCATACCAGGTATGCAGAGATAGTTCAACATTAGAAAAACAATTAAATGTAATCCATCATATAAATAAAACAAAAGACAAGAATCACATAATTTTATCAATTGATGCAGAAAAGGCATTTGACAAAGTTTAATACCCATTCATGATAAAAACTCTCAGCAAAATAAAAATAGAGGGAAAATTCCTCAATATAATAAAGGGCATTTCTACAAAGCCAATAGCGAACATCATCCTAAATGGAGAGAGCCTGAAAGCATTCCCCTTGAGATTGGGAACCAGACAAGGATGCCCTTTATCACTGCTCTTATTCAACATTGTGCTGGAGGTCCTAGCCAGAGTGATTAGGCTAGCCAAAGAAAGAAAGGGCACCCAGATTGGCAAGGAAGAAATAAAAGCATCTCTATTTGCAGATGACATGATCTTATACACAGAAAACCCTAAGAAATCCTCAAGAAAACTACTAGAACTAATACAGGAGTTCAGCAGAGTATCAGGATACAAGATAAATATGCAAAAATCACTTGGATTCCTCTACATCAACAAAAAGAACATCGAAGAAGAAATCACCAAATCAATACCATTTACAGTAGCCCCCAAGAAGATAAAATACTTAGGAATAAATCTTACCAGACAGGTAAAAGACTTACGCAAAGGAAACTACAATACGCTTCTGCAAGAAACCAAAAGAGAGCTACATAAGTGGAAAAACATACCTTGCTCATGGATAGGAAGACTTAACATTGTAAAAATGTCTATTCTACCAAAAGCGGTCTATACATTTAATGCACTTCCAATCCAAATTCCAAAGACATTCTTTAAGGAGATGGAGAAACAAATCACCAACTTCATATGGAAGGGAAAGAGACCTCAGATAAGTTAAGCATTACTGAAAAAGAAGAAAAAAGCAGGAGGCCTTTCTCTACCTGATTTTAGAACCTATTATACTGCCACGATAGTCAAAACAGCCTGGTACTGGTACAACAGATACATAGACCAATGGAACAGAATTGAGAATCCAGACATAAATCCAGCCACATATGAGCAGTTGATATTTGACAAAGGCTGCAAAACAGTTAAATGGGGAAAAGACAGTCTCTTTAACAAATGGTGCGGGCATAACTGGATATCCATCTGCAAAAAAATGAAACAAGACCCATACCTCACACCATGCACAAAAACTAACTCAAAATGATCAAAGACCTAAATATAAAATCTAGAATGATAAAGACCATGGAAGAAAAAATAGAGACAATGTTAGGAGCCCTAATACATGGCATAAATAGTATACAAAACATTACTAACAATGCAGAAGAAAAACAAGATAACTGGGAGCTCCTAAAAATAAAACACCTATGCTCATCCAAAGACTTCACAAAAAAAGTAAAAAGATTACCTACAGACTGGGAAAAAGTTTTTAGGTATGACATTTCTGATCAGCGCCTGACATCTAAAATCTAGATGGTATTGCAAAAACTCAACTACAAAAACACAAATAACCTGATTAAAAAATGGGCAAAAGATATGAACAGACACTTCACTAAAGAAGACATTCAGGTAGCTAACAGATACATGAGGAAATGCTCACCATCATTAGCCATTAGAGAAATGCAAATCAGGACTACAATGAGATTCCATCTCACTCTGTCACAGCTAGCGCTAATCCAAAAAACACAAAATAATAAATATTGGAGAGGTTGTGGAGAGATTGGAACACTTATACACTGCTGGTGGGAATGTCAAATGGTACAACCACTTTGGAAATGGATTTGGTGCGTCCTTAAAAAGGTAGAAATAGAACTACCATAGGACTCAGCAATCCCACTTCTTGGAATATATCCTAGAGAAATAAGAGGCTTTAGTCGAACAGATACTTGCACACCCATGTTGACTGCAGCTCTGTTTACAATACCAAAAACATGGAAGCAACCAAGGTGCCCATCAATGGATGAATGGATAAATAAATTTTGGTATATTCACACAATGGAAAACTACACACTGGTAAAGAACAGTGATGAACCTGTGAAACATTTCATAACATGGAGGAATCTGAAAGGCATTATGCTGAGTGAAATTAGTCAGTTGCAAAAGGACAAATACAGTAACTCGAGAAATAGTTTAAACAAAGAAGAAAATATTCTTTGGTGGTTGCGAGAGGGGGAAGGGGTATTCACTAATTAGATAGTTGATAAGATAGATAAGAACTACTTTAGGTGAAGGGAAAGACAACACACAGTACAAGCAAGGTCAGCACAACTGGACTAAACCGAAAGCAAAGAAGTTTCCTGAATAATCTGAATGCTTTGAAAGCCAGCATAGCAGGGGCAGGGGTTTGGGGACCATGGTTTCAGGGGACATCTAAGTCAATTGGCATAATAAAATCTATTAAGAAAACATTCTGGATCCCACTTTGGAGAGTGGTGTCTGGGGTATTAAATGCTAGCAAGCAGCCATCTAAGATGGATCAACTGGTCTCAACCTACCTGGAGCAAGAGAGAATGAAGAACACCAAGGACACAAGGTAATTATGAGCCCAAGTGACAGAAAGGGCCACATGAACCAGCAACTACATCAGCCTGAAACCAGAAGAACTAGATGGTGCTTGGCTACACCCGATGACTGCCCTGACAGTGAACACGACAGAGAACCCCTGAGGGCACAGGAGAGCAATGGGATGCAGACACCAAATTCTCATAAAAGGACCAGACTTAATGGTCTGAGACTAGAAGGACCCTGGTGGTCATGGCCCCCAGACCTTCTGCTGGCCCAGGACAGGAACCATTCCCAAAGCCAACTCTTCAGACAGGGATTGGACTGGACGATGGGTTGGAGAGAGATGCTGGTGAGGAGTGAGGTTCTTGAATCAGGTGGACACTTGAGACTATTTAGCTTTTCGTGTCTGGAGGGGAGATGAGAGGGTAGTGGAGGTTAGAAGCTGCCAGAATGGACAGGAAAAGAAAGAGTGGAGGGAGGGAGCGGGCTGTCTCATTAGGGGAGAAAGCAATTGGGAGTATGTAGCAAGGTGAATATAAGTTTTTGTGTGAGAGACTCACTTGATTTGTAAACTTTCACTTAAAGCACAATGGAAAAAAAATGTATATATCAGTTTCTTAGATCTAATTTAATATCTGTGTTTGTATTTAAAGAATTTTAATATAAAATTTCTCAAAATTATGTATCATTGTATACATCACAGCAAGATGTAACTGTCTCCCAAATGATGTTTGAAAGGTTAAATAAAATGTTATTGAAATAAAATTACTTTTTTTCTAGATTAGGAAATTTTCTTACGTAAGGTATCGTTTTGCTTAACGTTGACTTCTGCCAATAGAAATCTTATTTTTAAATTACTGAATTTTTGTCCCTCTAAATTTAATCTGTATTTTTTATATCTATGTATTGTGTGTGAGTTTGTTTCCAAGGAATATTTACCATGAACTTGTGTGTAAATAATTTAAAAATCTAGTAGTAAAAATTTCAGAAACCTGTAACTAAGGTTTGAACAGCTGCTCAAGGAGTTAAGTTTTATGTCAGCATCTGAAAGATCAAATGTGGTAAAGCAGGAATGTTCAAATAGTATGATGTTGTTGCAACTGCTCCAAACAGCAAGACAGTTCCAGAGTTGTTACAATAAGACGGATTCGGAAGCTCTGTGGTCTTCTCTTTTGTCATGCTTAAGATGGATTAGCTGTTCTTCTCTTAAAAGTATTCTTAAAAAATATATATCTTAGCTTAGAAAAAATGCAAGTAAAACAAAAAGGACAAAGTTGGAATTGAAAGCAAGAAAACAGACTTTCCCCCTATAATAGTGCAAGAGAGACATTATGAGAGCAGGTGTTTGTTGGCCTGGAGTTAGCTAAATTTGGGTCTGCCAATGACTCACTGTTAGGAAAGTTTGACCTATTCAATTTTAAAAATAGTACTTTGAATAAAGTTCAGGGTGAAGTTGACCAGGTATTCTACATTAACTGCATAACCCAGTGCTGTAACTGCATAGCTTTTATTTAAGTACTCTCTTCCCCTTGCGAATTGCCCAATTATTGAAAGAAACCGTGACCAAATCTAAAATTTCCCCCCCTTCCCCCCTCTTTTATCCACAAACCCTTCACATTTTCTAAGCTGTGCTCAGTTGGCAGCAAGAGTGTGTGTCCTTCTGGCTGCATGACAATACCAGGCAGGTTGTTGCCTCAGTCCATCAACTTGATTTCCTCAATGATTTGCACTGTTTAGTACACTGAGGCTACTGCCTCTCCATGGTCATGTGTTGGAGTGGCAGCCAGGATAGCTTCTTTGTATTTCCTATTCCAAAGGATGTTTTTTAGGATCACCTTAATGACCTGTTTTATTGACTGGATTAATAATTTTTTCTAGCACAGAGTATACAATTTCTTTACCATCCCAGATCACTGTAGATCACAGTCTAAAGGCAGACTCATCTACTGGTATTTGTAGTGTATCCAAAGTGTGTCTGTGCTTTACGTCAACCATTTCACCAGCCGAAGGGTTGGCAGTTCAAATCCACCAGGCGCTCCTTGGAAACTCTATGGGGCAGTTCTGCTCTGTCCTATAGGGTCACTATGAGTCGGAATCGACTCGACGGCCCTGAGTTTTTTGGGGGGTTACATCTGCCTTCCATTACTTTTGCTCTGAATCCACACGTACTTGTCTACTTGTCTCTCTTCCCTTCCTCGATGAATTAATATTCCTTCTTTCTCAAGTGTTTCTCTTTTCTAACCTATGATTAGCATTTGAACACCTGTGGAAAAGTCACCTTGATGCTCACTTCATTTTTTGTACACCTCTTCCTCTCATCTTATTAATCTGTACTCTGACATAGTTCTTCTCTCTCTGTTGGGCGTGTGCTCTTCCAGTTCATTAAATTTCATCCAGAGCCATGAAGATGGAATTATATATACTTTTATCAGTCTTCTTCCAGAAGAACATTTTGGAAATGTCCTTATTTTCTAAAATAGAAACCACAGCCTAGTAGGCTGAAATATCTGGGGCTACTTCCCCTTGATCTCTTTAGGCTTTAATATTAGGCTAATAGAATAGATGGACCTATAATAAGATTATATAAATACACAAAAAATTGTCCTCTTCTTCCCCTTTTACCTTTTACCTAGAAGCATAAAAAGCATAACAAAACAAAACTTGCCAATTTACAGACTACTCATTAGCAACTTCAAAGCAATCTGATTTCCTTCAGTTTTCAAATGGACACTCATGTACAACCACAGTCTTTTTGTTAAGTTTTTACATTATTTAGTTCATATCAAACCCTTAGTAAATATACCCTTTCAGTTGCTATTCTTCTTTGAGCAGCTACATCATGTCAGACATTTTGATGAATATTTATATACATAATCACATTTCATTTTCTCAATAGTCCTACAAGGTAGATATTATTTTTTATTAGTCTCTTTTTACAGCTATGAAAATAGATTAAAATAATTAAATATCTTTATAGTTGGTAAAGGAAGGAGCCAACAGTCCAACTAAAAAATGTGCAATTGAAAATTCTGTACCATTAACCAGTGATGTACCTGGCTTAAACTTTGCTAAACTCTGTTCTGAAAGCATAAAAACCTTTCTGAGACTGTGAGAGTGAACATTAGTTAAAACTGAAAAAGGAAAAAGCAACCTTGCCATTATTCAGGCTGATTGGGAAGTTGGATGCAGATAAAACCAATTTCCAAATTAACAGGAAACATTATTTCCCCAAGGCCATTCAGCAGTTGCCATATTCCATAACAACTCTCTCTTCTGGAGTGAAGAACAAGACTCTAGGAACTGACGCAACACCAATTGAAATGTTTTAACAAACGATGCAGCAGTGGAAGTGCTCACTCATTTATGCCAAGAAATTTGGAAGACAGCTACCGGGCCAACCAACTGGAAGTGAGCCACATTTATGCCTATTCCCAAGAGAGGCGATCCAACCAGATGTGGAAATTATCAAACAATATCATTAATATTACATGCAAATAAAATTTTGCTGAAGATCATTCAAAGGTGGCTGCAGCAATATATCAACAAGGAACTGCTAGAAATTCAAGCCAGATTCAGAAAAGCTTATATCATTGCTGATGTCACATGGATTCTGGCTGAAAGCAGAGAAACTATGTTTTATTGACTCTGGAAAGGCATTCTACTGTGTGGATCATAACAAATTATGGATAACATTGCAAAGAATGGGAATTCCAGAGCAGTTAACTGTGCTCATGAGGAAGCTGCACGTAGATCAAGAGGCAGTTGTTCGAATAGAACAAGGGGATATTACATGGTTTAAACTCAGGGAAGGTGTGTGCCAAGGTTGTATCCTTTTACCACACTTATTCACTCTGTATGCTGAGCAAATAATCTGAGAATTTGGACTATATGAAGAAGAACAGGGCATCAGAATTGGAAGAAGACTCATTAACAACCTACGATAGGCAGATGACACGACCTTGCTTGCTGAAAGTGAAGTGGACTTGAAGCGTTTACTGATGAAGATCCAAGACCATAGCCTTCAGTGTGGATTATACCTCAACATAAAGAAAACAAAAATCCTCAGAACTGGACCAATAAGCAACATCCTGATAGTTGGAGAAAATATTGAAGTTGTGAAAGATTTAATTTTACTTGGATCCACAATCAACACCCATGGAAGCAGCAGTCAAGAAACAAAATGACAAATTGTATTGGGCAAATCTGCTGCAAAAGACCTCTTTCAAGTGTTAAGAAGCAAAGATGTAACCTTGAAGACTAAGGGGGGCCTGACCCAAGACATGGTGCTGTCAGTAGCCTCACGTGCATGTGAAAACTGGGTAATGAATAAGGAAGATCTAAGAAGAACTGATGCCTTAGAGTTGTGGTGTTGATGAAGAATGTTAAATATACCACCGACTGCCAAAAGAGTGAACAAATCTGTCTTGGAAGAAGTACAGCCAGAATGCTCTTTAGACGCAAGGATGGTGAGACTACGTTTCACATACTTTGGGCATGGTACCAGGAGGGATCAGTTTCTGGAGAAGGACATCATGCTTGGTAAAGTAGATGGTCAGCGAAAGAGAGGATGATTCTCAACAAGATGGATAGACACAGTGGCTGCAACAATGGGCTCAAGAATAATAATGATTGTAGGGATGGTGCAGGACCGGGCAGTGTTTCGTTCTGTGGTACATATGGTCGCTGTGAGTTGGAACTGACTGTATGGCACCTAACAACAACAATATTAAAAATGAAATAATGTTTAGTGGTTCTTATAATAAAATGCAAATTAAAATGTGTGTTGCTTTCATTCATCAATTTGGTAAAGATATTTAAAAATTTTAAACATTTTGTGTTATTAAAGGTCTAGTAATGAAGGAGGTTGAGGATACTCTCATACAGGCGAGTAAGGTAATATGTTACTTCAAATTTTCTGCAGGGAAATTTAGACTTAAAATGCTCGTCTGTGACCTAACTTTTAGTAGGTTATTGGAACACATCTCACACATAGACACAAACACATACACTCAGAGGCATTCAACTCTTCGAATTACAAATGAAAATGTTCTTTGTGAGTTACTCCTTCACAAAGAAAGAAGGCAGATGTGGATCACTCTGGAAACTGGAGAGACAGAATTCTGATTCATTTGGCTGTGGCTCTTTAATGACTGCAAACCCTGGCACTCAACAGTACTTATGGCTTTTAATACATTTTATCTCACTTTTGGGTATTTAAAAGTATCAATTGAATTATAAAATAATATATCTCGCTATAGTTTTGTTATTTCTCACTGAACTGTGAGTTCCATGAGCCCATATTACTCATTGGATGTAAACAAGAATAGTCCTGTTTTCATAATTACTAATTTTTCTTTCAGCTGCTAGCCCGTGACACCACTGAATAAAGTTTAGTTATATGAATGTTGTTGTATTCATTTATTTCATGTATTTTATGGATTGAATTATGTCCCCCCAAAATGTGTGTCAATGTGGCTAAGCCATGATTCCCAGTATTGTGTGGTTGTCCCTCATTTTGTGATCTGATGTAGTTTTCCTATGTGTTGTAAATCCCAACCTCTATGATGTTAATGAGGCAGAATTAGAGGCAGTTATGTCAATGAGGGAGGACTCAATCTATAGGATTAGGTTGTATCTTGAGTCAATCTTTTTTGAGATATAAAAGGGAGAAGTGAGCAGAGAGAAGAGGGACCTCATGCTACCAAAAAAGAAGTGCCATAGCAGAGTGTGTCCTTTGGATTCAAGGTCCCTGTGCTGAGAAGCTCCTAGACCAGGGGAAGATTGATGGACAAGGACCTTCCCCCAGAGCCAACAGAGAGAGAAAGACTTCCCCCAGAACTGGCACCCTGAATTTGGACTTGTAGCCTCCTAAACTGTGAGAGAATAAATTTCTCTCTGGTAAAGCCATCCACTTGTGGTATTTCCATTACAGCGGCAGTAGACAAGTAAGAGAATGTGTAAGTGGTCATGGTAAATGATTTGTAGTATATTTATTTTGGAGGCATGCCACTCTCTGTTTACATTTAATACCTTTATTCTCATTATGGAGCCCTAGTGGCACAGTGGTTAAGAGCTCAGCTGCCAACCAAAAAGTCAGTGATTAAAATCCACCAGCCGCTCCTTGGAAATCCTACGGGGCAGTTCTATTCCATCCTGTAGGGTCACTATAAGTCAAAATCAACTCGATGGCAATGGGTTTGTATCTTATATCCCCATTATGAAATGTACTTAATTTTATTGCTTAGTAAACAGAAAATTTAGATAATTATAATGAGACCTAAACCTACGCATGACACCATCAACCAGAAAAAAATCAATTGTTAACTTTTTGAAGTACTTCCTTCTTTGTATTCAGGTTTTAAGGAGCCCTGGTTACACAACGGTTAAGCACTTGGCTGCTAACTGAAAGGTTGCAGTTTGAATCCACCAGCTGTTCCAGGGGGAGAAAAGACTTGGTGATGTGCCATCATAAAGATCTCAGCCTAAGAAATCCTATGGGGCAGTTTTACTCTGTCCTATAAGGTTGCTATGAGTTGAAATGGGCTCAATGGCACACAACAACAGCATGGAGGTCTTACCTAGTTGAGGTCCGTGTGGTGTGTGTGGTGAGTGTGTGTGTGTGTGTGTGTGTGTAGTCCTGTTTTTTAATGTAGCTTTACATCATTTTTTACATCATAATCCTACTTAGTCTCCTTGTAAGTGTCATTGTGATTCACATGTATACGTTTAATGGATGTGTGTACATCCGGAGCAGCAACAAGTTCTGGCTATTTGTTATATCTATCCGTCCCACTCCATTACAAAGTTAAGTTCTGAGAAATATTCTGTTTCCTTACAATGCAACTTCCCATTTGGAATTCAGTTTTGACCCTGAAAATGCCATAACACATATATACAGGAAAATATTTGATAAGATTTCTCCCTCTGTCGAGTCTCAACAGCTTTTAGTTCCAACAATTCATACTGATACAGCTAAGAATAGCATGGGACTACCTGATAACACAAGTATGAGTCTAACTTTTTTCTAATCACTTGCCTTGATTTACTAGTCTTAATAATTGATAATCCTGATTATCAGGAAGCCAAACACTCCAAGGTATGTATCCTCTAGCTGAGTACAAAAATGTAAGAAGCAAAAATATATATTAGATTTTAGGTTAAGATGCATTATTCATTTACATGATAGACATTTATCAAGCACTTCAGATGTGCTATGTTACAGTTTCCTCGACCTTGAGGAACTCACTATAAAAAAAAAAAAAGATATGTCAAAAATAACTATAATGCAATGAAGTCAGTCACGTAAGTTATCCAAAAATGTACAGAAGTAGGTGTAAATTCCTTACCTCATGACTAGTGGTCACAGATGACGTAAACAACCCTAAACCATACAAGGGTGATTTAGTGATTTGTGAGCCTGTCTACTATTTCTGACATCGTTGAACAGTCTTTAGGCAAAGGCTTTTCCACTATTGTGACCCAGCAGCAGACCCTTGTGCTAATGAGAATATGTGGGAGACATAAAAAGGGGGGAGAAGGGAGTGGAGATCAAGAAAAAGGCACATTCTCAGAACAATGCTCTCTTTCAAAAGAGAGAGTTATTTGGACATTTTCAATGGAATATAGCAAAATCTATATACAAACTTTTGCTGTGTCATCTGAGAAATGAATTTCAGTTCAGGCCCATTTGCTGCTAAAAACTCTTTCAGAAAGCAACAATGTAAACCAGTATTTCTTGGGTAATGTTCTGTTTGCAGTGAAAATGTGGAATGATACATTGTCCTCCAAAAAAAGTCATTATGATTTTTAAACCTAAAATGAAGGAAAGTTTTACTTTTTGGAGACACGAATAAATAATAGATTGAACAAGGAAAAAAAAAGTTAACTGTAGTACTTTAGGAGAAAATACATTAAGATTATTAGTCATTTTTCTTTCCGTTCTATGTTAGATTAAGCCTATCCTACTTTTTTTCTCTTTACCAGAGACTAAAGAGACTTTCTGGCAATATATTCAGAATGAGATAATGAAGCAAGGGTTTGAGAGGTCTTACTTAGAGTTGTATTACCAGGTCTATTATGAAATTTTGACTTACTAACTAGCTGCTGAAGTTTTAATGTCCCTACTGGCTGAGGTTTTATTTACATGAAAAATGTTTTATATATTTTTGTATTAGTGTGTTCACAGATAGAAAAAATTGCCCCCACCCCAGTAAAATTTAAATGGAAGCTGTGTAGCACAGAGAAGAGCCTGGAAGGCAAAACAGAGTTTGAATCCTAGGCCCACAATTTATTAATTACACAAAATTTCTGTATTCATTTTATAAGACATGCTATATAGGGTCGCTATGAGTCGGATTCGACTCGACGGCACTGGGTGGTTGGGTGTGTACCTTCCATATGCTAGGCGTTATTTTAGGCAGTTGTGGTATGGAATGAATTAAAGAATCAAGGTTTCTCTCTTCATAGAGGGCATGCATTATAGTGAAAGGAGAAATAAACATGGAAAAATTAATATTAATCTCAGTATTTTGAAGTGTCATGGAGTAAATAAATCTGGGTTATATGATAGAAAGTGATTTAGGTTTCAATTGAAGGTTTCTCTGTGGCAATGACATAAAATTTGACACCTTAACTGAGAAATATTTGTGTATGTAGAAAAATATTTCCAAGTAGTGGGGACAGCTAATGAAGACTACCTAAGGAAAGTCCTTGGAAGCCATTCAGAGTGGCATAATCTAATTTACATCGTTTAAAAGATCGTCTACTCGGTAGGGAACTGCTTATCAAAGAACAATAGCTGAAGGTGTGAGATGAGGAAAAAAATCATGGAATTCGTCGAGGTAGAAGGTGAAGGTGGCGTCAACTAAGGTGTTGATGGTAGAGATGGAGAGAAGTGGACAGATTCAGGGTATATTTGAAGGCCTAAGGGGAGTTCTCCAAAGGAGCCCTTGAGGTGCAGTTGTTTAGCACTCAGCTCTAACTGAAAGGTTGGGGATTTGAACCCACGAGCTGCTCCTGGGAGAAAGACGTGACAGTCTGCTTCCTTAAAGATTACAGCTGCAGAACCCTATGGGGCAGTTCTACTCTGTCTTTCAAGTATGGGTTGAAATCCACTCAATGGCAATAGGCTAAAGATGTTTTCCTGGATGGTGGAGATGACGGTAAGAGTTTATCTAGACTCTTTTGAGTCAGTTTTTTTTTCTCCTAGGGGTCATTTTCATCAGTTTTGTAAACCTGATTTTTGTAGTCAAAGCCTGAACGCTACTCAATGCCTCATCTATGGTTTCCCGTGAGAATTCGTATTAGGAAATCTCCCCAAGAGGGCCAAAGCGCTATAAAGCAGCCAGGATTCCCTGCAAAAAACAAACTAACAAACAAACAAAAATTCTGAGACTTTTATTGTCACATCTGAATGGACCTAAAGTTAACAGGATAAACTACAGGACAGGCTGAGCAGTAGAACAGCCGAGTTATTGCCACTCTTCCCTAACCTTCTGACTGAACCAGACGAACTTCTAGTCTTTCTCCTGGTCTGCCTATAAAACCAAAAACCAACCAAACCCAGTGCCGTCAAGTCGATTCCAACTCAGAGCGACCCTATAGGACAGAGTAGGACTATCCCATAGAGTTTCCAAGGAGCGCCTGGCAGATTCGAACTGCCGACCCTTTGGTTGGCAGTTGTAGCATTTAACCACTATGCCACCAGCATTTCCGGTCTGCCTATAGTAGTCAATAATTTCCCCCATTTAATGCCAAGTATAGCGAAACATCACTGTAATTGTTGTCTAAAGGGAGTTGAACGTGTGCCCAGCCAAAATGAACCTTAATACTGGTTGAACTCTGGCTTTGAACCAGTTTATTTGGGTTCGAACCCTTGCTGAGAATTTATATTTCCACCCCAGTTGTGCTGAATCAGAGTCTTCAGTTTAACAAGATCCCCAGGTGATTCTTATGTGTGATAAATTTTGAGAACCACTGCTCTACTGGTGGCTCTCAGAATTGGTCCCTAACCAACAGCATTAGCATCACCTGGAAACTTAGAAATGCAAATTTTCAGCAGGGGTTGAAACCAAAGCGAACCAGTTTGAAGCCCTGCTTTGACCCTAATTCCCGGTACTCAGCATTCAACCACATCCCCAATTTCTCCTCGTTAATAAGCATTAACATGGAGAAGCATTTACTGCTCAGTTAAAAAAAAAAAGAAAGAAAAAAAAATTTTTTTTAACCATGTGATTTGGCCAATATTTTGTTATTAATTCTTCCCTAAGATCCTGTTAATTGGCCAATGAAACTGTCAACCTTCATATTCCAAAGATTTACATCTCTGTCAGCATACAGCCCCATTGCCATAATTGTCAAGAACTTTAAAAGGTCTCAGATTTTACCCTATTTGCAAGTTAACACATTAGCCTGACATATCTTCATGTATGCCAGTAGAAGACATGAGACTCATGGGTCAGACACAAAGGACAATTTGTTACTTTTTTAAAAATATCTGTGTCACATTTTTTGTAGCTTTTATTGCTGTCTTCAAGTTTATTTTCTCTGAATTGTCTAGTGTTAATTATAAACCAGTATACTTTTTCATCTCTGACATTGTATTTTTAGTTCTAGAAGTTTTGAATTCTTTTTTATATCTTCCATGTCTCTAACATTTTCAATCTTTCTTCTGGCTTCTTGAACATATGTTATAAAGATTTAATGACTTTTTAATGTTCTTAGTGCTAATTCTAAGATATGTGTCACTTCTGGATTAGTTTCAGTTGATTAATTTTTCTTCTCATTGTGGTTCATGTTTTCCTTAATGTCTACTAATGTTTTATTGAGTACTGGAGATTGTAAGTTTTACCTTCTTGGGAGCTGTATGCATTTGTATTCCTAAAATATTTTATCATTGTTCTGGGCCTTGGTTAAGTTATTTGTAAAATGATTGCTTCTTATCTTGCTTTTAAACTTTATTGCCCCTACTAAGGCAAGATTCTTTTTATTCCACCTGATGCTCTTTAAATATGAGGTTTTCCACTCTGAGAAATGGGCTCTTCCAGTCTTTTTGGGTGGTTCTTACCTTGGTTTCAGATAGTTTCCTCCCATGTGTGTGCTGATAAGTACTCAAAGCAGTACTACTGATCTCTGGCGCTTTCTCTCTGTGTAGCTGTCTCTTCTCTGGCTACAGTTCCCTGAGAACTCTAACTACCTTTGATTCCCCAGACTTTCAGCACCATTGCCTTACCTCAGGAAGATTGCCAGGCAGTTCCTGGATATTTCTTTCTGTTCCCTGGCCTGGAAACTTTCTCCAGGGGTTCAGCTAGTGCAATCGTACAGTTCACCTCATTTGTTTCCCATCTCTCAGAAACCACTGTCGTTCATTGTCTAATTCAGTCCAATATCTTGAGGACCATTGTTTTATATATTTTATTTGTGTTTTCGGTTGTTCCCAGGGGAATGGAAAATGTGATATCTCTTAGTTCATTTTGGTCATAAATGAATTGAGAAGCTTCCTAGTTCTTTAATGTGGAGAAGATACTTCTCTTCACATTAACTCATATCTAGGTTCTACTAACAATAAATTGCAATTCTTCTGACTAGTAACCAAGAATTTCTAAATCTACTTTTGATTTTTGCTTAAAAGTATGTAGGAAATTAGAATCCTAACTTATTAGAGACAGAAGAGACCAGTAAAAACACCTATCACTTCCTATGTTTGGAAAAACTGTGACTGGAATAATTAACGATGGCCTATGGCCACATAATCAGTGGTGTTGTGGTTGTTGTTAGGTGTTGTCAAGTTAGATCCACCTCATATGAACCCTATATACAACAGAAGGAAACAATGCTCAGTCCTGTGCCATCCTCACAATCATTGCTATGTTTGAACCCATTGTTGCAGCCACTGTCAGTCCATTTCTTTGAAGGTCTTCATCTTTTTCAATGACCCTCTACTTTACCCTGGGGGCACAACGGTTAAGTGTTAGGCTGCTAACCAAAAGGTAGTCCGGTCAAATCCACAGCTGCTTCTTGGAAACCCTATGGGGCAGTTCTACTCTGTCCTATATGGTCCCTAATAGTCAGAATGATTCAACAGCAACGGGTTTTTTTGTTTGCTGTTTGATTTTGTTTTTTCTATTTTAGCACTCCTAATGTCCTTCACCAGGAAATGGCTCCTCCTGACAACATGCCCAAAGTACATGAGATGAAGTCTCACCATCCTCACCCCCAAGGAGCAATCTGGCTATACTTCTTCCAGCTCTGACTTGTTCACTTTTCTGGCAATCCATAGTATATGCAATATTATTCACCAACACCATAATTCAAAGTTATCAGTTCTTCTTTGGTCTTCCTTATTCATCATCTGGTTTTCTCATGCATACGAGGCGTTTGAAAATATGACACCCTGGGTCAGGTGCACCTTAGTTCTCCAAGTGACATCTTTTTAAAAAATTTTTTATTGTGCTTCAAGTGAAAGTTTACAAATCAAGTCAGTCTCTCACACAAAAACTTATATACACCTATCTACATACTCCCAATTGCTCTCCCCCTAATGAGATAGCCCCATCCCTCCCTCTACTCTCTCTTTACCTGTCCATTTCACTAGCTTCTAACCCCCTCTACCCTCTCATCTCCCCTTCAGGCAGGGGATGCCAACGTAGTCTCAAATGTCCACCTGATCCAAGAAGCTCACTCCTCACCAGCGTCCCTCTCCAACCTATTTTCCAGTCCAATCCCTGTCTGAAGAGTTGGCTTTGGGAATGGTTCCTGCCCTGGACCAACAGGACGTCTGGGGGCCATGACCACCAGGATCCTTCCAGTCTCAGTCAGACCATTAAGTCTGGTCTTCTTATGAGAATTTGGGGTCTACATTCCACTGCTCTGCTGCTCCCTCAGGTGTTCTCTGTTGTGTTCCCTGTCAGGGCAGTCATCACTTGTGTCTTAGGCTGATGTAGTCTGTGGTTCATGTGGCCCTTTCTGTTTCTTGGGCTCCTAATTACCTTGTGTCCTTGATATTCTTCATTCTCCTTTGCTCCATGTGGGTTGAGACCAATTGATGCATCTCGGGTGGCCACTTGCTAGCATTTAAGACCCAGGATGCCACTCTCCAAAATGGAATGCAGAATGTTTTCTTAATAGATTTCATTATGCCAATTGACTTAGATGTTCCCTGAAACCATGGTCCCCAAACCCCTGGGCCTGCTACGCTGGCCTTCGGTGCATTCAGTTCATTCAGGAAACCTCTTTGCTTTTCATTTAGTCCAGTTGTGCTGACCTTGCCAGTATTGCGCGTTGTCTTTCCCTTCACCTAAAGTAGTTCTTATCTACTACCTAATTAGTGAATACCCCTCCCCTCTCTCGTAACGACCAAAGAATATTTTCTTCTTCGTTTAAACTATTTCTCGAGTTCCTGTAATACTGGTCTTATACAATATTTGTCCTTTTGCAACTGACTAATTTCACTCAGCATAATGCCTTCCAGATTCCTCCACGTTATGAAATGTTTCACAGGTTCATCACTGTTATTTATTGATATGTAGTATTGCATTGTGTGAATATACCATAATTTCTTTATCCATTCATCCATTGATGGGCACCTTGGTTGCTTCCATCTTTTTGCTATTGTAAACAGAGCTGCAATGAAGATGTGTGTGCAGATATCTGTTCGGTTAAATGCTCTTATTTCTCTAGGGTATATTCCAAGGAGTGGGATTGCTGGATCGTATGGTAGTTCTATTTCTACCTTTTTAAGGAAGCATCAAATCTATTTCCAAAGTGGTTGTACCATTTCATATTCCCACCAGCAGTGTATAAGTGTTCCCGTCTCTCCACGACCTCTCCAAAATTTATTATTTTGTGTTTTTTGGAATAATGCCAGCTGTGCTGGAGTGAGATGAAAATCTCATTGTAGTTTTGATTTGCTTTTCTCTAATGGCTAAATAAAAAAAAAATTTTTTTTTTATTAATGGCTCATGATGGTGAGCATTTCCTCATGTATCTGTTAGCTACCTGAATGTCTTCTTTAGTAAAGTGTCTGTTCATATCTTTTGCCAATTTTTTAATTGGCATATTTGTCTTTTTTGCAGTTGAGTTTTTGCAGTATCATGTAGATTTTGGAGATAAGGCGCTGATCAGAAATGTCGTAGCTAAAAACTTTTTTCCAGTCTCTAGGTAATCTTTTTACTCTTTTTGTGAAGTCTTTGGATGAGCATGGGTGTTTGATTTTTAGGAGTTCCCAGTTATCTTGTTTTTCTTCTGCATTTTTAGTAATGTTTTGTATACTGTTCATGCCATGTATTAGGGTTCCTAACATTGTCCCTATTTTTTTTCTTCCATGATCTTTACCATTTCAGATTTTATATTCAGGTCTTTGATCATTTTGAGTTAGTTTTTGTGCGTGGTGTGAGGTGTGGGTCTTGTTTCATTTTTTTGCAGATGGATATCCAGTTATGCCACCACCATCTGTTAAAAAGACTGTCTTTTCCCCATTTAACTGCTTTGGGGCCTTTGTCAAATATCAACTGCTCATATGTGGCTGGATTTATGACTGGATTCTCAATTCTGTTCCATTGGTCTATGTATCTGTTGTTGTACCAGTACCAGGCTGTTTTGATAACTGTGGCAGTATAATAGGTTCTAAAATCAGGTACAGTGAGTCCTCCCATTTTGTTCTGGTTTTTCAGGAATGCTTTACTTATCTGGGGCCTCTTTCCCTTCCATATAAAGTTGATGATTTTTTTCTCCATCTCATTAAAAAATTCCGTTGGAATTTCAATCGGATTGCATTAAATCCATAGATTGCTTTTAGTAGCACAGACATTTTTACAATGTTAAGGCTTCCTATCCATGAACAAGCTATGCCTTTCCACTGATGCAGGTCTCTTTTGGTTTCTTGCAGAAGTGTTTTGTAGTTTTCTGTGTAGAAGTCATTAACTCTCCGGTAAGATTCATTCCTAAGTATTTTATCTTCTTGGGGGCTACTGTAAATGGTATTGACTTGGTGATTTATTCTTCGATGTTCTTTTTATTGGTGTGGAGGAATCCAACTGATTTTTGTATGTTTATCTTGTATCCTGATGCTCTGCTGAACTCTTCTATTAGTTTCAGTAGTTTTCTTGAGGATTTCTTAGGGTTTTCTGAGTCATCTGCCAATACAGACACTTTTACTTCTTCCTTGCCAATCTGGATGCCCTTTATTTCTTTATCTAGCCTAATTGCTCTGGCTAGGACCTCCAGCACAATGTTGAATAAGAGCAGTGATAAAGGGCATCCTTGTCTGGTTCCCCATCTCAAGGGGAACGCGTCAGGCTCTCTCCTTTTAGGTTGAGGTTGGCTGTTGGTTTTGTATAAACGCCCTTCTTACGGCTGAGGAATTTTCCTTCTACTTGTATTTTGCTGAGAGTTTTTATCATGAATGGGTGTGGAACTTTATCAAAAGTCTTTTCTGCAGCAATTGATAAAATCATGTGATTCTCGTCTTTTGTTGTATTTATGCGATGGATTATGTTAATTGTTTTTCTAATGTTGAACTATCCCTGCATATGTGGTATGAATCTCACTCGATCATGGTGAATTATTTTTTGGTATGTTGTTGAATTCTGTTGGCTAGAATTTTGTTGAGGATTTTTGCATCTAAGTTCATGAGGGATATAGATCTGTAATTTTCTTTTTTTTTGGGGGTGTCTTTGTTTACCTGGTTTTGGTACTGGGGATATGCTGGCCACATAGAATGTGTCTGGGAGTCTTCTGTCCTCTTCTATGCTCTGAAATACCTTTATGTAATAGTGGTGTTAACTCTTCTCTGAAAGTTTGGCAGAACTCTGCAGTGAAGCCTTCTGGGCCAGGGCTTTTTTTTGTTGGGAGTCTTTTGATTACCTTTTCAATCTCTTCTGGGTCTATTTAGTTGTTCTACCTCTGTTTGTGTTAGTTTAGGTAGGCAGTGTGTTTCGAGGAATTCATCCATTTCTTCTAGGTTTTCAATTTTATTAGAGTACAATTTTTCATAGTAATCTGACATGATTCTTTTAATTTCAGTTGGGTCTGTTTGTAATATTGTCCATCTCATTTCTTGTTTAGGTTATTTGCTTCCTCTCCAGTTTTTCTTTTGTCAGTTTGGCCAATGGTTTATCAATTTTGTTGATTTTTTCAAAGAACCAGCTTTTGGTCTTGTTAATTCTTTCAATTGTTTTTCTGTTTTCTATTTTATTTAGCTCCGCTCTAATTTTTATTATTTGTTTTCTTCTGGTGCCTGAGGGTTTCTTTTGTTGCTCTCTATTTGTTCAAATTGTAGGGATAATTCTTTGATTTTGGACCTTTCTTCTTTTCGTAAGTGTGCATTTATTGATATAAATTGACCTCTGAGCAGTGCTTTCGCTGTGTCCCAAAGGTTCTGGTAGGAAGTGTTTTCATTCTGATTCGATTCTCTGAATTTCTTTATTCCATACTTAACGTTTTCTATAATCCCATGTTTTTGAGCAGGGTACTGTTCAGTTTCCAAATGTTTGATTTCTTTTCCCTGCTTTTTCTGTTATTGATTTCTACTTTTATGGCCTTATGGTCAGGGAAGATGCTTTGTAATATTTCAATGTTTTGGATTTTGCTAAGGCTTGCTTTATGACCTAATATGTGGTCTATTCTAGAGAATGTTCCATATGCATTAGAAAAGAAAGTATACTTGGCTGCCTTTGGGTGAAGCGCTCTGTAAATGTCTATGAGGTCAGGTTGGTTGATTTGTGGCATTTAGATCTTCCGTGTCTTTTTGAGCTTCTTTCTGGATGTCCTGTCCTTCACCAAAAGTGGTGTGTTGACGTCTCCTACTATAATTGTGGAACTGTCTATCTTACTTTTTAATGCTGATGGAGTTTTTTTTTTATGTATCTTGTAGCCCTGTCATTGGGTCCATGAATATTTAATGTAGTTATATCTTCTTGGTATATTGTCCTTTAATCATTACATTGTGTCCTTCCTTATCCTTTATGATAGACTTAACTTTAAAGTCTATTTTGTCAGAAATTAATATGGGCACTCCTGCTCTTTTTTGCTTTTTGTTTGCTCGATATTTTTTTTTTCCATCCTTTGAGTTTTAGTTTGTTTGTGTCTCTAAGTCTAAGGTGTGTCTCTTCTAGGCTGCATATAGACGGATCTTTTTTTTTTTAATCCATTCTGCCCCTCTCTGTCTCTTTATTGGTCCATGTAGTCCATTTACATTCAGCATAATCACAGGTAGGTATGAATTTAGTGCTATCTTTTTAAAAAATTTTTATTTTGCTTTAAGTGAAAGCTTACTAATCAAGTCAGTCTCTCACACAAAAACTTATGTATACCTTGCTACATACTCTCTATTGCTCTCCCCCAATGAGACAGCCTGCTCCCTCCCTCCACTCTCTCTTTACATATCGATTTTGCCAGCTTCTAACCCTCTCTACCCTCTCATCTCCCCCTCAGGCAGGAGATGCCAATGTAGTCACAAGTGTCCAGCTGATCCAAGAAGCTCACTCCTCACCAGCATCCCTCTCCAACCCATTGTCCAGTCCAATCCATGTCTGAAGAGTTGGCATCGGGAATGGTTCCTGTCCTGGGCCAATAGAAGGTCTGGGGGCCATGACCACCAGGGTCCTTCCAGTCTCAGTCAGACCATTAAGTCTGGTCTTTTTATGAGAATTTGGGGTCTGCATCCCACTGCTCTCTTGCTTCCTCAGGTGTTCTCTGTTGTGTTCGTGGTCAAGGCAGTCTTCAGTTGTAGCCGGGCACCATCTAGTTCTTCTGGTCACAGGCTGATGTAGTCCCTGGTATATGTGGCCCTTTCTATCTCTAGGGCTTGTAATTACCTGGTGTCCTTGGTGTTCTTCATTCCCCTTTGCTCCAGGTGGGTTGAGACCAACTGATGCATCTTAGATGGCCACTTGCTAAGTGCTATCATTTTTAGGTCTTTTTTTGTGTGTTGTTGAGTTTCTCTTTCCCACTTAATTTTATGTGCTGAGTAGATTATCTTTATATATTGTCCTTTCCTCATATTTGTGTTGTTAATTTTGTTTCTGATGAGTCTCTATTTTTTTCCTTGTATTTTATTTTGATGTGTAGAATAATTTGTCTCCTTTGTGGTTACCTTATTATTTACCCCCATTTTTCTAAATTTCAACCTAACTTTTACTTCTTTGTATCACCTTCTCTTCCTCTCCATATGAGAGGTCTATGACTAAATTTCTTAGCCCCTATTTATTGTTTTAATGTTTTCTTCTTTTATGTAATAACATTGCCGTTTCCCTGTTTTGAGCATTTTTTAAATTTTGATTTATTTTTGCGGTTTCCCTGTGTGGGTTGACTTCTGATTGCAGTGCCCAGTGTTCTAGTCTTGCCTTGATACCTGATATTATCGATTTTCTAAACAAAGTACTCCCTTTAGTATTTCTTGTAGTTTTGGCTTGGTTTTTATGAATTCCCTAAACTCCTATTTATCTGGAAATCTCCTAATTTCACCTTCATATTTGAGAGACAGTTTTGCTGGATATATGATTCTTGACTGGCAATTTTTTTCCTTCAATTTTTTATATAAGCCATCCCATTGCCTTCTTGCCTGCATGGCTTCTGCCAAGTAGTCCAAGGTTATTCTTATTGGCTCTCCTTTGTAGATGACTTTTCATTTATCCCTAGCTGCTCTTAAAATTCTCTCTTTATCTTTGGTTTTGGCAAGTCTGATTATAATATGTCTTGGTGACTTTCTTTTAGAATCTACCTTATGTGGATTTCGATGAGCGTCTTGGATACATATCTTCTCATCTTTCACGATATCAGGGAAATTTTCTGCCAAGAAATCTTCAACAATTCTCTCTGTATTTTCTGTTATCCCACCCTGTTCTGGTACTCCAATCACTCGTGGTTTATTTCTTTTCGTAGAGTTCCACATCATTCTCAGTGTTTGTTCATTTTTTTAAATCCTTTTATGTGATTTTTCTTCAAATATATTGGTGCCAAGTGCTTTATCTTCAAGTTCAGGAATTCTGCCTTCCACTTGCTCATTTCTGCTCCTATGACTTTCCATTGACTTGTCTACTTCATGTAATTTTATTGTTAATCTTCTGAATTTCTGATTGCTGTCTGTCTATGGATTTTTCCAGCTTGTTAAGTTTTTCATTATGTCCCTGAATAATCTTCTCAATTTCTTTTTCTGTAAGTTCCTTGGCTTGTTCTGCATATTGCCTGATTACCTTCCTCATGTCTTGATGGGTTCTGTATATTAATCTTTTCTATTCTGTCTCTGGTATTCCAGGAAGGCACTTTTATCTAGAAGACCCCTCATTCTTTGTTTTGAGAGTTTGTTGAGGCCGTCATGCTCTGTTTCTTTATGTGACTTGATATTGACTGTTGTCTCCAAGCCATGTGTAAGTTGTTGTATTAGTTTATTTTATGTTTGCTTATTGCATTGTAACTTCTTGCTTTGTTTTGTTTTGATATGCCCAAATGGATTGCTTGAGTGAGCTGGCTTGATTATTTTTACCTTTGGAGCTATGACGTCCTCTTTCCAGACAGCTAGAGCTATTATCAGGTATATCAGTCTAGGAGTCCATTCACTTTTCTTGCATGAATTCAGCTCAGGTATACAGGTAGCTGATCATCAAGTGTGTGGTACAGGCTCTGTCCTACAGTCTTAGAGGGGGAGGGGTGATTGGTGTAGGTACCGGTATCTGGTTTCAGCACGGATCATGCTCTGAACAAGGCAGGGGGTTGAGAATCTCCCCTAAGTGTCTCTGAGGAAAGCATGTCCCAGTTCCCTGGAGTGTACAGGGGGTGGGTTCTGCACATGGACCATGGGCACCCAATGTTTTTGGTTGTAAGAACTGGGATGTACCAGTTATCCATGGACCCCTGTCATGGGTGGCTGGGTGATCTAAGTGGAGTCACCAGTCCTGAGGCCCCTGATGTTGGTAGGCGAGGACCCTGTTTAACAGGCAAAGCAATGTCAAACCTTAAACATCCACCTCTCCTCTGCACAGCTGAAACAGTTGTAGTCTGCCAACAAGGGCCTATTCCATGCAGAGGAGGAAGGTATTCAAAGTCCACAGACCATTTATGCCTGGGTAGGAGCTGCTTCTGTCCTGAGCTCCCCCAGTTAGTGGAGCTTGGAAATTATCTTTTCCCCCTATTGCAAATTTATTCTTTCTCTAAGGCCAGGAGGATGGCTCTAGGTGCTCAACAGGGCCTATCTTAGGCCCAGGGGAACCAGCTGCTGAAGCCGGCTTGGGAGCTGGGGAAGGGTGGTGTGGTAAAATATATGCAAGTACTTAGCTTTTGCTGAGAGGCGGTTCTTCTTTGGTTCTAGAGGTATGAGTAGACTGTGTGGCCAGCTGCTTCTCCCTAAGGAAACTGTGGCTGAATGCTAGTATAGTCCTGCTACAGCCACTCCCGGGAGTGGTGACTGAGGGGTCCCAAAGTCTGGTCCAGTAACTCCTCTCTGCTTCTGAACTGTCCCTTCTTTCCCCTGCCCCTCAGTTCATTTTCTAACCTTGCCTTTGATGTTGAGGACTCCTAGCTGGTCAGAAATATACTCATTTCACTTTTTTTTTTTTTTTAGGTCTTTGTTGTAACAGGGCTCACCACAAGCACCTGTCTATTCTGCCATCTTGGCCCCCTCAGAGTGACATCTTTGCTTTTCAACACTTTAAAGAGGTCTTTTGCAGCAGATTTTCCCAGTGCAGTATGTCATTCAATTTTTTGACTGCTGCTTCCATGGGTGTTGATTGTGAATCCAAGTAAAATGAAATCCTTGGCAACTTCAGTATTTTCTCCATTTGTCACAACGTTGCTTACTGGTCCAGTTGTGAGGATTTTTCTTTTCTGTGTGTTGAGGTGTAATCCATACTGAATGCTGCAGTTCTTGATCTTCATCAATAAGTGCTTCAAGTCCTCTTCACCTTCAGCAAGAAATGTTGTGTCATCTGCATATCGCCAGTTGTTAATGAACCTCCCAATTCTGATGCCATATTCTTCTTCATATAATCCAGCTTCTCTGATTATTTGGGTGGCATACAGATTGAATGAGTACAAGATGAGAAAGGATACAACCCTGGGCACACCTTTTCTGAACTTAAACCACACACTATCCCCTTTTTCTATTGGAATGCCTGCCACTTTGTCTATATACAGGTTCCACAGGTGCACAATTAATTGCTCTGGAATTCCCATTCTTCACAATGCTATCCATAATTTGTTATGATCCACACAGTCAAATACCTTTGGATAGTCAAAAAACACAGGTAAACATCTTTATGGTATTATCTGCTTTCAGCCAGAATCCATCTGACATCAGCAATGATATCCCTGATTCCACGCCTTTTTCTGAATCCAGCTTGACTTACTAGCAGTTCTCTGTGGATGTACTGCTACAACCATTTTTGAATTATCTTCAGCAAGATTTTACTTGCATGTGATATTGATGGTATTGTTCAATAATTTCTGCATTCTGTTGGATCACCGTTCTTTGGAATAGGAACAAATATGAATGTCTTCCAGCCTGTCTTCCAAATTTTTTGGCATAGAATAGTGAGCACCTCCAGTGCTGCATCCATTTGTTGAAACATCTTAATTGGTATTCCATTAATTTCCTGAAACCTTGTTTTTCACCAATGCCTTCAATGCAGCTTGGATTTCTTCTTTTAATACCATCAGATCTTGATCATAAATTACTTACTGAAATGTTTGAACATTGACCAATTCTTTTTGCTACAGTGACGGTGTATTCTTTCCATATTCTTTTGATGCTTCCTGCATCGTTTAATATTTTGCCTGTAGAATCCTTCAAAATTGCAACTCGAGTCTTGAATTTTTTCTTCAGTTCTTTCTTCAGAAATGCTGAGTGTGTTCTTCCCTTTTGGTTTTCTAATTCCAAGTCTTTTCACATTTTATTATAATAGTTTACTTTGTATTCTCGAGCCTTATTGAAATTTTCTTTTCAGCTGTTTTACTACATCAATTCTTCCATTCACTTTAGCTACTCTACATTCAAGAGCAAGTCTCAGAGACTCTTCTGATATTCATTTTGGTCTTTTCTTTCTTTTTAATGACCTTTACTTTAATCATTTATGATGTCATCTCACAGCTTGTCTGGTCTTCGATCATTGGAGTTCAATGTGTCAAATCTATTCTTGAGTTAGTCTCCAGACTAATATGGGATATACTCAAGCTTGTGTTTTGGTTTCTGTGGACTTGTTTTAGTTTTCTTCAGCTTCAATTTGAACTTGCATATGAGCAATTGACGGTCTGTTCCACAATTAGCCACTGACCTTGTTCTAACTGATGATATTGAGCTTTTCCATCTCTTTTCCCACAGATGTAGTTGACTTCATTCCTGTGTTTTCCATCTGGTGAGGTTCACATGTATAGTCACCGTTTATGTTGTTGAAAAAAGGTATTTACAATGAATAGGTCATTGGTCTTCCAAAATTCTATCATGCGATCTCTGGCCTCACTTCTATCACCAAGTATCACCAAAGCCATATTTTCAGCTAATAATGCTTCTTCATTTCCAACTTTCACATTCCAATCACCAGTAATTATAGACACATCTTGATTGCATGTTTGATAAGTTTAGACTATGAAGCCGATAAAATTTTCAATTTCCTTATCCGTGGCATTGGTGGTTGGTGCATAATTTTGAATAAGTCATATTAACTGGTCTTCCTTGTAGACATATGGGTATTATCCTATCACTAACAGTGTTGTACTTCAGGATAGATTTTGAAATGTCCTTTTTGACAATGAATGTGATGCCATTCCTATTTAATTTGTCATCCCTGGCATAACAGACCATATGATTGTCTGATTCAAAATGGCCAATACCAGTCCATTTCAGCTCACTAATGCATACAATATCGATCTTTATGCATTTCATTTTTGATGACTTCCAATTTTCCTAGATTCATATTTTGTACATTCTACCTTCTGATTATTAATGGACTTTGACGCTGTCTCTTCTCATTTTGAATCATGCCATATTAGCAAATGAAGGTTCTGAAAGCTTTACTCCATCCATGTCATTAAGGTTGACTCTCCTTTGAGGAGGCAACTTTTCCCCAGCCGTATTTTGAATGCCTTCTAACATGTGGGGCTCATCTTCAGGCACTTTATCAGACCATGTTTGCTGCTATTTGTAAGGTTTTCAGTGGCCAGTTTTTTCAGAAGTAGACTACTGGGTCCTTCCAGCTTTTTCAGTCTGGAAGCTCTGCTGAAACCTGTCCACTGTGGTCAACCCTCCTGGTATTTGAAATACTGGTGTCATAGCTTCCAGCATCACAGAAACATACAAACCTCACTGCAGGACAAAGTAACAGATGGTTTTATACAGTGGTAGTATAAGACTAATACCTATTTCTTGCTAGTACAGGTTTACTGTTTGTAATTAAGCAAATTTTATAGGAAACATTTAAAAGTGAGTGGTCTGAACATCTAGTGCAATTCATGGTCGAGGCAAGTCTCCATTCTTTGGTATCCCTAGCTTTATTCTGTTAACTCTTTGAGAGTTTAGTGAATTGATGAGCTTATGCTTGAAGAACAGAAAAAAATAAATCATTATTAATTAGAAGTTTGGATGTTATTACCTGTCAGTCAGTGCTATTGTGAAGTTTAATTGTGGTTTGTCAAAGGACTTGTCATCTACAGCTGAAAGTCAATTGAAAGAGTTAGCATTACAATGGTTACGGGGGAACACCATAAATATAACATATGTCTAAAACATAATTTCCAATTTCAACCATTTTAAAACACAATTAATGTCTTACTGGTATATCATGGCATCATTTGAACTCTCATTTAAGTATTTAGGATAATTGAGCATTAAATAAAAATAAAAGCAAAATAGCAGTTTCATATGATACTGTTGCCAACAAGGTCTTAATCCAGGATTTTACTTCCTTTCAAAGCTTGCCTTTCATCCTGTTCTCAGCAGTTCCCAGTAAAATGTTCTTAGTAAATAATTTAAGTCTCACAGCCTATAATCCTAAATTTCTCTTTAATTCAGATTCTACCACTCCTAGGAAAAGCTAACTTTATTAACTCCTGCTGTTATTTGTTAAAGCATTCTGGCTTCCCAGGCTATGTAAAATGTGCCATTTGTTTGTAATCATAACTTTTTACAAATCCAAATTGACTATTTCTGTATTTCTTTTGGACATTGGGGTTATCAGTTAAGACAGTGGAGGACTATGTTAGAGAAAGGCAGGTAATAAAGTCACCTATTAAGCCAGGTGATTTTAAGTCTTTGGACCACTCTTTTGTTTTAAGAACAGGTTCAGGATCATTATAAATTTATGACTACTCAGCAAGATGGTATACAAAGTTATCTTAAAACGTCTGGACTTCAAGCAGAGATAACCTTAAGTTCTTTGCAGAAATAGAGACTGGGAAGGTGGAGAGTACTATTGACTCTTTTATAAGAAGAAATGTATATTGTTCATGAAATGATGCTTAAAGGACTTTATTATGCACTAAAATTAAAAATATTTAAACCACAGTTATCTAACTTTATTGGATGTAAAATAATTTAAGGTAACTAAATTTTTGGTTCTAGTCTTTATTCATTTCCTGACCTGTGATCTTTGATAATATCCTTTCCCCAGTAAATAAAACTTCAACAATACAAAGCATGTACCTAGCATAAAAATTGTGTTCTCTACTGATTCATTTCACTCATCACCTAGAGGCATGCTATCACTGCTTCATCTTTACTTGTCCTTTTTTTATTTTCATTTTCTTCTCTATTTGTGCTTATCTCTTTCTTTCCCTGGTATAAAATGAGACTTTTCTCTCATAATTTTTGAAAGATGAGAAAAGGAAATAAAAATATGGTAAGTCCATATCAATTAGTTAGCTACAACTTTGCTTTTTTTATTTTAATTACAACAATGATATACCTCTTTCCTGGCAATGAGTAAAGTGTACCTTGATATCGCTGTCAAAAAAGCTAATAAGAAATGAAGCTGCCTTCATGGGAGTACCCAACCACCCAAACCCATGGGAGTACAGTGTCTTAAAAATTGTGAGTTCCCATGCTCACTCTGTGTCAGTCATGCCTTGGAGCACTGTGTTCAGTTCTGAAAATGACACTTGGAAAAATTGACAACTTGGAGTGAATTCATGAGATCATGACAGAAATGAAAACCAAACACATGAAAAATGGTTTGGAGTCAGGGGATAGGTTTGTACAGGGTACAACTTAATAGCCATCTTTATGTGCCTGATGTGCTTCCATTGGAATTTGATCTATGTCTGTGATTCTTCATGTCAGAGGTAGAAGGTAGACATGATAGAGAGGCAAAGTTTGCTCAACGAGAGGGAAAGCTTTCAAAATGATCAGAAGTATGAAAACTGGAATGAGTCCCACAGGAGGAAATCAGTATTCCAACAATAATAGTGTTCAGAAATTGACACAGAGACGTTGACAAGGCTGTCAATAGGGATTCAAGGTTCTACTCAGGAATTTGGCTAGATGATTTCTCAGACTCTGCCAAACTCTGAGTCTATGGCTTTTACTTGTCATAAAGACAAAATAGACTTATTTGATCCAGTAAAAGTTCCAGCTTAACCAAATATTATATTTGGTAGAGAGGAAATCTCTGTAATACTGATTTCAAATTTGGGGGTTGTTTTGAATGCATGCTGCACAGCTCCTAGCTGCTATTAGCTATCTTTGGGAATTGCTTTTAGTAAAGAGCGTTGCTTTGTCCAGGGTCATACACCATGACTAATTGAATTGGGGGTTATAAATAACCCGCACCCTTGGGACAACTCTGAAGGGACACCCAGTTTCAGAGTTTCTTGTGAAGTAAATTGAAACCTTATTCTGATTATTCTATTGCCTCAGATTCACCAGTGCCTGATTTCTGCTTTCTTCACTTTACCCAGAGATTTTGATCCTTAAAGCACTTCTTAATAAAATTCCTCCAAGCTAACCTCCATCTCAGAGTCAGCTTCCTGGAGAGATGTGAGAAAAAATAAGCTGGGCTGGGACTAGATTTTACAGCTGGATTATCTGCTTCCCTTTTGGAGATAAGGACCCTATCACTGGTGTTAGGTGAAGTCCTAGTACAAGGTAGCCATGCAATTATAAAGTATAGGATGAGGACATTTGGGATAGATGCACTTGAAAATCTGGGACCTGCAAATTCTGCAGAATCATCTAAACCTGCAAAATTGACCATTCCTTCCTGTTAAGGTTAGTGTTTCATCATTTCTTGAAGACCCTTGTCTACCTCCATAAGACAACTCTTGGTCTCTCGAGAACTTGCCCTACCTTCCCTCCTCACCTCTAGTCCAACAACTAGATTAAATCACAACTTAAGAAGTCCAGGGGTATTCTGACCTCCTAATGGAGGAAAGGAACAATAGCACAAAATAACTGTAGAACCTGGAAAACATGTAATGGCAGGACTTAGGAAATAACATATAGAGCTGGGTTCTGCAGGTGTTGGATGGGCAGAACATAAGCTGGGAAAAAAAAAAAAAGAGTTCGTTGATGTAGAAACACTGTCTCAGGATAAAAGATTTACCACCCTTGCATTTCTAACAAGTTCCCAGGCAATGCTAATGCTGCTGATTAGGGACCAATTCTGAGAACTGCCGATAGAGCAGTGGTTCTCAAAATTTATTTTATATAAGAGTTGCCTGGGGATCTTGCTAAACTAAACATTCTAATTCAGTATATCTGTAGTGGAAATGCAATTTTCTGCACGGGCCTGAACCAGAACGAACAGATTCAAAGTCCTGCTGAAAACCAACCAAGTGATTGTCTGGCCATGAGAGATCTATTCTGTTTACCAAAAGCATAGAGAATTTGCTGATGTGAAAAACACCAATATCACTGAAGAGTGGTGGTAGCTGTGCTCTTTGGGCAGGGAAGGTTTTAGAAAATACTGTGACAGAACTGGAATCACTGATAGCAATGGAGATAATAAAAACCCACTGCTGTCGAATCAATTCCGACTCATAGAGACCCTATAGGACAGAGTAGAACTGCCCGATAGAGTTTCTAAGGAGTGCCTGGTGGATTCGAACTACCGACTTCTTGGTTAGCAGCCCTAGCACTTAACCACTAGGCCACCAGAGTTAAAGGACCCCACAATAATAAAGGACATGTGCATGTACTCAATTGTCAAAGTCAGGCAGCTTAATTTCTTAAATGAGTAGCAGGATGGGCATGAAAGCCAGAGGTAATGGACTGAATTGAGCTATGGAGATGATTAGTAGAACCAAGATACCTGAGCAGCCAATGAGGGTATTATTCAGTCAATACAACCAGAATAAAACAAGCTCAATCAAAACGATGTAGGCAGATACCAAAATAAAACATTACTAGCCTTTGCCAGAATTGACTTGATGGCAGTGGGTTTGGATTCCTTGCCAGGTTTTATATTGAACCAATTTTCGGACCCAGAGCTACTGACAGAAGAAGAGGCTATGTCCCTAGAAGACGGTACCTTGGTATACCATGCCAAGTACTGAGGATTTCCTCAGTTCTTCCCCAGAGGTATTTATGGCTATTTACTCAGGTCACCATACCCTGAAAAAATGGAACTACTCAAACTTTTTGAGGATTGTGGACACATGTTCAAATATTGATATTCAGAAACCATTTGTATTGTAATGAACCTCGTATTAGACTGGGAACCTATGGAACCAAAGTAACAAATGGAGTGCTGGTCTAGGTCTAGCTCACAGTGAATTGTGACCTCACCAGGAAAATATTTCTCAGGTACCAACTTTATAGTCGGAGTGGATATATTTGGTATTGGCCAGAATCTCCATAATTGTGCCTTGATCTATAGAGTAAGAACATTTGGCAGTGGTAGCCTATGAAACTGATATAGACTATTGTCTATTTAAGGACTAGAAGAATACGGTGATGGTTGTCCTCATCATATCTCCATTCAATTCACTGATACAGCTTCTTAAAAAATCAGATAGATCCTGGCAAATGACAATAAATTACTCAGGAAAGTAATACTCCCAATGGAAACTGTTTTTTTCAAATGTGGTAACTCTGATAAAGTTGATTAATACAGCCTTGGGTGTATGCTATACGTCCATTGATCTGGAGTAGTTACCTTTTCAATCCCTATCAGAAATGAATACCAGAAAGAGTTCACATTCACTTGGTACAGACATCAGCATAAATTTACAACACTGATCCATGGCTATATTAACTCTCCCCCTTCTGTCATAACATATTTCAAAGAGACCCAGAACTCATAGACATTCAGTAGAACATCCCATTGATCCACTCTATTGATGACATTATGCTAATCAGACCAAATGAGTAACAACTGGCATGTGTGACTATAAAATCAATAAAAAGAATACTAGCACATTAATTAAAAAAATTAGGAAGGCAGTGGTTTGTGGCATTTCATTAAATACACTCCGAAACAGGGCAATTACTGCATCTTTCACTTCCCACCATAAAGAAGGAAGTACCATGCCTGGTAAGCCACATTCTGAAATACCGCTCCAGCCCATATATCAAGTGATAAGAAAAGCCTCAAGGTTTGGGTAGCACACACAGACCCAGACCCAGTCCCAGTGCCATTGAGTCAATTCTGACTCATAGTGACCCTATAGGACAGAGTAGAACTGCCCTATAGAGTTTCCAAGGAGCGCCTGGCACATTCGAACTGCTAGCCCTTTGGTTAGCAGCTGTAGCATCTAACCACTACGCCACCAGGGTTTCCAGCACACACAGGCACAGATTAATCACTAAGCACAGCATGCACCGGCTTGCACTGAGCAAGGCACCCCCCCCCCCTTCATGTGCTTAATTGTATTTACTTGCTAATCTGGGGTCAGCTGTTTCACATGGGTTTCATCCCATCTGTGACACAGTGGGGACAGGTGAAATTGTTTACTGCAGATTGGTGGGAAGGCACAATTGTGCCCATGCATACCTTGCTTATTGGGTAATCCAGCCCTGAGTGAACAGAGCAGGAAAAGACTCTGTAGCAAGTCTAGGTTTTCAGATTTTGGTATGAGTAGCACTAATGCTTGGCCTATTGAACCTGACAAACTTTGTATATTAAGTATATATATAATAGCAAAAGAGTCTGTGAATTCTGTGCAAAACTTAACGGGAGAATTTCAATGCAATTCCTGGAGTTCTGGAGCAAGGCTACTCCATCTGCAATGGGGAAATAATTACTTTTGAATAAGAGTTCCTGGTGAGATACTGGGACCTACTAGAGATGCATAAGATACCAAATTACCATGTAGCCGGAAATGTCCACCTTAATCTGTATTGTCAGTCACACCACTGTTTGAAGGTTTATAACACAAGTAAGGGTGGAAGCAGGGAGATCAGTTACGAAGCTATTCTAACAATTCAGAGAGGTAGAACTGTCAGTGTTAAGTGTGTCCAGATTCTGGATAAAACTTGAAGATAGAGTTTACACAATATCCTGGAGGATTGGAAGCTCAATGTGATGGAAATGGAGGAGCCAGAACAGCTGGAAGGTTTTTGGCCTGAGCGCACGCACGTGTGCGCGCGTACACGCACACGCACATGCGCGCGCGCACACACACACACACACACACATGGGATTTTCCATATACTGAGATAGTTAAGACTATGAGAGGAGAAGATTTATGAAGGACCAAGACCAGGGATAGGAAAAATTTATCCAGAGCTCAATTTTGGGCATGTTAAAATTGAGATGCATATTAGACATCCAAGCAGAACTGTTGAACAGGCAATTGATATACAAGTCTAGAGTTCAGGGAAGAGTTCAGGCTGTAGATAAAAATTTGGAAATTATTTTAAAAAATTGGAAATTATTAGCATATAGAAAATATTTAAAGTCATGAGTCTATAAAAAAAGTCATGAGTCTATAAAAAAAGTCATGAGTCTATATAAGATCATTAAAAGACAATGTGTAGATAAAAAAAGATGTTAAATGACGTGTAGCAGAACACTCTAACATTTAGAGGTCAGGGAGCTGGGAGGAAGGTAACCAGGTGAATGTATTATCCTGAAAGTCAGGTAAAGAGGGTGTTTCAAGGGGATGAGAGTGAAGAACTGTGTCTCATGCACGTATTGCATAAAATAAGAGTTATTTTATCTCATTGTTCTTTTTCTTCAAATCTGCCTTATTGCTCTCATTTTTTGTTTTCATTCTTTCTTATTATGTCTAATTTTTTTTTCTCATTCCATCAATCCGTATACCTTCACCCACTCTTTATAATAACAGCTCTTTGATACGGTACTGAGTTCTTGGCATGCCAAGCCCTCAGAAGTAGAAAAGCATGATTCTGGTTTATAAACACAAACATAAGTCCTGACACAATTTGAACTATGACCATACATTTCTTCCAAAGTTCTTTTTAGACATTACCTCATTATTCCTAAGATAAACTGTAAGTACGTAGGCATTAAAAATAACTCGGAACTACAAGTGAAGAATTAAAAAAGCTGTCCTAAAATAGGCCATATAGAACTTTTAAACTAAATAAAATAAATTAATCTGTAAACAGTCTTATTTTTATTATAAGCTCTGTCTAGATAAATATGGATGGAAACCACACAGGATAGGTCACTAAAATATCAATCTAGATAATTCAACAAGAAAACTGCTCAAATATCGTGCCTGACTTAAATAGACACAGTGTCATATAATCACCATGATCATTATTTCCATCATCATCATCACCACTACCTATGAAAAGCCTTAATCAGTACTAGCACTATACTAAGTACTTTAAATATATCATTTTACTTAAGTATCATAGCCACTTTATAAAGTTGGTAGCAGAATTTTCTAAGATGAAGACCTGTAAGATCAGAAACTTTAAGAAACTTGTCCAAGGTCACACAGATAAAATTAATGGGCCTGAGCTATATGACCATACAACCTAATAATAATAATAATTATAACGGTGATCCTAAATCTTGTTTTATAAAAAGAACTAAGGTTCTTGTCAACTGTCTCAGTTATCTAGTGCTGCTATAACAGAAATATTACAAATGCATGGCTTTAACAAACAGAATTTTATTTTCTCACAGTCCAGCAGGCCAGAAGTACAAATTCAGAGCACCGGCTCTAGGGGAAGCCTTTCTCTGTTATGGAGGAAGGTCCTTGTCTCTTCAGCTTCTGCTCCTGGAAATCTTCATGTGGCTTGGCATCTCTCTTCTGCCATCTCTGCTTGTTAGCTTGTATTTAATCTCTTTCATATCTCAAAAGAGATTGACTTGACCTTCACCCTGCATTAATCCTGACTCATTGACATAATACAGACAACCCATTCCCAACTGGGATTATAATCTCAGGTATACAGGTTAGAATTTACAACACAATTTTTTGGGGGGCACGATTGAATTCATAATATTCCACCTTTTAAACAAACCCAGTGCCGTCAAGTCGATTCCGACTCATAGCTTACACCTTAATCCTTGCCACGTCCAAAACACATTCATGCATCACATCATCACAAAAGTCTTAAATCAACTCCAAGTCCAAAATCTCATCTTCTGAATCTTCTAAATCAAATATGGGTGAGGCTTTAGGTGTATTCCACCCTGAGACAAATTCCTTCTCATCTGTGAACCTGTGAAATCTAGACTACAAGTGGTCTGTTTCTAAAGTACAACAATGGAACAGGTACAAGGTAGAGACGTTTCCATTACAAATGGGAGAAACTAGAGGAAAAGGAGGGATAACCGGCACCAAGCAAGTCCAAAACGCAGCAGAACAAATTACATTAGCTCTCAAGGCTTGAAAATAACCCCCTCTTCTCTGATACCATCTGGGCAATGGCCCTAACCTCCAGACTCTGGGTGGTGGCCACACCCCCTGGACCCTGGGTGAGACCCATGGGCCCTGGGCTTCACATTCTCCTTCCAGACCCTCTGGGATGGCAACTCTGCTCCCTTCTTCACTTTGGGTGGCCCTGTTCTCCTACTTCATCTGAGTGGCACCCCCACCCCCTCGGCCCTTGCAGACCCCATTCTCCTGCCCCGTGGGCATGGAAGCCCCACTCCCTTAGCTTTGGGTGGCAGCCATTCCCTGGTACACCTTGATGGAAGCACCACACTGTGGAACCAAGTTGGCAATTATCTGACTCTTTGAAACTTAGGAAGCTGTGGCCCCACCATTTGAGATCTAAGAGACCATGGCTCCACCTTTTGAAACTGAGAAGACCCGTTTCCTTTGCTCCTTTCAACAGTTCTGCTGATGTCCGAGCTGCTCCAGGGATGGTCCTTTTCTTTTTTTAGAGGATAACATATGTAACTCCTTTAGTCTGTTTCCTACCTGTAGAATTCCAAGAGGCAGACAGTGTTCTTTCTTTTTGTTCTTTCTGTTACTCAGTTTAAGCTGATGAGTTTTCTGCTGTGGTAGCTGGTTGGATCCAGCAGTCACAGGATTAATCTCTTTAATAAAAGATTGTTTAGCCACACCCTTGATGAACATTCCAGGGCACATGTTCTTAGTTTGTACAACAGAATCTTCCAAATCATTAAGTTCTGTTTCCGTTTCACACAGTTCATTTTTAAGTCTCTTTCCTCTCACATTTTACTATAAGCACCAAGGAGAAACCCTGCAGCTCCTATAAGATCTTGCTTAGAAATCTCATCAACTAGATATCCAGGTTCATCACTTACAAGTTCTACCCTCCATCAAACATTTAAACAAGACTCAGGCAAGTTCTTTTCCACTACATAAAAAGCATCACCCTTCTTCCATTGTCCAATTACATGTTTATCATTTTCTTTTGAAACCTCACCAGAAATGCACTTAACCTCCATATTTCTCACAAAGTTGTGTTGCTGGTGCTATATGTACTCTCTAAGACGATAGGGACTTTCTCTGTGGGTATCCTCACTTTCTTCTGAGGCGTCTTCAGAATCACCTTTGAAGTTTATAATTCTACCAACAATCTCTTCAAGGCAATCTAGGCTTTTACTATTAAAAAAAAATACTATTAGGTGTTGAAAACTCTTCCAGCCTTTACTCATTACCCAATTCCAAAACCGCTCTAACATTTTAGGTATCAGATAGAGCAGCATCCCACTATTCCGGTACAAATTTTGTCTTAGTCATCTGGTGCCACTATAACACAATAGCACAAGTAGGTGGCTTTAACAAAGAGTAATATATTTCCTCATGGTTTAGAATGCTACAAGTCTGAATTTAGAGTGCTAGATCTAGAAGATTTCTTTCTCTGTGAACTCTGGGGGAAGATCCTTGTCTCTTCTGAACGTCAGCTCCTGGGCCATCTTCACGTGGCTTGGCATCTCTCTTCCTCTGTCTCTGCTTGCTAGCTTGTATTTAATCTCTTTTACATCTCAAAAGAGATTGACTGAAGATACACCCTACACTAATACTGCCTCATTAATGTAATAAAGACAGTCCATTCCCAAATGGGATTTTAACCACAGGCATAGAAGTTAGGATTCACAACACAAATTTTGGGGGGACACAATTCAATCCATAAAACCAATAATATCATGGAAGCTGAAATAAGAAAGCTAAAGGATAGTTTAAGCTTAGAGGCAAAACTCTTTGTTTTGAAATACTAAGTTTTGTTGTTGTTTTAAGCTAAACTATTTTGTTTCAAGAAGACTTCAGAGTATATTTGTGGTTTAAGGTTTAAAGATTATCTCAAGACAACAGTTTCAGGGGTTCATCCAACCTTCATGGCTCCAGGAAGCCTGGAGTCCATGAGAATTTGAAATTCTGTCCTACATATTCCCCCTTCTGATCAGGATTCTTTTATAGAATCTTTGATCAAAATGTTCAGTAATGGCAGCCAGGCACCATCTACTTCTTATTGTCTCATGGCAAAGGAGGCAGTTGTTCATGGAAGCAATCAGCCACACATCCCATATCCTCCTTCTATTCCTGATGCTCCTTCTTCCTCTGCTGCTCCAAGCAAATAGAGACCAATTGTCGTGCCTTGGGTGGTGACCTGCAAGCTGTTGAGACTCTAGGCACAGACTAGGAATCCATGAGAAAACTTCTAGAACAGATTGCCAGGTTTTTCTCGCCCGTAGTGGGGACTGAAATCAGATGAGCTTGGAGACGTCAACAAATGTCAGTTCCTGAAGAGCTTTATAAGCCTTTTTTTTAAAAAGAGTTTCTACATTTTATGGTAAAGTAGGACTTAAGTAGGAAGATTCTTTCCAATAGGTGAAAAGATGCTGAATTTTTAAGTGAAAAATGATTTTAAGAGGACAATTGTAGAAGCCAGGTGACTAGTTCGGAGGCTCTTTTAGTAATTCAGATGCAAAATGCTGCTAGCTTACACTAGGGTAGTGGCAGTGGACATAGAAAGAGGTAGACAGAGCCAACTTATATTTTGGGGAAAGAAATGATAGTACTTGGGTCAGATGTGAACCAAGAAGATGAGAGCAATGAAAACATGTTTCTAGATTACTGTCTTGAGGAAGTAGGAAAATAGAGTGCCAAATAGTAAGACAAAAATGTTAAAGAGATTATTGTTGCTTACTGTATTTTAAGCTGTTTTACTTCTGGTCAACCATTTTAGCAAGTATTCTTTAGGGTATTTAACTCTACGTAAACTGGATAAGTTATGATCCAGACAAATCATGCTAAATACTAGCCTAGCTTCTGAGCTTAGTAATTAGAAAAGTTAAACATATTCAATTATAGATTTTTAGCAAACTAACAAAAGGTTATAATCACACTAAGGTGACCACTGTAGAATTGTGGGCAACTCTTCTCCTTCTTTTTTTTTTTTTTAAATAATTTTTATTGTGCTTTAAGTGCCAGTTTACAAATCAAGTCAGTCTCTCACACAAAAACTTATATACACCTTACTACATACTCCCAATAAAACTCCCAATACATACTCCCAGTTACTCTCGCCCTAATGAGACAGCCTGCTCCCTCCCTCCACTCTCTCTTTACATATCCATTTTGCCAGTTTCTAACCCCCTCTACCCTCTCATCTCCCCTCTAGGCAGGAGATGCCAACATAGTCTCAAGTGCCCACCTGATCCAAGAAGCTCACTCCTCACCAGCATCCCTCTCCAACCCATTGTCCAGTCCAATCCATGTCTGAAGAGTTGGCTTCGGGAATGGTTCCTGTTCTGGGCCAACAGAAGGTCTGGGGCCATGACCACCGGGGTCCTTCCAGTCTCAGTCAGACCATTAAGTCTGGTCTTTTGATAAGAATTTGGGGTCTGCATCCCACTGCTCTCCTGCTCCCTCAGGGGTTCTCAGTTGTGTTCCCTGTGAGGGCAGTCATTGGTTGTAGCTGGGTACCATCTAGTTCTTCTGGTCTCAGGATGATGTAGTCTCTGGTTCATGTAGCCCTTTCTGTCTCTTGGGCTCGTAATTACCTTGTGTCCATGATGTTCTTCATTCTCCATTGATCCAGGTGGGTTGAGGCTCATTGATCCATCTTAGATGGCCGCTTGCTAGCTTTAAGACCCCAGACTCCACTCTTCAAAGTGGGATGCACTATGTTTCCTTAATAGATTTAAAATTATGCCAATTGACTCAGATGTCCTCTGAAACCATGGTCCTGAAACCCCTGCCCCTGCTACGCTGGTCTTTGAAGCATTCGGTTTATTCAGGAAACTTCTTTGCTTTTGGTTTAGTCCAGTTGTGCTGACCTCCCCTGTATTGCGTGTTGTCTATTCCCTTCACCTAAAGTAGTTCTTATCTACTATCTAATTAGTGAATACCCCTCTCCTACTCCTCCCCCTCCACTCTCATAACCACAAAAGAATGTTTTCTCCTCAGCTTAAACTATTTCTCAAGTTCTATTAATAGTGGTCTTTTTTTTTTTATATAATACTTGTCCTTTTGCAACTGACTAATTTCACTCAGCATAATGCCTTCCAGATTCCTCCATGTTACACACATTCCTCACTGTCCTTTATCGATGCATAGTATTCCATTATATGAATATACCATAATTTATCCATTCATCCATTGATGGACACCTTCGTTGCTTCCATCTTTTTGCTGTTGTAAACAGTGCTGCAATAAACATGGGTGTGCACATATCTGTTTGTGTAAAGGCTCTTATTTCTCCAAGATATATTCCAAGGAGTGGGATTGCTGGATCGTATGGTAGTTCTATTTCTAGCTTTTTAAGGAAGGGCCAAATCGATTTCCAAAGTGGTTGTACCATTTGACATTCCCACCAGCAGTGTATAAGTGTTCCAATCTCTCCACAGCCTCTCCAACATTTATTATTTTGTGTTTTTTGGATTAATGCAAGCCTTGTTGGAGAGAGGTGGAATCTCATTGTAGTTTTGATTTGCATTTCTCTAATGGCTAATGATTGTGAGCATTTCCTCATATATCTGTTAGCTGCCTGAATGTCTTCTTTAGTGAAGTGTTTGTTCATATCTTTTGCCCATTTTTTAATTGGGTTATTTGTCTTTTTGTAGTTGAGTTTTTGCAGTATCATGTAGATTTTAGAGATCAGGCGCTGATCAGAAATGTCATAGCTAAAACCTTTTTCCCAGTCTGTAGGTAGTCTTTTTACTTTTTGGTGAAGTCTTTGGATGAGCATAGGTGTTTGATTTTTAGTAGCTCCCAGTTATCGGGTTTTTCTTCTACTTTCTTTATAATGTTTTCTATACTATATGCCATGTATTAGGGCTCCTAACATTGTCCCTATTTTTTCTTCCATGATCTTTATCACCACCCTTTTGGTTAATAGTCCAGTGCTTAACCATTTGCACCACCCAGGGACTCCTTTATCCAGAGTGGTTGGGTTAAATTCAGTATTAGGATGTTTATGTAAGTGAAGTAAAAGTCATCATGGGTGAAAACACAAGACATATATAAATATAATGAGTGTTCAGACTCGGCTTCGTTTCAAAGGTTTCTTTGGCTTAGCTTGCTCATCCATTGAATGGAGAAACTAACAATACTACCTAACTTTTGGAAAGTCCTAAAGATGAAACTTATGTCAATCTTACGTGTGTCAGAGTAGTACTGTGTTCTATAGGGCTTTTAATGTCTTATTCTTCAGAAGTAGATCACAAGAGCTCTCTTTCGAGGCACCTCTGGGTGGACAAGAACCACCCACATTTCCATGAGCAGTCCAGCTCATTAATTAACTGTTTACACCATCAGGGAATTCTAGTTACTAGACACTAATGATTAGAAGATAAACTTGACAGAGTCCCTGCCGTCAAAACACATTAAATCTGGTAACCAATTTGAATTCTTAAAATATTCTTAGTCTGCTGCTCATGATTTAAAATTTCATTTGCATTGCTGGTTATTCATTTCCATCTATTCTATTAGATTGTGTTACATTTTATTCTATTCCAGTGTTGTAAATTGTGTTCTAGTTGTCTCCAACTCATGATGACATTGTATAACATAACAAAATGTTGCCGGTCCTACACAGTCTTCATCATGGTTGTTACGTGTGAGTCCATTGTTGTGACTATTATGTAGTGCCTTCCAACCTAGCGGGCTCATCTTCCAGCACTATATTGGACAATGTTCTCTTGTAATCCACAAGGTTTTGTTGCCTGATTTTTGGAAGCAGATCTCAAGGCCTTTCGTTTTTTAAAAATAATTTTTATTGTGCTTTAAGTGAAAGTTTACAGATCAAGTCAGTCTCTCACACAAAAACCCATATACACCTTGCTACACGCTCCCAATTACTCTCCCCCTAATTAGACAGCCTGACCTCTCCCTCGTCTCTCTCTTTTCGTGTCCTTTTCGCCAGCTTCTAACCCCCTCCACCCTCTCATCTCCCCTCTAGGTAGAAGATGCCAACATAGTCTCAAGTGTCCACCTGATCCAAGAAGCTCACTCCTCACCAGCATTCCTCTCCAACCCATTGTCCAGTCCAATCCATGTCTGAAGAGTTGGCTTCGGGAATGGTTCCTGTTCTGGGCCAACAGAAGGTCTGGGGCCATGACCACCGGGGTCCTTCCAGTCTCAGTCAGACCGTTAAGTCTGGTCTTATGAGAATTTGGGGTCTGCATCCCACTGCTCTCCTGCTCCCTCAGGGGTTCTCAGTTGTGTTCCCTGTGAGGGCAGTCATTGGTTGTAGCCGGGCACCATCTCGTTCTTCTGGTCTCAGGATGATGTTGTCGCTGGTTCATGTGGCCCTTTCTGTCTCTTGGGCTCATAATCATCTTTTGTCCTTGGTGTTCTTCATTCTTCTTTGATCCAGGTGGGTTGAGACCAATTGATTCATCTTAGATGGTTGCTTGCCAGTGTTTAAGACCCCATATGCCATTCTTCAAAGTGAGATGCAGAATGTTTTGTTAATAGATTTTATTATGCCAGTTGACGTAGATGTCCCCTGAAGCCATGTTCCTCAGACCCCTGCCCCTGCTACGCTGGCCTTTGAAGCATTCAGTTTATTCAGGAAACTTCTTTGCTTTTGGTTTAGTCCAATTGTGCTGGCCTCCCCTGTATTGTGTGCTGTCTTTCCGTTCACCTAAAGTAGTTCTTATCTATCCCTCTCCCACCCTACCTCCCTCCCCCCTCTCGTAACCACAAAATAATGTTTTCTTCTCAGTTTAAACTATTTCTCAAGTTCTTGTAATAGTGGTCTTATACAATATTTGTCCTTTTGCAACTGACTAATTTCACTCATCATGATGCCTTCCAGGTTCCTTCATGTTATGAAATGTTTCACAGGTTCCTCACTGTTCTTTATCGATGCGTAGTATTCCATTGTGTGAATATACTATAATTTATTTATCCATTCATCTGTTGATGGGCACCTTGGTTTCTTCCATGTTTTTGCTATTGTAAACAGTGCTGCAATAAACATGGGTGTGCATATATCTGTTCGTGTAAAGGTTCTTATTTCTCTAGGATATGTTCCAAGGAGTGGAATTGCTGGATCATATGGTAGTTCTATTTCAAAAATTTTAAGGAAGCGCCAAATTGATTTCCAAAGTGGTTGTACCATTTGACATTCCCACCAGCAGTGTATAAGTGTTCCAATCTCTCCACAGCCTCTCCAACATTTATTATTTTGTGTTTTTTGGATTAATGCCATCCTTGTTGGAGTGAGATGAAATCTCATTGTAGTTTTGATCTGCACTTCTCTAATGGCTAATGATCGTGAACATTTCCTCATATATCTGTTAGCTGCCTGAATGTCTTCTTTAGTGAAGTGTCTATTCGTATCTTTTGCCCATTTTTTAATTGGGTTATTTGTCTTTTTGCAGTTGAGTTTTTGCAGTATCATGTAGATTTTAGAGATCAGGCGCTGATCGGAAATGTCATAGCTAAAAACTTTTTCCCTGTCTGTAGGTAGTCTTTTTACTCTTTTGGTAAAGTCTTTGGATGAGCTTAAGTGTTTGATTTTTAGTAGCTCCCAGTTATCTAGTTTTTCTTCTATGTTCATTATAATGTTTTCTATACAGTTTATGCCATGTATTAGGGCTCCTAACATTGTCCCTATTTTTTCTTCCATGATCTTTATCGTTTTAGATTTTATATTTAGGTCTTTGATCCATTTTGATTTAGTTTTTATGCATGGAGTGAGGTATGGGTCTTGTTTCATTTTTTTGCAGTTGGATATCCAGTTATGCCAGCATCATTTGTTAAAAAGACTGTCTTTTCCCCATTCAACTGTTTTGGGGCCTTTGTCAAATATCAGCTGCTCATATGTGGCTGGATTTATGTCTGGATCCTCAGTTCTGTTCCATTGGTCCATGTATCTGTTGTTGTATCAGTACCAGGCTGTTTGGACTGCTGTGGCAGTATAATAGGTTCTAAAATCAGGTAAAGTAAAGCCTCCCACTTTGTTCTTCTTTTTCAGTAATGCCTTATTTATCCGGGACCTCTTTCCCTTCCATATGAATTTGATGATTTGTTTCTCCATCTCATTAAAGAATGTTCTTGGGATTTGGATCAGAATTGCATTAAATGTATAGATCATTTTTGGTAGAATCGCCATTTTTATAATGTTAAGTCTTCCTATCCATGAGCAAGGTATGTTCTTCCACTAATTTAAGTCTCTTTTGGTTTCTTGTAGAAGTGTACTGTAGTTTTCTTTGTATAAGTCTTTTACATCTCTGGTATGATTTATTCCTAAGTATTTTATCTTCTTGGGGGCTACTGTAAATGGCATCGATTTGGTGATTTCCTGTTCGATGTTCTTTTTGTTGGTGTAGAGGAATCCAACTGATTTTTGTGGGTTTATCTTGTATCCCAATGCTCTGCTGAACTCCTGTATTAGTTCCAGTAGTTTTCTTGAGGATTCCTTAGGGTTTTCTGTGTATAAGATCATGTCATCTGCAAATAGAGATACTTTTACTTCTTCCTTGCCAATCTGGATGCCCTTTATTTCTTTATCTAGCCTAATTGCTCTGGCTAGGACTTCTAGCACAATGTTGAATAAGAGTGGTGATAAAGGGCATCCTTGTCTGGTTCCCAATCTCAAAGGGAATGTTTTCAGGCTCTCTCCATTTAGGGTGATGTTGACTGTTGGCTTTGTATAAATGCCCTTTATTATATTGAGAAATTTTCCTTCTATTCCTATTTTGCTGAGAGTTTTTATCATGAATTAGTGTTGAACTTTGTCAAATGCCTTTTCTGCATCAATTGATAAAATCATGTGACTCTCGTCTTTTGTTTTATTTATGTGGAGGATTACATTAATTGTTTTTCTAATGTTGAACCATCCCTGCATACCTAGTATGAATCCCACATAGTCATGGTGAATTTTTTTTGATATGTTGTTGAGTTCTATTGGCTAGAATTTTGTTGAGCATTTTTACATCTACATTCATGAGGGATATAGGTCTATAATTTTCTTTTTCGTGGTGTCTTTACCTGGTTTTGATATCAGGGATATGGTAGCTTCATAGAATGAGTTTGGTAGTACTCCATCCTTTTCTATGCTCTGAAATACCTTTAGTAGTAGTGGTGTTAACTCTTCTCTGAAAGTTTGGTAGAACTCTGCAGTGAAGCCGTCTGGACCAGGGCTTTTTTTTTGTTGGGAGTTTTTTGATTACCTTTTCAATCTCTTCTTTTGTTTTGGGTCCATTTAGTTGTTCTACCTCTGTTTGTGTTAGTTTAGGTAGGTACTATGTTTCTAGGAGTTCATCCATTTATTCTAGGTTTTCAAATTTCTTTGAGTATAGTTTTTCATAGTAATCTGATATGATTCTTTTAATTTCAGTTGGGTCAGTTGTAATGTCACCCATCTCATTTCTTATTTGGGTTATTTGTTTCCTCTCCTGTTTTTCTTTTGTCAGTTTGGCCAGTGGTTTATCAACTTTTGTTGAGTTTTTCAAAAAACCAGCTTTTGGTATTGTTAATTCTTTGAATCGTTTTTCTGTTTTCTATTTCATTTAGTTCAGCTCTACTTTTTATTATTTGTTTTCTTCTCATGCCTGATGGTTTCTTTTGTTGCTCTCTTTCTATTTGTTCAAGTTGTAAGGATAGTTCTTTGATTTTGGCCCTTTATTCTTTTTGGATGTGTGCATTTATTGATATAAACTGGCCTCTGAGCACCGCTTTTGCTGTGCCCCAAAGGTTCTGATAGGAAGTGTTTTCGTTCTCATTGGATTCTATGAATTTCTTTATTCCATCCTTAATGTCTTCTATGATCCAGTCTTTTTCGAGCAGGGTATTGTTCAGTTTCCAAGTGTTTGATTTCTTTTCCCGACTTTTCCTGTTATTGATTTCCACTTTTATGGCCTTAGGGTCAGAGAAGATGGTTTGTAATATTTCAATGTTTTGGATTCTGCTAAGGCTTGCTTTTTGACCTAATATGTGGTCTATTCTAGAGAATGTTCCATATGCACTAGAAAAGAAAGTCTAGTTGGTTGCTATTGGGTGGAGTGTTCTATATATGTCTACGAGGTCAAGTTGGTTGATTGTGGCATTTAGATCTTCCGTGTCTTTTTGAGCTTCTTTCTGGACGTCCTGTCCTTCACCTAAAGTGCTGTGTTGAAGTCTCCTACTATAATTGTGGAGCTGTCTATCTCACTTTTCAATGCTGATAGAGTTTGTTTTATGTATCTTGCAGCCCTCTCATTGGGTCCACAAATATTTAATATGGTTATATCTTGTTGGTGTATTGTCCCTTTAATCATTATGTAGTGTTCTTCCTTATCCTTTCTGATGGATTTAACTTTAAAGTCTATTTTGTCAGAAATTAATATTGCCATTCCTGCTCTTTTTTGATTGTTGTTGGCTTGATATATTTTTTTCCATCCTTTGAGTTTTAGTTTGTTTGTATCTCTAAGTCTATGGTGTGTCTCTTGTAGGCAGCATATAGATGGATCTTGTTTTTTAATCCGTTCTGCCGCTGTCTGTCTCTTTATTGGTGCATTTAGTCCATTGACATTCAGGGTAATTATGGATAGGTATGAATTTAGTGCTATCATTTCGATGTCTTTTTTTGTGTGCTGACAGCTTCTTTTTCCTACTTGATTTTATGTGCTGAGTGCATTTTCTTTATACATTGTCCTTTCCTCATATTTGTTGTTGTTGATTTTTTTCTGCTGAGTCTGTATTTTTTCCTTCTATTTTATTTTGATGAGTAGGATAGTTTGTCTCCTTTGTGGTTACCTTATTATTTACCCCTATTTTTCTGAATTTTAACCTAACTTTTATTTCTTTGTATCGCCGTATCTTCCTCTTCATATGGAAGGTGTATGATTGCAATTCTTAGTCCCTCTTTGTTGTTTTAATGTTGTCTTCTTTTATGTAATAACATCCCCGTTACCTTGTGTTGGGCTTTTTTTGTTTTTTTGGATTTCCCTGTCTGGGTAGACTTCTGGTTGCTCTGCCCAGTGTTCTAGTCTTGGGTCGATACCTGATATTATTGATTTTCTAACCAAAGAACTCCCTTTAGTAATTTTTGTAGGTTTGGTTTTTACAAATTCCCTCAACTTGTGTTTATCTCAAAATGTCTTAATTTCACCTTCATATTTAAGAGACAGTTTTGATGGATATATGATTCTTGGCAGGCAAGTTTTTTCCTTCAATTTTTTAAATATGTCATCCCATTGCCTTCTTGCCTGCATGGTTTCAGCCAAGTCGTCCGAGCTTATTCTTATTGGCTCTCCCTTGTAGGTGACTTTTATTTTATCCCTCGCTGCTCTTATAATTGTCTCTTTATTTTTGGTTTTGGCAAGCTTGATTATAATATGTCTTGGTGACTTTCTTTTAAGATCTACCTTATGTGGAGTTTGATGAGCATCTTGGATAGATATCTTCTCATCTTTCACAATATCAGGGAAGTTTTCTGTCAACAGATCCTCAACAATTTTTCTCTGTATTTTCTGTTATCCCTCCCTGTTCTGGTACTCCAATCACCTGTAGGTTATTTCTCGTGATAGAGCCCCACATGATTCTTAAGGTTTCTTCGTTTTTAAAAATTCTTTTATCTGATTTTTCTTCAAATATATTAGTGCCAATTGATTTATCTTCAAGTTCAGAAATTCTAGCTTCTACTTGCTCAATTCTGCTCCTCTGACTTTCTTATGAGTTATCTAATTCTGTAATTTTATTGTTAATCTTCTAAATTTCTGATTGCTGTCTGTCTATGGATTTTTCCAGCTTATTAAACTTTTCATTATGTTCCTGAATAATCTTTCTGAGTTCTTCGGTTGCTTTATCTGTGTGTTCCTTGGCTTCTTCTGCTTATTGCCTCATTTCCTTTTTGATGTCTTGAAGGGTTCTGTATATTAAACTTTTGTATTCTGCATCTGGTTAATTCCAGGAATGCACTTTCATCTAAAAGATCCCTGGATTCTTTTGAGAGCCTGTTGAGGTGATCATGGCCTGTTTCTTTATGTGACTTGATATTGACTGTTGTCTCCGAGACATCTATAAGTTATTGTATTAGTTTATGCTTGCTTACTGTGTCACTGCTGCTTACTCTGTTTTGTTTTGGTATACCCCTATGGGTTGCTTGAGTGAGCTAGCTTGATTATTTTTGCCTTTGGAGCTCTGGTGTCCTGTCCCCAGCTGGCTAGAGCTGTTATCAGGTATATTAGTCTAGGAGTCCATTCAGTTTTCTTGTAGGAACTCAGCTCAGGTTTCCAGGTAGCTAATCATCAAGCATGTGGTACAGGCTCTGTCCTTCAGTCTTAGAAGGGCAGGGGTGATTGATGTATATACTGGTATCTCATTGCAGCAGGGGGTCACACTCTGAACAAGGTAGGGGGCTAAGAACCAACCCCCAAGTGTCTCTGAGGCAAATGCATCTCTGTTCCCTAGAGTGTGCTGGTGCGTGGGTTCTGCAGAGTGACCATGGGCACCCAAAGTTTTTTTTGTAAGGACTGGGAGGTACCAGTTATCCCTGGACCCCTGTCACAGGTGGCTGGGCAACCCAAGTGGGGCCACCAGCCCTTAGGTCCCTGTCTTGGGTAGGTGAGGACCTTGTGTAATAGGCAAAGCAATGTCAAATGTCAAACACCCACCTCTCCACAGCACCACTGAAATGTTTGGAGTTTGCCAACAAGGGCCTGTTCTCCTGAAATAGGCCGACGCAGGTCCACGCAGAAAGGACAAGTGTTCAAGGTCCATGGAAGGTTTATGGCTGGACAGGAGCCGCTTCTGTCCTGAGCTCCCCCAGTTAATGGAGCTAGCAAATTATCTTTTCCCCCCAGTTGCAAATTTTTTCCTTCCGCAAGGCTGGGAGGACAGCTCCAGGTGCTCATCAGGGTCTATCTCAGGCCTAGGGATTCAGCCGCTGAAGCTGGCTTGGGGGTGGGGGGGCACAGTAAAGTATACACAAGTACTTAGCTTTTGTGGCGAGCACCCTTCTCCTCAGGTTCCGGAGGTGTGAATGGGCTGTGTGGCTGGCTGCTTCTCCCTGAGGAAACTGCGGCCAAACGGTAGTACCAGCCCGCCGCCACCACCACCGCTCCGGGAATGGTGCCTGAGGGTTCCCCAAAATTCAGATCCAGTAACTCCTCTCTGCTTCTGAACAGTCTTTTCCTTCCCATGCCCCTCAGTTGGTTGTCTAAGCTTGCCTTTGATGCTCAGGGCTCCCAGCTTGTCACAAATATACTCATTTCACTTGTTTTTTTGGGTCTTTGTTGTAAAGAGGGCTTGACAGAAGCTGCTGTCTATTCCACCGTCTTGGCTCTGCCTCAAGGCCTTTCTTGCTAGTCTGTCTTAGTCTAGAAGCTCTGCTGGAAGCTGTCCCCTGTGGGTGACCCTGCTGGTATGTGAAGTGTTTGTGGCATAGCTTCCAGTTTCATAGCAACATGCAAGCCATCACTGTACAACAAACTGACAGACAGGCAGTGGTACATTCCATTAGTTCTTGACTATGCAACTAAAATAATACAATCACTGAGATAAAAGGACCGAACTCAGCTCCTTTGTTTAAAACAAGAAGGAAGGCAAGTCTTTGGGGTAAGTACGGAATGCCCAGAGAGAGAGGAAGGGATAGTTCCAACCTCACACAATTAGACTCAAAGCCAAGCTCAGGTCTCTGAATCCGTACCTAGAACTATTTTCTTTCTATACATCAATAAATAACAAAAACAGGGACCTGCTCTGCACTTGTAGCAATCTGTAAATTCTTGTAGACTGAATTTCATCCACTCTGACACCTTCAAGGATAGTGTTCAGGTACAGAGATAGTATGTAGGCAATTTTCAGTAATTTTATAATTTGAATGTTGTACCCCAGGGTCCACTAATCTCTGACTACAAATGAGATCTCATTAAAAATAAAATAAACTGGGCGCAGCCAATATGGTGCTATAGATGGAAGCACCATGCTGCCTTCCTGCAGCAAAGACTTGAAAAACTAAGTAAAACAAATATGAATACCAATCCTGGAACCCTGGGCATCAAATTAAGGGATTAAGAACTCAGTCAAGAGCTGAATGGCATAAGAAACTGACAGAGAACATAGAATGGGGAAAGCTACAGAGTAGAGGGCCCCTACCAGCTACCATGGCAAAGATTCATCTTCTTGTACTGCATCTACCAAGGGACACAGACAGGAAGTACAGGAAGGCAACTTCACGGAGGTCCCAACAGGAGACAGAGCACCTGGTAACCAGGAATACACACTTCCCCATCCCCCACCCTTCTTCCCTCTACTCAGCCTCCACAACTGTTCAACATGCCATGGTTGCTCAGCCAGAGAGACACCAACTCACTGCCACTAGGTCCACCCCACTCCCACCAGCCAGCTCCTTCAGTGCCATTTTTTTTGTTGTTATTGTTTTTAGCTTTTTTTCTCTCTCTCTCCCCTCCTTTCTTTCCTTTCTCCTGCCCAGCTAGCCCCGTGTGCTGCCTCACCCCTTCTTGACAGATTGTGCCACAGCACTTTGCTAGAGAGCCTCTGACCAAGTTTCCCCAGTACCGTGCCACCCCTACCAGCTGGCTCCCTCAGAGCCATATTTTGTTTTATTTTGTTTGTTTCTCTCTCTCTGTCCCTTCCTTCCTTTCCTGTCTCCCACCCACCTAGCCCCCTGTGCTGTCCCTTCTCCTTCTTGAAGGGCCTTACCACACTGCTCTTCTAAAGAGCACTGGCATATGTCCTCCCAGGTCTGTGCTACCCCCATCAACTGGTTCCCTCAGCACCATATTTTTTAGTGTCGTTACTTTATTCTTTTTTTTTTCTGTTTCTTCTCTCTCTCTATCTTTCCTACCTTCTTTTTCTTTCTCCTGCCCCTAACCTTGTATGTTGCCCCACTCCTTCTCAAAGGGCCATGCTGCACTGCTAGGCTAGAGAGCTACTGATACACTGCATCCTCAGGTCTACTGCACTGTTACCAACTGGCTCCCTCAGTGCCATTTTTTAAATTTATTTTTCCTTCTTTCTTTCTTTTTGTTGTTGTTGTTGTTTTTCTCTCTCTCTCCTTTCCTTTCTCTCTACCTAGCACCATGCACTGTGCACCTCTTCTCGACAGGCTGTGCTACACCGTTTGACTAGAGAGACTCTGGCACATGGCCTCCCTGGGTCTGTGCTGCCTCCACAGGCTGTTTCTCTCAGTGCCATTTTTTAAAATTTTTCTCTATCTTTCCTCTTCTCCCTTTTTGTTCTCGCACACACCTAGACCCTATGATGCCTCCACCCCTACCTGACAGGCCGTGTTGTGCTGCCCAGCAAGAGAGACATCAGCTTGCCAACAGCCAAATTCAGATTCATCCCCAACAGCCAGCTCTCTCAGCACCATATTTATTTATTTGTTGTTGATTTTGTTTTTTGTTTGTTTGTTTCTTGTCTTTCTTTCATTTCCTTTCCTTTCCTTTGCACCCACCTAGCCCTGTGCACTGCCCACACCCCTTCTTAACAGGCTGAGCTGCAATACTTGACTAAAGATCCACTGGCACACAGCCTCCCTGGGTCCACCCAGTCCCCACCTGCCAAATCTTACTGCACCCACAATTTTCTTTACTTTTTTCTTCATTTTTAATAGTTTTGCTTCTGTTTCTCTCTCTTCTTTCCCTTCTTTCTCTCACCCGCTTAGATCCACACATCACATCATTTCCCTTCTCTCCTGCCTATCTGCACTGTGCACCAAGTGCCACGTCCCCAAGCAGCACCAGCACAGAACCCTGGACTCCTGGATCCTGACATGCACTGCCCCCCGGCACCACCCTGTTGGCCCTAGGCCATCCTGAAAACAGCCCACCCCTACTCCTCCAACTCCTCCACTTGAACTGCCTGCCCTACCATAGCTGAGTGCCTGGCTCTGACCATCTGGACAAGGTGGTGAGAAGTATTATGCCCACAGAGAAGCAAGTAACAAAACAAACTTAGCCCACCTGTCGAGATATAACCAAACAAAACAAAAAAGCAGGACAAAACAAACAACTCAACAATCAATAAATGAAGAAAGTAATTTCTGAATCTCCAGGAGACATCAGACAAAATCAAAACATACGTATGCTTTCTAAAAAACAAAAACAAAAAAATGACACAATGGCTCTAGAAAGGGACAAAAGTAAAACACCAGATGACCCTCTGGTAGAAGAAAAGACTCTGGAACTATCTATTAGGGAATATAAAAATTTAATATTCAGGGCTCTCTATTAGAAATGAGATGAAAGAAAACACAGACAAAAAATAAGGAAAAAATAGACAAAATCATGGAAAATACAGACAAAATCAGGGAAAACACATATAAAGCAATGGAAGAATTCAGGAAAATAATACAGGAACAAAGTGTGAAAATAAATGAAGAACTAAAAGTCACGCAAAAGAGCAATTAGAAAACCAAAAGATAAACAACAAGATCTCAGAAATAGACAGCACAATAGATGCTTTTAAGAGAAAATTTGACATAATGCAAGACAGGATCAGTGAAATTGAAGACAAATCCTTGGATACCACATTGTCTGAGGAAAAATCAGAGAAACAAATGAAGAAACCTGAGAAGGATGTAGGATACAATCAAAAGAAAAATGTATGTGTGATCCGAGTTCCAGAGCAGGAGGAGAAAATGGAGAACACAGAGAGGGTCCTTGAAGAACTGCTGGTAGAAGACTTCCCTAATGTCATGAAAGATGGAAAGCTGGCCATCCAAGAAAGCTTAATAAACCCCATATAGGATAGACTCTGAAATAAAGTCACCAAGACATATCATAATCATGCCAACCAAAACCAAAGAAAAAGAAAGAATCCTGAGAGCAGCTTGAGAAAAATGAAAAGCCACATACAAAAAGGAAACCATAAGACTAAGCTCTGATTACTCTGCAGAAACCATGCACTCAAGGAGACAATGAGAAGACATATATAAAATCTTGGAATAAAAAAAAAAGCCAACCAAAAAATATATATCCTGCAAAACTCTCACTCAAATATGATGGCAAAATTAGGACCTTTCCTGATATACAGAAATTAAGGAAATATGTAAAAACATTAAAGGGAGTCCTTTGATTAGAGAACCAATAATATCAGACAGCAACCTGAATCTAGGACAGAGGGCAGCACTAGCCAAATACCAATCTCCACAATAAACTCTCAAGGAGAAAATAATACTACAAGTTTACAACAGGGAACCAGAGAAGTCAATCTGTAAATGACAACAATGTCTGAACAATAAGAGAGAGAATAAATGGTGTAGGTACAGAACTTTCAAACAGAGAGGAAGTCAAATCAATATCAAATAATAAAAAAAACTGGTTTAAACTTAGGAAGATAAGGGAAAATTACAAGGTAACCACAAAGTTAACAAGCCTACTCATCAAATAAAGAAGAAAAACATAGTCTCAGTAAACAAAAAATCTACAAAAGTGAAAGAAATGAAAAAAAAAAAATCCACAAATAAAAGTAATTCAGTACAGAACAGTAACGGAAACGGAAAATGTCAGCACCACAGGAAAAAAAAAAAAAAGCACTGCAAAATGACAGCAATAAATTTATCCAAAGCTGCTTCTTTGAATGGATCAACAAAATCAAAAAACCATTGGCCAATTGACAAAAGAAAAGGAGGACAGGAAGTAAGTAATCCAAATAAGAAATGAAGTGAGGGGCATTACAACAGACAAAATTGAAATAAAAAAGATCATAACAGAGTACTGTGAAAAACTATGCTCCAACAAATTTGAAAACCTAAAGGAAATGGACAAATTTCTAGAAACATGCTACCTGCCCAAACTTACACAAACTGAGGTAGAAAACCTGAACAAAACCATAACAAGAGAACAGATTGAAAAGCTAATATTAAACAAAACAAAACAAAAAAACCCTAGCCCAGGTGGCTTCACTGGAGAATTCTACAAAACATTCAGAGAAGGACTCACACCAGTGATACTCAAACTATATCAGAACATAGAAAAGGAAGAGATATTTCCAAACTCATTCTATGAAGCCAGTATAACCCTGATACCAAAACCAGGCAAAGATACCACACACAAAAAAGAAAGAAAATTACACACTAATATCTCTCATGAATATAGATGCAAAAATTCTCAACAAAATTCTATCCAATAGAATTCAGTACCATCTCAAAAAAAATACACATGACGAAGTGGGTTTCATGCCAGGTATGCAAGGATGGTTCAACATAAAAAAATCAATCAGTGTAATCTACCACATAAATAAAACAAACAAAAAAATAACATGATTATCTTAATCAACACAGAAAAGACATTTGAAAAAGTCCAACACCCACTCGTGATAAAAACTCTCAATAAAATATAGAAGGGAAATTCCTCAACATAATAAAGGGCATCTATACAAAACCAACAGCCAACATCATTCTCAATGAAGAGAGGATGAAAACATTCCCCCTGAGAACAGGAACAAGACAAGCATGCCCTTTATCACCACTCTTATTTAAAATTGTGCTGCAAGTCCTATCTAGAGCAATAAGGCAAGAAAAAGAAATAAAGGACGTTCAAATTGGTAAAAAAGAAGTAAAACTATCCATATTTGCAGATGATATGATACTATGCATGGAGAACCCAAAACACCCCACAAGAAAACTGCTGAAACTAATAGATTCAGTAGAGTAGCAGGATACAAGATCCAAAAAAAATCAAAACCCATAATACAAGATAGACATACAAAAATCAGTTGGATTCCTATACACCAATAAAGAGAACAACACAAAGGAAACCAGGAAAGCAATACCATTTACAATAGCCCCTAAAAAATAAAATACTTAGGAATAAAGCTAACCAGGGATGTAAAAGACCTATGTAAAGAAAACTATAAAACACTACTGCAAGAAACCAAAAGAGACCTACATAGATGGAGAAACATACCATGTTCATGGAAATGTGAAAATGTCAATTCTACCCAAAGTAATCTACAAATGCAATCCAATCCCAATCCAAATATCAACAGCATTCTTTAACGAGATGGAAAAACTAGTCATTAACTTTAAATGGAAAGGAAAGAGCCCTGGATAAGTAAAGCACTATTGAAAAAGAAGAATAAAGTAGGAGGCCTCGGACTACCTGCCTTCAGAACCTACTATACAGCTATAGTAGTCAAAACGGGCTGGTACTGGTACAATGACAGATACATTGACCAATGGAACAGAATCGAGAACCCAGATATAAATCTACTCACGTACACTCACCTGATCGACAGAGGCCCAAAGTCCATTAAATGGGGGAGAAGACGGTCTTTTAAATAAATGGTGCCAGCAAAACTGGATGTCCGTCTGTGAAAAAAATGAAACAGGTGCCATACCTCATACCATACACAAAAACTAATCCAAAATGGATCAAAGACGTAAATATAAAATCAAAAACTATAAAGACCATAGAAGAAAAATAGGGTCAATGCTAGAGGCGCTAATATACGGCATAACTAGGATACAAACCATAACTAACAATGTACAAATACCAGAAGATAAGCTAGATAATTGGGATCTTCTAAAAATTAAACACTTATGCTCACCAAAAGACTTCACCAAAACCATAAAAAGAGAACCTACAGATGGGGAAAAAAAAAAAAAATGTTGGCTATTACAAATCTGACAAAGGTCTAATCTCTAAAATCTATAGGAAAGTCCAACACCTCTAAAACAAAAAGACAAATAATCCAATTAAAAAATAGGCAAAGAATATGAACAAATACTTGGCCAAAGAAGACATTCAGGTGGCTAGCAGACACATGAAGAAATGCTCGCCATCACCAGCCATTAAAAAAATGCAAATCAAAACTACATTGAGATACCATCTCACCCCTACATTATTGGCATGAATCAAGAAAAAAAGAATATAACAAATGTTGGAGAAGCTGTGGGGAGATTGGAACTCTTGTGCACTGCTGGTGTGAATGTAAAATGGTATAAACATTTTGGAAAAAGATATGGCAGTACTTAAAAAGCTAGAAATAGAAATACCATAGGATCCAGCCACCCCATTCCTAGGAATATATCCTACAGAAATAAGAACCATCACATGAATAGACATATGCACACCCATGTCATTGCAGCACTAGTCACAATAGCAAACAGATGGAAACAACCCAAGTGCCCATCAACAGATGAATGGATAATCAAACTGTGGTACATATACACAATGGAGTGCTACACAATAATAAAGAGCAACGATAAATCCTGAAAACATCTCACAACATGGATGAATTTGGAGGTCATTATGCTAAGTGAAATAAGCCAATCACAAAGGGACAAATATTATATTAAACCACTATTATAAAAACTCATGAAAATATTTCCACACAGAAAGAAACAATCTTTGATGGTTAGGGGGGAGGGCTGGTAAGAAGAAACACTAACTATATAATAGATAAGAGGTAACTTTGATGAAGAGTAAGACAGCATTGGGAAAATCAGCACAACTTGACCAAGGCGAAGTCATAGAAGGTTCACAAAAAAAAAAAAAAAAAAACCTGTTGTGGTCAAAAGGATTCTGACTTAGAAGCTGCACATACACATCCAGACTCCCCGAGAGACAAACCTACTGGGCTGAGGGCTTGGGACTGTGACCTCAGGGGACATCTAGTTCAAGTGGCATAACACAGTTTATAAAGAAAATGTTCTACTTCCTAATTCGGTGAGTAGCATCTGGGTCTTATAAGCTTGTGAGTGGCCATCTAAGATACATCTACTATTGCCACCCTGTTTGGAGCAAGGGAAACTGAAGAAAACCAAAGACACAAGGGAAATATTAGTCCAACATGGACTAATTGACCACAACTACCACAGCCTCCACTAGACTAAGTCCAGGACGACTAGATAGTGCCCGGCTACCAGCACTGCTCTGACAGGGATCACAATAGAGGGTCCTGAACAGAGCTGGAGAAAAATACAGAACAAAATTCTAACTCACAAAAAAAGACCAGGCTTACTGGTCTGACAGAAACTGGAGAAACCTCAAGAGTATGGCCCCCGGACACTCTTTTAACTCGTACTGAAGTCACTCCTAAGGCTGACTCTTCAGCCAGAGATTAGACAGGCCCATAAAGCAAACAATAACGTATGTAGTTCAACTATGTATAGAAGACTAAATGGGCACACCAGCCCAGGGGCAAGAACAAGAAGGCAGGAGGGGATAAGAGAGCTAGACGAATGGAAATGAGGAACCCAAGGTCGAGAAGCTGAGAGTGTTGACCCGTCACAGGCTTGGCAACCAATGTCACAAGATAATATGTGTATTAATTGTTTAATGAGAAACTAACTTGCTCTGTAAACTTACATCTAAAACACAATTAAAAAAATGTAAAATAAACTAGTAACTATAAGATCCCCATCTCCCATTCCTCAACAACTGCTTCAATTATCTTGGAGCATTTCCAGAAAAATACATCTCTCACTACTCGTTCTTGTCCGTTCCTGGAGAGGTATTTTGTCTCTGCCTTGTTGCAGGTGTTTTACAGAGAATGCAGTTCCAGCTTGCATAGCTGTCTCTTCATGCCTGCCCACTCCCTTCTGCAATCGAATGTACTGAAGTCTGTGGTAGCAGGTCTGAGTGTGTTGGTGTGGAGCAAGAAGCAATGGGTGCAGTGGTAGAGGCAAGGGTGGTGAGACAATACCCTTCTCACTGAAGAGATTCCCTTTCTTTCCTGGACACCCAGGTGGCACACCTGACAGCAGATGCTCCTGTATCTTGTGGACACATCTCATTTGGCTGCTCATTTTTACTGCTTTCTCCCTTGGATACAGTCACTCAGGCCTGGTAGTAGAGAACAGAGAATGGTGGTAAGGGCAAGGGGCAAAGGAAAACTCAGCTTTCCTTCCTCTCCCTTCTTGTGCCCCTGTGGGGTAGGAGGGGAAGCAAAATAAAGCAAGAACAAAAATACACAGCTTCTTTCTTACTTTAGTTAAACAACCAAACACAAAACCTCCAGGCATATTCATATTCACTATGTAAATTGATGTCTGCAGTGATTACTGGCTGCAAACAAACAAAAAATTCTGATTTTGGTTTCTTAGATAAAACACCCTGCTAAATTCATTTTCACAAATGCAGAAATTAAAACCTAGGTATGCAAGATGACTTTCTCCCCAAAAACGAAACAAGTTGGTACTGCGCTGGGATTAGCACCCAGAATTAGATATTTACCAATTGTCACTGCAGAGGGATATAACTGTCTTATTGGAAAAACTCCTCTCTGCATAACAGTAATGAAATGTTCTCACAGAAGCCCATGGAATATAGCGTGTCATGAGTGATTGATACATACTTACATAATATATCTCTATCTATATAAATGTATTTTCATTCCCATGTTGATCTTTCATACCTGAAATGAACCTTCACAGTGAGCTGTCTGGCTGTGATAATAATACCTTTTATATGGTTACAAAAAAAAGAAAGAAAGAAATTGAAAAGGGAAATGGAAATTAATATTTACTTACTTCATACAAACAGAATGCTTTGTAACAAATCTTATTTCAGGATCTTTGGCAAAGCCTAGCTCTAGGCTAAAACTGAAAGAGTACAAATAGATCTTTATTTTTAAGTTTCTTTTAAAATTTCTTTTGCTCTGTCATTGCAGCCATAATACGTGTAACACTTACAAACTAAATATGCTGTTTATGTGCAGGACAGATAAGCCAGCTTCAAGAAGCTTACTGAATATATTTTCCAACGTTTTATAGTTGTTGACGTTAATGGAGCTGACTAAATTTACATAGTGACTCACTCCAGGTTTTGTGTGGAAAAAGGTCATTGTTCCCATTACTTTGTTAAAAAGCATTGTTGCTGTGATAATTGGCCAACCACGATCCTGTGCTTCTTTTCATTTTAAAACTCAGACAGATCTCAGTCAATCGATTTTCTTATTTTGTAGTTTGTGTTGTGTCTTAATAAAAGAGACTTCTATTGTTTCAAAGTAATTGTTGCAATGATGTCCTTCTTTGTTGTTTAGTGAGGTTTAGTTCTTCTCAAAATTGTGTTCTGATGGCCCCAATGATCTATCTTCAAAAAAGCAAGATAGGAGGCTGGGCAAAGATGGCGGAGCAGTCAGATGCTTCTGGTGATCCCTCTTACAACAAAGACTTGAAAAAACAAATGAAATAATTATATATATGACAAGCTAGGAGCTCTGAACATCAAAGGCAAAATTAGAAAATGGACTGAGCAGCAGGGGGAGGGAGAGACTGTTCAGAAGCAGCAAGGAGTTGCTGGACCTGACTCAGTGGGAACCCTCAGGCACAATCCCCTGGAGCGACTGTGGCAGGACTGGCAGTAGCATTCCAGATGCAGTTTCCTCAGGGACATACAGTGAGACACACTGACTATTCATACATCCGGAACCAGGGATGAACGGTGCTTTTGGCAAAAGCTAAGTACTTGTGTTTATTTTAACATACCCCCAGTCCCCAGCCCCCAAGCCAGCTTCAGTGGCTGTCGATATCCCTGGGCCTAGGATAGGTCATGCTGTGCGCTCTGAGCCATTCTCCCAGCCTTGGAGAAGGAATCAATTTAACAATTGGGGGAAAAGATTATCTGCCAGCTCACTAAGCTGGGGAACTCAGGACAGAAGTGGCTCCTGTCCAGGCACAAACCGTCTGTGGACTTTGAATACCTTTCACCCTGCATGGTCCTGTGTGGGCCCATTTCAGGAGAATAGGCCATTGTTGGCAGACAGCAAATGTTTCAGCTGTGCAGTGGAGAGGTGGGTTTTTGATGTTTGACACTGCTTTACCACTAAACAGGGTCCTCACCTACACACATCAGGGCCTAAGGACTGGTGGCTCTGCCCAGGTCACCTAGCCACTCACGACAGTGGTCCAAGGATGAGTGGTACCTCCCAGTCCCTACAAACAAAAGCTTTGGGTGCCCAAGGTCCAGCAGCAGAATTCACCCACCTGTGCCCTGTAGGGGACAGGGATGTGCTTTCCTCACAGACACTTGGGGGACAGTTGTCAGTCCCCTGCCTTGTTCCTACACCAAACACCCCTGCCCCTCTAAGGCTTCAGGACAGAGCCTGTACCACACACTTCATGACCAACTATCTTGACACTTGAGCTGATTCCATACAAGGAAAGTGAATGGGCTCCTAAGCTCATATATCTGGTAACTGCTCTAGCCATCTGGTGACAGGAAGTTACAGCTTCAAAGGCAAATATAATCAAGCTAGCTCACTCAAGCAGCCTATTTGGGGATATCAAAACAAAACAAAACAAGAAGCCAGGATGCAGAAAGTGGACATAAAATAAATTAATACAATAATTTATAGATGGCTCGGAGACAACAGTCAACACCAAATCACATAAAGAAGCATACCAAGATCACTTCAACAAGCTATCAAAACAAAGAATCAAGGAATCCTCCAGATTAAGATATCTTGGAATTACCAGATGTAGACTACAAAAGATTAATACACAGAACTCTTCAAGAGATCAGGAAGGAGATCAGGGAAAATGCAGAACAAGCTAAGGAACGCACAGATAAAGCAGTTGAAGAGATTTAAAAGGTTATTCAAGAACATAATGAAAAATTTAATAGGCTTCAAGAACCCATAGAGATACAGCAATCAGAAATTCAGAAGATTAAAAAAATTACAGAAATATACAACTCCACAGAAAGTTAGAGGAGAATAATTGAGGGAAACGAGGGCAGAATTAGTGAGATTGAAGATAAAACAATTGACATCAATATATTCAAAGAAAAATCAGATAAGAGAATTAAAAAAGAAAAAACCCTAAGAATCACATGGGACTCTATCAAGAGGCATAACCTACGAGTGATTGGAGTACCAGAACAGGGAGGGATTATGGAAAATACAGAGAGAATTGTTGAAGATTTGTTGGCAGAAAACTTCCCTGAAACCATGAAAGATGAGAAGATATTTATCCAAGATGCTCATCAAACCCCACATAAGCTAGATCTCAATAAAAAGTCACCAAGACATATACTCAAATGTTTCAAAACCAAATCGCCAACTTCATATGGAAGAGAAAGAAGCCCTGGAAAAGTAAAACATTATTGAAAAAGAAGAATAAAATAAGAGGCCTCAAAGTACCTGATTTTAGAACATACTACACCGCCACAGTAGTCAAAGCAGCTACCGTACTGGTACAAAAACAAATACATAGACCAATGGAACAGAATTGAGAATACAGACATAAATCCATCCACCTATGAGCAGCTGATATTTGACAATGGCCCAAAGTCAGTTAAAAGGTGCTGGCATAACTGGATATCGATCTGCAAAAAAATGAAACAGGACCCATACCTCACACCAAGCCACATGCAAAAACTAACTCAAAATGAATCAAAGATCTAAAAATAAAATCTAAAGTGATAAAGATCATGGAATAAAAAATAAGGACAATGCTAGGAGCCCTAATAAATGCCATAACAGTATACAAAATATTACTAACAATGCACAAACACCGGAAGAGAAACTAGATAGCTGGGAGCTTCTAAAATTCAAATACCTATGCTCATCCAAAGACTTCACCAAAAAGTAAAAAGATAACCTACAGATTGAGAAAAAGTTTTTAACTATGACATTTCTCATCAGCATCTAACCTCTAAAACCTACATGATACTGCAAAAACTCAACAACAAAAAAGATACATAACCCAATTAAAAAATGGGCAAAGGATATGAACAGGCATTTCACTAAAGAAGACATTCAGGAACCTAACAGGTACATGAGGAAAATGCTCACGATCATTAGCCATTAGAGAAATGCAAATCAAAACTACAATGAGATTCCACCTCTCTCCAACAAGGCTTGCATTAATCCAAAAAACACAAAATAATAAACGTTGGAGAGGCTGTGGAGAGATTGGAACACTTATACACTGCTGGTGGGAATGTCAAATGGTACAACCACTTTGGAAATCGATTTGGCCCTTCCTTAAAAAGCTAGAAATAGAACTGCCATACGATCCAGCAATCCCACTCCTTGGAATATATCTTGGAGAAATAAGAGCCTTTACACAAACAGATATGTGCACACTCATGTTTATTGCAGCACTGTTTACAACAGCAAAAAGATGGAAGCAACGAAGGTGCCCATCAATGGATGAATGGATAAATTACGGTATATTCATATAATGGAATATTATGCATCGATAAAGGACAGTGAGGAATGTGTGTAACATGGAGGAATCTGGAAGGCATTATGCTGAGTGAAATTAGTCAGTTGCAAAAGGACAAGTATTATATAAAAAAAAAAGACCACTATTAATAGAACTTGAGAAGTAGTTTAAGCTGAGGAGAAAACATTCTTTTGTGGTTATGAGAGTGGAGGGGGAGGAGTAGGAGAGGGGTATTCACTAATTAGATAGCAGATAAGAACTACTTTAGGCGAAGGGAATAGACAACACACAATACAGGGGAGGTCAGCACAACTGGACTAAGCCAAAAGCGAAGAAGCTTCCTGAATAAACGAAATGCTTTGAAGGCCAGAGTTTCAGGGGCAGGGGTTTGGGGCCATGGTTTCAGAGAACATCTTGGTCATTTGGTGTAATAAAATCTATTAAGAAAGCATCCATTCTGCATTCCACTTTGGAGCAGCATCTGGTCTTAAATGCTAGCAAGCAGCCATCTAAGATGCATCAATTGGTCTCAACCTACCTGGAGCAGAGGAGAATGAAGAACACCAAAGACACAGGGTAATTATGAGCCCAAGCGACAGAAAGGGCCACTTAAATCAGAGACTACATCAGCCTGAGGCCAGAAGAACTAGATGGTGTGCAGCTACAACTGATGACAGACCTGACAGGAAACACAACAGAGAATCCCTGATGGAGCAGGAGAGCAGTGGGATGCAGACCTCAAATTCTCATAAAAAGACCAGACCTAATGGTCTGGCTGAGACTAGAAGGAGCCTGGAGGTCCTGGTCCCCAGACCTTTTGTTTGCCCAAGACTGGAACCATTCTCAAAGCCAACTATTCAGACAGGAATCGGACTGGAATATAAGACAGAAAGTGATACTGATGAGGAGTGGGCTTCTTGGTTCAAGTAGAAACATTAGACTATGTGGGCTGGTCCTGTCTGGAGGGGATATGAGAAGGCAGAGGGGGACATAAGCTGGCTGAATGGACATGGGAATACAGAGTAGAGAGAAGCAGTGTGCTGTCTCATTAGGGGGAGAGCAAATATAAGTACATGCTCTTGTTGTTGTTAGGCGCCGTCGAGTTGGTTCCAACTCATAGCAACCCATGCACAACAGAACAAAACACTGCCCGCTCCTAAGCCATCCTTACAATCGTTGCTATGCTTGAGCTCATTGTTGCAGCCACTGTGTCAATCCACCTCGTTGAAGGTCTTCCTCTTTTCCACTGACCCTGTACTCTGTCACGCATGATGTCCTTCTCCAGGGACTGATCCCTCCTGACAACATGTCGAAAGCATGTAAGACGCAGTCTCACCATCCTTGCCTCTAAGGAGCATTCTGGCTGTACTTCATCTAAGACAGATTTGTTCGTTTTTTTGGCAGTCTGTGTTATATTCAACATTCTTTGCCAACACCACAACTCAAAGGTGTCAATTCTTCTTTGGTCTTCCTTATCCATTGTCCAGCTTTCATATGCATATAATGGGACTGAAAATACCATGGCTTGAGTCAGGCGCACCTTAGTCTTCAGGGTGACATCTTTGCTTTTCAACACTTTGAAGAGGTCCTTTGCATTTACCCAATGCAATGCATCTTTTGATTTCTTGACTGCTGCTTCCATGGCTGTTGATTGTGAATCCAAGTAAAATGAAATCCTTGACAACTTCAATCTTTTCTCCATTTATCATGATGTTGCTCATTGGTCCAGTTGTGAGGACGTTTATTATCTTTATGTTGAGGTGCAATCCATACTGAAGGCTGTGGTTGTTGATCATCATTAGTAAGTGCTTCAAGTCCTCTTCACTTTCAGCAAGCAAGTTTGTGTCATGTGCGTAATGCAGGTTGTTAATGAATCTTCCTCCAGTCCTAATGCCCCATCCTTCTTCATATAGTCCAGCTTCTCATATTATTTGCTCAGCGTACACATTGAAGAGGCATGGTAAAAGCATACAACCCTAATGCACACATTTACTGACTTTAAACCAATCGGTATCCCCTTGTTCTGTCCAAACAACTGCCTCTTGATCTATGTAAAGGTTCCTCATGAGCACAATTAAGTGTTCTGGAATTCCCATTCTTCACAAAGTTATCCATAATTTGTTATGATCCGCACAGTTGAATGCCTTTGCATAGTCAATAAAACACAAGTAAACATCCTTCTGGTAGTCTCTGCTTTCAGCTAGGCTCTATCGGACACCAGCAATGATATCCCCAGTCCCACACCCTTTTCTGAAACCAGCCTGGATTTCTGGCAGTTCTCTGTTGATATACTGCTGCAGCCATTTTTGAATGATCTTCAGCAAAATTTTGCTTGTGCGCGATATTAATGATATTGTTCTATAATTTCCACATTCAGTTGGATCACCTTTCTTGGGAATAGGCATAAATATGGATCTCTTCCAGTCAGTTGGCCAGGAAGCTGTCTTCCATATTTCTTGGCATAGACGAGTGAGCACCTCCAGCGCTGCATCTGTTTGTTGAAACATCTCAATTGATAGTCCAATTCCTGAAGCCTTGTTTTTCTCCAGTGCCTTCAGAGCAGATTGGAATTCTTCCTTCAGTACCATCGGTTCCTGATCATATGCCACCTCTTGAAATGGTTGAACATCAACTAATTCTTTTTTGTATAATGACTCTGTGTATTCCTTCCATCTTCTTTTGATGCTTCCTGCGTCGTTTAACATTTTCCCCATGGAATCCTTCATTATTGCAACTCGAGGCTTGAATTTTTTCTTCAGTTCTTTCAGCTTGAGAAACGCCAAGCGTGGTCTTCCCTTTTGGTTTTCCATCTCCAGCTCTTTGCACATGTCATTATAATACTTTACTTTGTCTTCTCAAGGTGCCCTTTGAAATCTTCTGTTCAGTTCGTTTACTTCATCAATTCTTTCTTTTGCTTTAGCTGCTCGACATTCAAGAGCAAGTTTCAGAGTCTCCTCTGACATCCATCTTGGCCTTTTCTTTCTTTCCTCTCTTTTCAATGACCTCTTTCTTTCTTCATGTATGATGTCCTTGATGACATTCCACAGCTCTTTTGGTCTTCGGTCACTAGTGTTCAATGCCTCGAATCTATTCCTGAGATGTCTCTAAATTCAGGTGGGATACACTCAACGCCATATTTTGGCTCTGGTGGACTTGCTCTGATTTCAGTTTCAGCTTGAACTTGCACATGAGCAATTGATGGTCTGTTCCACAGTCAGCCCCTGGCCTTGTTCTAACTGATGATATTGAGCTTTTCCATCGTCTCTTTCCACAGATGTAGTCAATTTGATTTCTGTGTGTTGCATCTAGCAAGGTCCATGTGTATAAAAAACCGTTTATGTTGGTGAAAGAAGGTATTTGCAACGAAGAAGTCATTGGTCTTGCAAAATTCTATCATTCAATGCCCAGCATTGTTTCTGTCACCAAGACCATACTTTCCAACTTTTGCATTTGAATCGCGAGTAATTATCAATGCATCTTGATTGCATGTTCGATTGATTTCAGACTGTAGCAGCTGATAAAAATCTTCTATTTCTTCATCTTTGGCCCTAGTGGCTGGTGTGTAAATTTGAATAATAGTCATATTAACAGGTCTTCCTTGTAGGCGTATGGATATTATCGTATCACTGACAGCGTTGTACTTCAGGATAGATCTTGAAACATTCTGTTTGACAATGAATGCAACACCATTCCTCTTCCAGTTGTCATTCCCACCATAGTAGACTATATGATTGTCCAAATTCAAAATGGCCAATACCAGTCCCTGTCAGCTCACTAATGCCTAAGATATCGATGTTTATTCGTTCCATTTCATTTTTGACGATTTCCAATTTTCCTAGACTCATACTTCATACATTCCAGGTTCTGATTATTAAAGCATGGTTGCAGCTGTTTCATCTCATTTTGAGTTGTGCCACATCAGCAAATGACGGTCCTGAAAGCTTTACTCCATCCACGTCATTAAGGTCGACTCTACTTTGAGGAGGCAGCTCTTCCCCAGTTGTATTTTGAGTGCCTTCCAGCCTGGGGGGCTCCTCTTCCAGCACTATATCAGACAATGTTCTGCTGCTATTCATAAGGTTTTCACTGGCTAAAGCTTTTCAGAAGTAGACTGCCAGGTCCTTCTTCCTAGTCTGTCTTGGTCTGGAAGCTCAGCTGAAACCTGTCCTCCATGGGTGACTGTGCTGGTGTCTGAACACCGGTGGTATAGCTTCCAGCATCACAGCAATGGCAAGCCCCCACAGTATGACAAGCTGACATAGCAAGATGTATATAAAATTTTGTATGAGAAACTGACTTGATTTATAAACGTTCACTTGAAGCACAATAAAAATTTTAAAAAATGAAAAAAAAAAAAAAGCAAGATAGTCCTTTCCTTTTAATGTATGTTTCCTTTTCAGATCCAGTTAAAAACGTGGACTGCCTGATGCTTGTTGAGTTGCTTCAAACAAAGGCAGTTTGCGGTATAATAGCATAAACTAATAGACTCCAGTAAACTGTAGTGAAATTCAATCTTTAGGAATCAAAATGATTTTCCAAATCGAAGGAGAGTATCACACTCAAAATCTTTTCTAAGCCTGTAAGGAGCATGGGAAATTTTTTCTTTTTTAAAAAATATTTCAAAGTGTTTTGAATTTTCATTCCCTGGGTGACACAAACAGTTTGAGCTCAACTACTAACTAAAAGAATGGCAGTTATAACGCGCACAGCACTGCCAAGGAAGAAAGGCCTGGCAATTAGCTTCTGTAAAGATTACAGCTAAGAAAACTCTATGGAGCAGTTATTTTCTGTAACACATCGGGTCACCAGGAGTCAGAATCAATTAGCAGCAACAGATTTTTAAAAAATGTTCTTTAATTATTTCTCCTTTAAATGATTAGTGTAAATAGGAAGCATGTACACCACATTTAAATCCTGACAAGTAGCTAGTTTCACTACAGTAACTGAAGATGACATGATTTTTAAACAAAAACGAAATCGTTTTTTCGAATTCTTTTTTGTATAGAGAGAAGCTTCAGAGTGAAAGCAGCCACAGAAATTGAGTGTTCTTGGCTTGGGTTCAGATGTCTCTGGCTGCTGGAGATGTTGAAAATCCTGTCTTCACTACCTTTGAGTGTATGGCTCATCTTAGACCAGAGTGGCTCAACTCCTTTGTGAATTTTTAATGGATTTATGTTTGAACATTTTAAATGTAGTAAAAAATAATATTTATACAAAAATTGTCCTAGTGTTAGCTATTTAAATAACTAAGAAATACATACATATGTAAGGTTAAAAATGTAAAACCTTAACATTGTGAATATTTGTTTTATTAGATGAAAATGCATTAAAACATATACCCTAAATTTTACAAATGCTACGAAAGAAATATTCTCATTCTTATTCTTCATTCAATAGGTAAATTTAGCAATACTAGCTTACAATTCTAGGTGCTCTAACATTTTTAAATAGCTGTACGTTCCTAGGAAACTTTATATTCTTGAATATTTCTGATTCTCCTTCTTAAGGTGTTGTGTAGAACTAGAGCTGCAAAAGGATATAATTTGGAAAACTTTGAAGACTATAATTATTTTAAGAAAGACACAGACATCATTCTTTGTGAAGCAAGAATAAAATCATGCCCTTTATTCATGTCAATGGGACTATTCTTCCCAAATACATTATTGCCTTTTATCTAATAGCCTATTACAGACTGCAAAACATGTAAAAGCAGTGATTTTGCTCAGGGTCTAGAGATTTCATTTTTTATTTTGATGCCATTATTAAATAACTCCTTAGATGGAAATTCAATACTGGAACACTACATGATAAGCTATGTTAATAGCTCACGTTATGCAAGAATTGAGCAATTACTTGAAACTTAATAGCAGGCCTGTGAAAATGTGTAATTGGCCAGATTCTCATCCACAGTAATGTTATGTAGTTAACTCGGTGTTAGCAGTTAGAACGTAGTCCTTTGAAAAGAACTCATGAAGCAGGACCAGATTTTAATATTAAAGAGTAGATTCTTTTATGTAACTCTAGAGGGGTAAAAAACAAACAAAAAATACAAACCCAGTGCCGTCAAGTTGATTCCGACTCATAGCGACCCTATAGGACAGAGTAGAACTGCCCCATAGAGTTTCCAAAGGGTAGGGAGGAATAAAAACACTTCAAGTAATGATTTGTTTGAGCAGAAGCTGGAGGGCTAGAATGAGTTTTAGGCAATGGAACCTTTGCAATTTTGATGTTCTTTTGCTTTATACATATATATGTCCCTACTTTTTTTACACAAGAAAGCAGGGCTTGTGAAGACTGTACAGTATGAAGAATATTATAAGTTTCAAAAACATAGTAAATGGAAAGGTTAACTTGAACTATTTTAACTGCTTCAGAAAAGAAAACAAAATTCAAAATATGTAGGAAAGAAGGAAAAATAATCACCAGCTGGGAAATTAGGTGTAATTATAATTAATGTGATGACATTATTATATTCAAAAAGCAGTAATAGGTGGGGCGAAGATGGCAGAGTAGTCAAAGGCTTCCTGTGAACCCTCTTAAACCAAAGACTCCCCCAAAAGAGTGAAACAGTTATATTTATGACAAGCGAGGAGCCCTGAACATCAAAGGCAAAGTTAGAAAATGGACTGAGCTGCAGGGGGTGGGACAGTCAGTTCAGAAGTGGAGAGGAGTTTCCAGATTTGAATCACTGGGATCCATCAGGCACCATTCCCAGGAGTGGTTGCAACAGGCCACTAGTAGCATTTGGCAGCAGTTTCCTCAGGGAAAAGCAGCCAGCCCCACAGCCTACCCACACCTCTGGAACAGAGAAGAATGGCACTCTGGGCAAAAGCTAAGTACTTGTGTACATTCTAGCTTGCTCCCCACACCCAAGCTGGCTTCACTGGCTGTTGATTTCCCTGGGCCTGAGATAGGCCCTGTTGAGCACCTGGAGCCATCTTCCCGGCTTTGGAGAAGGAATAAATTTGCAACTGGTGGAAAAGATAATTTCTCAGCTCCACTAACCGGGGGAGCTCAGGACAGAAGCGGCTCCTGTCCAGGCATAAACGGTCCATGGGCTTTCCCCCCTGCATGGACCTGTGTGGGCCTATTTCAGGAGAATAGGCTCTTGTTGGCTAGATAAAGAAATAAAGGATATCCAGATTGGTAAGAAAGAAGTAAAAGTATCTCTATTTGCAGATGACATGATCTTCTACACAGAAAACTCTTAAGTAATCCTCAAGAAAACTACTGAAACTAATAGAAGAGTTCAGCAGAGATCAGGATACGAGATAAACATACAAAAATCAGTTGGATTTCTCTACACCAACAAAAAGACCATCGAAGAGGAAATCACCAAATCAGTACCATTTACCACAGCCCCCAAGAAGATAAAATACTTAGGAATAAATCTTACCAGAAATGTTAAAGACTTATACAAAGAAAACTACAAAATATTACTGCAAGAAACCAAAAGAGACCTACATACGTGGAAAAATATACATAGCTCATGTACAGGAAGACTTAACATTGTAAAAATGTCTATTCTACCAAAAGCAATCTATACATTTAATGCAATTCCGATCCAAATTCCAACAACATTTTTTAATAAGATGGAGAAACAAATCACCAACTTCATATGGAAGGGAAAGAGGCCCTGGATAAGTAAAGCATTACTGAAAAAGAAGAAGAAAGTGGGAGGCCTCACTGTACCTGATTTTAGAACCTATTTTACCACCACAGTAGTCAAAACAGCCTGGTACTGGAACAACAACAGATACATAGACCAGTGGAACAGAAATGAGAATCCAGACATAAATCCAGCCACATATGAGCAGTTGATATTTGACAAAGACCCCAAAGTCAGTTAAATGGGGAAAAGACAGTCTCTTTAACAAATGGTGCTGGCATAACTGGATATTCATCTGCAACAAAATGAAACAAGACCCATACCTCACTCCATGCACAAAAAGTAACTCAAAATGGATCAAAGACCTAAATATAAAATCTAAAACGATAAAGATCATGGAAGAAAAAATAGGAACAATGTTAGGAGCCCTAATACATGGCATAAACAGTATACAAAACATTACTAACAATGCAGAAGAGAAACTGGATAACTGGGAGCTCCTAAAAATCAAACACCTATGCTCATCCAAAGACTTCACCAAATGAGTAAAAAGATTACTTATAGAGTGGGAAAAAGTTTTTAGCTGTGACATCTCTGACTGGCGCCTGATCTGTAAAATCTACATGATAATGCAAACTCACAACTACAAAAAGACAAATAACCCAATTAAAAAATGTGTAAAATATATGAATTGGCACTTCACTAAAGAAGACATTCAGGTAGCCAACAGATACATGAGGAAATGCTCACGATCATTAGCCATTAGAGAAATGCAAATCACAACTACCATGAGATTCCATCTCACTCCAACAAGGATGTCATTAATCCAAAAAACACAAAATAATAAATGCTGGAGAGGTTGTGGAGAAACTGGAACACTTATACACTGCTGGTTGGAATGTAAGATGGTACAACCACTTTGGAAATCTATTTGGCACTTCCTTAGAAAACTAGAAATAGAAATACCATACAATCCAGCAATCCCACTCCTTGGAATATATCCTAGAAAAATAAGAGCCTTTATACAAATAGATATATGCACTCCCGTGTCCATTGCAGTGCTGTTTACAATAACAAAAAGATGGAAGCAACCAAAGTGTCCATCAATGGATGAACTTATAAATCAATTATGATATATTCACACAATGGAATACTATGTATCAATAAAGAACAGTGATGAATCTGTGAAACATTTCATAACATGGAGGAATCTGGAAGGCATTATGCTCTGTGAAATTAGTTGCAAAAGGACAAATATTGTATAAGACCACTATTATAAGAACTCGAGAAATAGTTTAAATAGAGAAGAAAATATTCTTTGATGGTTAGGAGAGGGAGGAGGGAGGAAGAGAGGAGGAGGGGTATTCACTAATTACATAGTAGATAAGAACTGTTTTAGGTGAAGTGAAAGACAGCACAGAATACCGGAGAGGTTAGCACAACTGGACTAAACCAAAAGCAAAGAAGTTTCCTGAATATACTGAAGGCTTCGAAAGCCAGCATAGCAGGGCAGGGGTTTGGAGATCATAGTTTCAGTGGACATATAAGTCAGTTGGCATAATAAAATCTATTAAGAAAACATTCTGCATCCCACTTTGGAGAGTGGCACCTGGGTTCTTAAATGCTAGCAAGCAGCTATCTAAGATGCATCAATTGGTCTTAACCCACTTGGAGCAAAGGAGAATGAAGAACACAAAAGACACAAGGTAATTATAAGCCCAAGAGGCAGAAAGGTCCACATAAATCAGAGACTACATCAGCCTGAAACCAGAACTAGATGGTGCCCGACTACAACTGATGACTGCCCTGACAGGGAACACAACAGAGAACCCCTGAGAGAGCAAGAAGCAGTGGGTTGCAGACCCCAAATTCTCATAAGAAGACCAGACTTAACTGTGTGACTGAGTCTAGAAGGACCCTGGAGGTCATGGTCCCCAGACCTTCTGTTAGCCCAACCAAGACAGGAACCATTCCCAAAGCCAACTCTTCAGACAGGGATTGGACTGGACAATGGGATAGAAAATGATAATGGTGAAGAATGAGCTTCTTGGATCAAGTAGACACATGATACTATGTTGGCATATCTTGTCTGGAGGGGAAATGAGAGGGCAGAGTGGATCAGAAGCTGTCCAAATGGACACCAAAAGAGAGAGTAGAGGGAAGGAGTGTGGTGTCTCATTAGGGGGAGAGCAATTAGGAGTATATAGCAAAGTGTATATAAATTTTTGTATGAGAGACTGACTTGATTTATAAACTTTCACTTGAAGCACAATAAAAATAATAAAAAAAAAAAAGAAAGCAGTAATGGAAGGAAACCAGATTGGAAAGGGAGAGCAATCAAGAAAAGTTTGAAATATGGGTTGATCAGCAGAAGTCATATAGTTGTATATTCACTGAGTTGAAACAGATGATGCTGTGACGTTTCATAATTCAGTAATATTTAACACCCCTAAAATCAAATGAACCCTTACTAATCACTTAGATAAAGATTAAATCAGGTTAGCATTAAAAAGGGGGCTTTCACTTGAAATTATCAGCAAACTGTTATATTTCGAATAGCAAGAAATAGCCTAATGACTGACACAGAGCTGGAGAAGATAATTTTGTACAAATTCTGATTTTTCAGTGAAGAAAGTCATACCCAGAGTTCACTCATCCAAAATCATAATCACTAGTTACTGAAAGAGCTGAGGCTAAATTCCAGGATTCTTGTTGTAAGATCAGGGTTTACTAAAACTGGCTTTTAAGGTAGAGATAGTACTTGTCTCCGAAGGCAGCTGTAACAAAGTGTCACAAAATGGGAGGATTTAAATGACAAAAGTACATTGTGTCACAGATCTGGAGGCTGGTAGGGTGAATACAGAGAGTGGGCATGGCCTCGCCCTCTCTGGAGGCTATAGGGGAAGGTCCTCCCTGTCTGTCTCAGCTTCTAGTCGCCCCAGGTGAGCCTTGGCTTGCAGCTGTAGCATTAAATCCCACTCCTCCTCCCTCTGTCTCACTGTGGTTTTTTTTTTGTTGTTGCAAGGGTACCACTCAGATGGGATTACAGCCCACTCTAGTCCAGTGTGACGGTGTGTTTATTTAACTGATAGCATCTTCAAAGACCTTATTTACAACCAAGGTCACTTTCGCATATACCATGGGTTAGAACTTCCAACATACCTTTTTGGGGGACATAATTTACTCCATAACAGAAACTTTTATTAATTTTTAGGTGTATTAAAGGGAACATTTTTCGACCTCCTACTGAGGCAAAACAGTAATTTTTTTTTGAAAGAAGTAGTGGAATATCAATTGAGATGTTTCAACAAACAGAGGCAGCACTGGAGGTGCTCACTCGTCTGTGCCAAGAAATATGGAAGACAGTTTCCTGGCCAACTGACTGGAAGAGATCCATATTTATGCCTATTCCCAAAAAAGGTGATCCAACTGAATGTGGAAATTATAGAACAATATCATTAATATCACACACAAGCAAAATTTTGCTGAAGATCATTCAAAAACAGCTGTAGCAGTATATCGACAGGGAACTGCCAGAAACTCAGGCTGGTTTCAGAAGAGGGTGTAGAACCACGGATATCATTGCTGCTGTCAGATGGATCCTGGCGGAAAGCAGAGACTACCAGAAGGATGTTTACCTGTGTTTTATTGACTATGCAAAGGCATTCAACTGCGCGGATCATAACAAATTATGGATAACTTTGCGAAGAATGGGAATTCCAGAACACTTAATTGTGCTCATGAGGAACCTTTACATAGATCAAGAGGCAGTTGTTCGGACAGAACAAGGGGATACTGATTGGTTTAAAGTCAGGAAATGTGTGCATCAGGGTTGTATCCTTTCACCATACCTATTCAATCTGTATGCAGAGCAAATAATACGAGAAGCTGGACTATATGAAGAAGAACGGGGCATCAGGATTGGAGGAAGACTCCTTAACAACCTGCATTATGCAGATGACACAACCAAGCTGAAAGTGAAGAGGACTTGAAGCACTTACTAATGAAGATCAAAGACCACAGCCTTTAGTGTGGATTGCACCTCAACATAAAGATAAAAAATGTCCTCACAACTGGACCAATGAGCAACATCATGATACACGGAGAAAAGATTGAAGTTGTCAAGGACTTCATTTTACTTGGATCCACAATCAACAGCCATGGAAGCAGCAGTCAAGAAATCAAAAGACGCATTGCATTGGGCAAATCTGCTGCAAAGGACTTCTTCAAAGTGTTGAAGAGCAAAGATGTCACCCTGAAGACTAAGGTGCGCCTGACCCAAGCCATGGTATTTTCAATCACATCATATGCATGTGAAAGCTGGACAATGAATAAAGAAGACTTAAGAAGAGTTGATGCCTTTGAATTGTGGTGTTGGCAAAGAACATTGAATATTCCATGGACTGCCAAAAGAACGAACAAGTCTGTCTTGGAGGAAGTGCGGCCAGAATGCTCCTTAGAGGCAAGGATGGCAAAACTGCGTCTTACATACTTCAGACATGTTGTCAGGAGGGATCAGTCCCTGGAGAAGAACATCATGCTTGGCAGAGTACAGGGTCAGCGGAAAAGAGGAAGACCCTCAACGAGGTGGATTGACACAGTGGCTGCAACAACGAGCTCAAGCATAACAACGATTGTAAGGATGGCTTAGGAGCAGGCAGTGTTTCGTTCTGTTGTGCATAGGGTCACTATGAGTCAGAACTGACTCAATGGCACCTAACAACAACAACAACAACAGTCGTCTTCCAATTTGTTGCTTAAGAATTACCCTCTCCTCCTATCGGGTGGCAATGAGTCGGAATCGACTGAATAGCACCAGGCTTTAACTTGTTAGAACTGCTTATACATAGAGGAAATTGAGTGTATGGTAAATAACCTAAGTTGTTTCAGGCATCATGCTTACTATTAAAATTGTACAACATACTTTCAAAAGGTCTAGAAAATTCCAGGATATTAAATCGTGAGGTAGTGATCTTAGATATAAGACAGTTTGTGCAATTAGTCTACAAGACATCCAGACAGGTAGCTTCAGAGAAGAAGTTAAGTTCATTATCTCCAGGTTATCATTTTTTCTCCTAAAGAAATTAACACACATAAAGCACTTAACATAGAGCATGGCACTCAAATGGTGCCATATAGTTGTCTACTATTGTTGTTATAAGGGGCCCTGGTAAGGCAGTGGTTAAAGCACTTGGCTGCTAACCAAAAAATCGGTGGTTTGAACCAACCAGCTGCCCCACGGAGAAAGATGTGGCAGTCTGCTTCTGTAAAGACTACAGCCTTGGAAACCCTATGTGGTTGTTCTACTCTGTCCTGTAGGGTCAAAATGAGTTAGAATTGACTACCAAGCAACTGGTTTTTATTTTTACTATTACTTTTATGGTAATTACCTTTATTATGTTCTTTAATTCCCTCCTTTGTACTCTGACCCTCCCAGGGCTTCTAGGAGGGAATGACTTTACTTATCTCTGTGTAAGATGAATCCAAATTTGGCAACTTTGACCTCAGTTGCTATAAAATACTTGCTATAGAGAATCCAAGTACTTAAGACAAAATAAAGCAAGAGTATGTAAAAATTCACACCCTGAGACAAAGAAAGGATTTATTACGCGGCATAGACCCATGGCTCCTATAAATGCACGTGGTAGGCTAAACAGTGGCCCTCAAAGGTTTGCACATGCTGATCCCTGGAACTTGTGAACATGTCACCTTAAGTGGGAAAAAGGACTTAGTAGATGTGGTTAAGTCAGAGATCTTGGGATGGGAAGATCATCCTAGATTATCTGGGTAGGGCCAAGTTTTTATCACAAGCATCCTTATAAGAGGGTTAGAGATTGAAAGAGGGATGTAAGGAGGGAAGCAAAGGTCAGAGAATAGAGAAGGTGCTACACTAATGGCTTCAAAGATGGAGAACGGGGCCATGAGCCAAGTAATGTATGCAGTCTCCAGAAGCTGGAAAAGGCAGAGTAATAAATTCTCCCCTATGGCCTCCAGAAAGAATTCAGGCCGCCAACACCTAGATGTTATCTCAGTGGAACTGATTTCAGACTTGTGGAATTCTGAAATTGTAAAGTTTGTGGTAATTCATGACAGCAGCATTAGGAAACCAATATAGTGTCTTTGTTGGCTAAGTCATATCAGATCATAATAGGAAGTTACTAAAATTTGTCTCTGTAGTTACAGGGTTTATCCTTGAAGCTTTTGTCCTCTTAGATATGCCCATCCATCCCCATTCCAAGAAAGTGCCTTTCTTCTCTCTTCCCCACTCAGCTTTCTGTTTTAAATATACATTTATACACGAAACCTGATTCTTCCTAGGCCTTAACAGCCAGTGAATACTTTTATAATCATAGCAATAGTAATAATTCAGAATTCACTGGCCCTTGTCTCCACTCTGCAAAGAGCCTACCGAAGTGTTCTTGGGAGTCCTCAGAGGTTGTTTTACATTTACTCACAAAATAGTTTACTTCTGCTGGGTGGTGCTGCTCCCCAGACATCACAGTTCTTCCAAGAGTATCCCAAAGAGGCATGTTTGTTGTGCTAGCATATAATTCACCCTGCATGGGGTGCTCTGGAGCGCTGGAGCTGCACCACCAATATACTGGTGTCAGAGTTTGCAGGTTATGCTGTTAGAGAAATTACCTCCTTTTTTTGTTCTTAGTATTCTACTGTGCTTGTTAAATACCAAGACAGTGTCTTGATATTTGACAGGGGTTTTAGTGAAGCAGTTGTTTCATATTTTATTTCGGTCCTCTTTGCTATCCATGGGATTCAAAAGTGTATCTAACTGAGATGTGCCCTAGAGACAAATCTGAACGAAGAGGCCATGTTGTATTCAAAATCATTCCCTTCCTCTGATAATCATGGGACTTATATTGTGTCTACCTCCTTTATCTTAGATCCTACTTCCTCTAGGAAAATTTCTCTCAAGGCATCTACTCTTTCCAGATGCATTTGTAGTCATGCCATTTTTGCCATCTAGGTAGTCAGAGCTAGCTTTGGATATGGCTGGGAGGCTCTCAGACCTGGTGAAAATTGGCTTTAGGGAAATTACCTTTTCACCAGGTATGACATAATGGTACTTGAATTCAGCATGGGTCTGTCTTACCTCCATTTTTACACTTGTCTAAACCTGATATCCCCCATGTGTCCGTCAGTTTGTTGTACTGTGGGGGCTTGCATGTTGCCGTGATACTGGAAGTTATGCCGCCAGTGTTCAGATACCAGCAGGGTCACCCATGGAGGATAGGATTCAGCTGAACTTCCAGATTAAGACAGACTAGGAAGAAGGACCTGGCAGCCTACTTCTGAAAAGCATTAGCGAATGAAAACCTTATGAATAGCAGCAGAACATTGTCCGATATAGTGCTGGGAGATGAGCCCCCCAGGTTGGAAGGCACTCAAAAGATGACTGGGGAAGAGCTGCCTCCTCAAAGTAGAGTCAACCTTAATGACGTGGATGGAGTAAAGCTTTTGGAACCTTCATTTGCTGATGTGGCACGACTCAAAATGAGAAGAAACAGTTGCAAACATCCATTAACAATCGGAACCTGGAATGTACGAAGTATGAGTCTAGGAAAATTGGAAATCATCAAAAATGAAATGGAATGTATAAACATTGATATCCTAGGCATTAATGAGCTGAAATGGAGTGGTATTGGCCATTTTGAATTGGACAATCATATAGTCTACTATGGTGGGAATGACTACTGGAAGAGGAATGGTGTTGCATTCATTGTCAAAAAGAAAGTTTCAAGATCTATCCTGAAGTACAATGCTGTCGTGATAGGATAATATCCATATGCCTACAAGGAAGACCAGTTACTACGACTATTATTCAAATTTACACACCAACCACGAGGGCCAAAGTTGAAGAAATAGAAGATTTTTATCAGCTGTTGCAGTCTGAAATTGATCGAACATGCAATCAAGATGCATTGATAATTACTCGCGATTCAAATGCAAAAGTTGGAGACAAAGAAGAAGGATCAATAGTTGGAAAATATGGCCTTGGTGATAGAAACAATGCCGGAGATCTAATGACAGAATTTTGCAAGATCAACGACTTCTTCGCTGCAAATACTTTCTTTCACCAACATAAACGGTGACTATACACATGGACCTCGCCAGGTGCGACACACAGAAATCAAATTGACTACATATGTGGAAAGAGACGATGGAAAACCTCAATATCATCAGTCAGAACAAGGCCAGGGGTTGACTGTGGAACAGACCATCAATTGCTCATAGGCAAGTTCAAGCTGAAACTGAAGAAAATCAGAGCAAGTCCACGAGAGCCAAAATATGGCCTTGAATATGTCCCACCTGAATTTAGAGATCATCTCAAGAATAGATTTGATGCATTGAACAGTAGTGACCGAAGGCCAGATGAGTTGTGCAATGACATCAAGGACATCATCCATGAAGAAAGCAAGAGGTCATTGAAAAGACAGGAAAGAAAGAAAAGACCAAGGTGGATGTCAGAGGAGACTCTGAAGCTTGCTCTCGAACGTCGAGCAGCTAAAGCAAAAGGAAGAATTGATGAAGTAAAAGAACTGAACAGAAGATTTCAAAGGGAACCTTGAGAGGACAAAGTAAAGTATTATAATGACATGTGCAAAGAGCTGGAGATGGAAAACCAAAAGGGAAGAACACACTTGGCGTTTCTCAAGCTGAATGAACTGAAGAAAAAATTCAAGCCTCGAGTTGCAATAGTGAAGGATTCCATGGGAAAAATGTTAAACGACGCAGGAAGCATCAAAAGAAGATGGAAGGAATACACAGAGTCATTATACCAAGAAGAATTAGTCGATATTCAACCATTTCGAGAGGTGGCATATGATCAGGAACTGATGGCACTGAAGGAAGAAGTCCAAGCTACTCTGAAGGCACTGGCAAAAAACAAGGCTCCAGGAATTGATGGAATATCAACTGAGATGTTTCAACAAACAGATGCAGCACTGGAGATGCTAACTCGTCTATGCCAAGAAATATGGAAGACAGCTTCCTGGCCAACTGACTGGAAGAGATCCATATTTATGCCTATTCCCAAGAAAGGTGATCCAACTGAATGTGGAAATTATAGGAAAATATCATTCATATCGCACGCAAGCAAAATTTTGCTGAAGATCATTCAAAAACGGCTTTAGCAGTATATCAATGGGGAACTGCCAGAAATTCAGGCCGATTTCAGCAGAGAACATGGAACCATGGGTATCACTGCTGATGTCAGATGGATCCTGGCTGAAAGCAGAGAATACCAGAAGGATGTTTACCTGTGTTTTATTGATTATGCAAAGGCATTCGACTGTGTGGATCATAACAAACTATGGCTAACACTGCAACAAATCGGAATTCCAGAACATTTAATTGTGGTCTTGAGGAACCTTTACATAGCTCAAGAGGCAGTTGTTCGGACAGAACAAGGGGATACTGATTGGTTCAAAGCCAGGAAGGGTGCGTGTCAGGGTTGTATTCTTTCACCATATCTATTTAATCTGTATGCTGAACAAATAATACGAGAAGCTGGAATATATGAAGAAGAAAGGGGCATGAGGACTGGAGGAAGACTCATTAACAACCTGTATTATGCAGATGACACAACTGTGCTTGCTGAAAGTGAAGAGGACTTGAAGTACTTACTAATGAAGATCAAAGACCACAGCCTTCAGTATGGATTACACCTCAACATAAAGAAAACAAAAATCCTCACAACTGGACCAATGAGCAACATCATGATAAATGGAGAAAAGATTGAAGTTGTCATGGATTTCATTTTACTTGGATCCACAATCAACAGCCGTGGAAACAGCAGTCAAGAAATCAAAAGACGCATTGCATTGGGTAAATCTGCTGCAAAGGACCTCTTCAAAGTGTTGAAGAGCGAAGATGTCACCCTGAAGACTAAGGTGTGCCTGACCCAGGCCATGGTATTTTTAATTACATCATATGCATGTGAAAGCTGGACAATGAATAAAGAAGACTGAAGAAGAGTTGATGCCTTTGAATTGTGGTGTTGGTGAAGAATATTGAATACACCGTGGACTGCCAAAAGAACGAACAAATCTGTCTTGGAAGAAGTGTGGCCAGAATGCTCCTTAGAGGCAAGGATGGCGAAACTGCGTCTTACATACTTTGGACATGTCAGGAGAGATCAGTCCCTGGAGAAGAACATCATGCTTGGCAGAGTACAGGGTCAGCAGAAAAGAGGAAGACCCTCAACAAGGTGGATTGACACAGTGGCTGCAACAATGAGCTCAAGCATAACAACGATTGTAAGGATGGCTTAGGAGCGGGCGGTTTTTCGTTCTGTTGTGCATAGGGTGGCTATGAGTCGGAAAGGACTCGACGGCACCTAACAACAACAACAAGCCTGATATATTTTTAATGATCTGGTAGCGACTGTTTGGTATAAATCTCACTGTGTAAAGCCAGGATTGAACTCCTGATCTACCTGGAAAGATTGCTATGTAAATAGTTTTGCGTCTGAAAAATATAATCTATATTAAGTCCTCGGTTCTCAATTCTGTTGTCATAATGTAAAGAAGCCAATCCACCTGCGTTTAGTGTGTTTACGAGAGTTGTCATCTCCTGCAGGATTTGTAAGAAATGTTTATCCACCCCAAACAGAAGAGGTGGATTTAAGGTCTACCCGATTATGTTGAGCCTGAGTAAGTAGCCGGAAATGTTAGCTGTGGCTGAGTACAGTTGGTAAATGAGGAGTGCCTTTAGTGCCTTCAATTCTTTGTAGCTGAATCATGAGCCCATTTGAAAAATAATTTTGACTTTGAACTAATTATAAATTTTGTTTATATCATTGCTCTAGCTTGTTATAAAAATTTAGGAATACACGGTACCTATTCCACACTTTACTCGGAGAAACCAGTATCTGCTCAGCAAGCACATTGTGTTATAGTAGTAGTCTGCTGTTGTGTTACTTATCTGTTGTGTGTAACAAATTCTCTCACACAGTTTCTGAGGGCCCAGAAACTGGGAGCAGCTTAGCTGAGTCATCCTGGCTCAGAGTCTTTAATGAGGTTGTAGTCAATAGCTTGCTTGGGACAGCAGTCTTCTAAAGGTTGACTGGGGCTGGAGGATCTGCTTTCAAGCTCACTTTTATGCCTGTTGGCAGGAGGCTTCAGTTCCTTGCTAGGTGGCCCTCTCCATTCAGACTCATCGGTTGCCTTCCCACAGAGTGAATGATGAGAGAGAAAAAAAGAGAGACATACCTCGCTAATTTTTATGACCTAGTGTCAGAGTCACACACCATCACTTCCACTTATTGTATTCATTAGAAGCAAATCATTAAGTCCACCCTACACTCAGCAGAAGGGGCTTAGCAAGGTCATGAATACCAAGAGGTAGAGATCATAGGACCATCTTGTGTGCTGGCCATCAGAGTCAAAGATTCTTTGTTATAATGATCAATAGCTATTGTAATGCAATATCATAGATTATTTTATATATTACTATTTAAAGATGACTTCTCATATTCCCTCATCTTATTGTTAAGGAATCAGAGATCCAGAAATGCTTCTAAGTTGCTCAGGGTTACAAAGCTAATTACTGACATTGGTCTTTGAAACGTGTCTTATGTAATAGGATTATTTTTGCTAAAGTAAGAAAATAAATGACAGTATTGAGAACTTATTATGTGTCCAAAGCTTTTCTAATCCTCTCAACAATCCTAACGAGATAGAACCAAAGTGATTTGCTTTGGTCACACATCTATGTGAAGGCACAGTCAGAATATGATACCAGGCAGTCTGGCTCCAAACCCAGACTCTCAACACCTATGTTCTACTGTGTACAGAGAAAGTATAGAATTTGCTTGTGATCACAAAGGCAGATTCAACGAAGGACCAAGGACCAAGGAATGCAATTTACCTGTCTAATAACACAGGCGGGAGCTCACCAATGTGGTGGATGCTGTGGTGGCTCTGGAGTGACTCCACTCTTTTCTGTAAGTGTATTCAGTCCCCAAAACTCCAGGAGAAGAAAGGTAAAGAGGCTGACTTCATCGGACATAAATTAGGACTTAGAGCACATCAGGTGTTCTTAAATTCTAGGAAGTGAGCATTAACCCCAGTTTCGTAAATGGATGTCAAACTCAGTCATTTTACATTCCAAAGGCACAAAGTTTCCTTGTTGCTGTAGTGCCTGTTAGATATGGTGATTCATCTTTTGTCTGGCCATTGTAAGAAGGAACTGGGTCTCCATGTGGAATCAAAAGATGATGATAGCTAGGTACCCAGTAAAGCCCAGTGCTGTCGAGCCGATTCTGACTCATAGCGACCCTATAGGACAGAGTAGAACTGCCCCATAGAGTTTCCAAGGAGTGCCTGGCAGATTCCAAATGCCGACCCTTTGGTTCGCAGCTGTAGCACTTAACCACTACGCCACCAGGGTTTCCAATAGCTAGGTATAAGCTGACAAATGCTAGTCTCAGTAAACATTAATTATTTCCCTTCTTTTTGCTTTCGGAGTGAACCACATACTAAAGAATGCCCAGAATAGCTTACAATGAGGTACTCAGGATAAACCAAAGCTTTTCGCAGTATTTCTTTTATTTTGTACATTGGCTCAACAAGTCAAAGAAAGCATTGAGCAGATTTGTTGACCGCTTCAGTGAAAACATCATAGAGCTCGTACCTATAATCTAATGTTTCCAGAGTATAGGCATATGGGTTAGAATATTGACACTGCACTTTCTTCATTTTTAATATGCTTAATACAAGTTAATATTGTTTCACAGTTTAGTGTATTTGGTAGGGTTGCCAAATAAAATACAGGACACATGGTTAAATTTTAATTTCAGATAAACACCAAATACATTTTTTAGTATAAAATATCTGGGGCACTTTTTTTTACTTAAAAAATGCTCTTTGTTTATGTGACATTTGAATTTAACTGGGCATATTTTCTATTTGCTAAATCTGGCAGTCCTGACCTTGGGGCCTTGAGTAGAATTGAGAATGCCTTCCTCTTACTGTTTGTGGGTATCCTGGTCTCATTCATTTGAACTCTAATTTCGAGTAAAAACCGAGTAACAGCTGAGCTTCCACGTCTTATGAAAAAAGCAGAATGGGGTAGGATAGTCCTAAGATTCCAACTTAGCCCTACTACTTAACATCTGCATGACCACAAGCAAAGTACGTAATTTTTCTGTGTTTCAGTTACCTCACTAAAATCACAAGGGCAACAATACCCACCTCAGAATATTCTTTTGCGGACCGGAAGTAATAAAGTATCTGAAATCTTTGAGATTTTTCCCTATAAAAGCTATGGAAGGCATTTTAATAATTTTTCCAATCTCTCTTTTGCTCTCATTGCTATTAAAACACATGACCCGAATCTCTACTTGTTGGTAAAAAGAGTATTAGAACCAAAAACCAAGCCAGTCACTGTTAACTAGGTTCTGATTCGTGGAGATCACATCTGTTTCAGGGTAGAACTCTGTTCCATAGAGTTTTCAACGGCTGTGGCCTTTTGGAAGTAGGTCACCACGCCTTTCCTCTGAGAAGCCTCTGGGTGGATTCGAACCACCAATCTTAGTAGCTGAGTGCATACTCCTTTGTTTCACCCAGGGACTCCTGTATTATGTTAATAATAATTCGAATTTTATCAATTTTTCCTCAACTTGTGTAATAGTGCCGACCTAGTCTCTGAATTTTTCCCACTTATTTTGGAAATTTCAGGAGATGGCTTGCATGGTCTTTTAAACTGTTCTCTTATCATTTTCAGTTCCAGTCTGGTATTTTATCTGCTGCTCTTAAAGTGTTTTAACAATGTTTTTTAACCCATCACTGAAGCTCTGACATCCTGATGCTTCCAAAGATGCAAAGCCTTAGGGCGTACAGAAGTATGCTACACTTCTTCCAGTTCTCAGTATACCAGGGCCAAACTGTTCTGAGGACTAATGGGGGCATTTTTTCTCTCCCCCTTGTCATTTGTAATATGTGATACGGTATTGCTTTGTTTCCCGTATTTCACAGTACTCCTTGTAAAATAGATCTTTGTGAGACCCAAACCTCTCACATAAGCCTATTCTTCTTTCTTCCTTCCTTCCACTTTCCCTTCCTTTTTTCTCCCACCCTCCCTCCCTCCCTTTCTTCCTCTTTTCCTCCCTCTGTCCTTCCTTCCCTCCCTCTCCTTTCCTTTTTCCTTTTTGTCTTCCCTCCTATAAAGTGGAGTTTCTGACCTATTGATGTTGTTCTGAGGATAAGATTAGCTTACAGAGAAAAGGACCACAGAGCAAACTGCTTTCCCATTCAGATTACGCTATACTTCTACCAACAACCACTTGATTAATTCATTGTTCGTAGAAAGAATTCCAGAGGCTGATGTGGAATGCAGAGTAGGAGAAGGGGAAGTAGGAAAAAACAATTTTTTGTTAAAGATGTATCAGAACCCTCAAAGTATTTATCAGAGAGAAAGTGAAGCAATGCCTGCTCGTATTTAAAGCTGCTTTCATGACCTTTGGGAAATATTGAGCAACGATGTTTTATTGTTTTGTTTTGTTTTTGTCTGCTTTTGCGTGACCGTCAGTGTTAGTTCATGCTGTGTTTGGGGCTGAATATATCCAGACCCTTTGAGAATAAAGTGACCGGGTCTAATGGAGTGATATGATAATGCTGGGGAAATGCCAGAACTAGGAGTCAAAAGAAATGATTTCAGTCAGATCATAACTCAAAGACGTGGCCACATCAAACACACCAAGCTATGTCCCAGCCAAACGAAACAGAGCTGCTTGCAGACCCCTGAGCATACCTGACTGTTTCCTGCCACTGTTCCTTTGCACGTGCTATTGCTATTTCCTGGGATGCTTGTTTTTCTTTATCTTTCTAAAATGTTCTTATTCTTTCTAGGAACCATCTTCCTTCTGTCCAACTGCCCGTTGTCCTTTTTCTTACACAGAGACACTTGTTTTTTGTTTTTTTTTCTTCCTCAGTAAATGTTTGCTGAATTGAACATATCAGAATCACCGGCCATCAAGTTAGAGAAGCACATTTGGAATACTTCATTTTATCACATATATTATTCTCAACCATTAAAATATTTAAAGCCTTAAGAGATAAAAAAAAAGAAAAGAAAAATGTATAAGAGAAGCAAATAATTTTCTTTGTCAAGAGTGGAAAAACATGAATCTTCTGGTACTTAGGTTCTCATTGCAAAATTAATATATATGTATATATATATATCTGTTATTTTGTTAGCACACCCAGAGTCCAGAAGGATTTTTATCAGTTCATCAAAGACTGCAGCAGACTTGACTTATATTTAAATCAGTAGAATTAGGATAATCATAAAATAAAGCAAATGAAATAGCTAAATGGGTCAGAATACTTATTTATGACTTTTTCAGTGCTAATAAATTTACATGAGATAGAAGAGCAATATGCCTCCCTTACAAGAGATAGAAGAGCAATATGCTTCCCTTACAAGAGATAGAAGAGCAATATGCCTCCCCATGATCTGATGCAGAGTTTTTTGGTGGCACCAGATGGTGTCACAGACTTTGCCTAATCTTTTGGGCTGTAGCACCTATACTTGATCCAGATAAGATCCCACTTATAGAAAATTTTAATGGATTTTAGCCCAAAAGCAGATATACAGAGACTGAGAGATAGATACAATTTCTAGATCAGAAGCCTGCTTGTCAACAATGTATGTGATTGTTATGAATTTTAGCTGTTATGAAACTTTCTGTTCTTTTGATGAGGAGGCTCAGAGGGTTTTCTGAGAGAGCATTTTCCTTAAAAACTGAAAGCAGAGATGAGATAATTTTGACAGCAAACATTTATTAAGCATTTATACACCCAACACTGTGCTAGAAACTTTGTATTTAAGGCTCACAGTATTCTATGAGATGGGCATTACTGCTGCTCTCATTTTATATGACTAGTAGCTCTGGGGGGACTCTGAAACCAGACCCTCTTCTCTTAAAAGCTATTCCAACCGGCCATGGATGAGCAACATTGCTGAAAATTGTAATTCAAATTTGCCAACTGAGTAAACTAAGTTTTCCCTGCACTAAGGTTGCCTTGAATGGAGGAGCTCATGATTTGTCAGATACCCGCGCTGCCCTAGTGGAAGCCCTGGGTGGTGTACACGGTTAACATGTTTGGCTGCTAACCATAAGATTGGAAGTTTGAGTTCTTCCAGAGGTACCTCAGAAGAAAGACTTGGCAATCTCCCCCCCCCAAAATTAGCCATTAACACCCTACTGTGACCTACATGGGGTCACTACGAGTTGAAATAGACTAGAGGGTGACTGGTTTTGTTGCTTTAAAATCCTGATCAAATTCGCCTCTACCAAAACCACAGTCCATGTGGTCATTCACATTATGGCCACAAGGGCGAGATTGCTAAAGGCAAAGAAGCTAACATGTACCTTTTTTCTGGGGAGGGGGGAATGACTAACCTTTGAAATGCATTCTTTTATGTAGAGAGATGCGTGGGCTGGGGTCTAACATTGCTGCAACTTTTTCAGTATGTTACAAAAACCTTCCAACAGTTTTCTGCTATATATAACTAATTGCATCACTGCTTGGCACATTCCATTGAAATAACATGGCTTTTGAGAGGCAGTTTCCAGGGTGGGTGCTAGAAAACACTGTACTCATCTAACACAACCCAGTTCGGTTGCTTTTAAATGAGATGCTTTCTTTTTTTTTTTTTTTTTAAATATAAACGTGATTCACTTTTTCTAAAAAAAATAATTTTTATTGTGCTTTAAGTGAAAGTTTACAAGTCAGGTCAGCCTGTCACATATAAGCTTATACACCCCTTACTCCATACTCCCACTTACTCTCCCCTGAATGAGGCAGCCAGCTCTCTCCTTCCAGTCTCTCCTTTCATGACAATTTTGCCAGCTTCCAACCCTCTCTACGCTCCCATCTCCCCTCCAGACAGGGGACACCAACACAGTCTCAAGTGTCCACCTGATACAAGTAGCTCACTCTTCATCGGCATCTCTCTCCAACCCTTTGTCCAGTCCCTTCCATGTCTGATTGGTTGTCTTCGGGAATGGTTCCTGTCCTGGGCCAACAGAAGGTTTGGGGACCATGACCGCCGGCATTCTTCTAGTCTCAGTCAGACCGTTAAGTCTGGTCTTTTTATGAGAATTTGGGGTCTGCATCCCGCTGTTCTCCTGCTCCCTCAGGGGTTCTCTGTTGTGCTCCCTGTCAGGGCAGTCATCGGTTGTGGCCAGACACCATCTAGTTCTTCTGGTCTCAGGATGATGTAAGTCTCTGGTTCATGTGTCCCTTTCTGTCTCTTGGGCTTATAGTTATCATGTGACCTTGGTGTTCTTCATTCTCCTTTGATCCAGGTGGGTTGAGACCGAGTGATGCATCTTAGATGGTCGCTTGTTAGCATTTAAGACCTCAGACGCCACACTTTAAAGTGGGATTCAGAATGTTTTCATAATAGAATTATTTTGCCATTTGAGTTAGAAGTCCCCTTAAGCCATAGTCCCCAAACCCCTGCCCTTGCTCCGCTGACCTTTGAAGCATTCAGTTTATCCCAGAAGCTTCTTTGCTTTTGGTCCAGTCCAGTTGAGCTGACCTTCCGTGTATTGAGTATTGTCCTTCCCTTCACCTAAAGTAGTTCTTATCTACTAACTAATCAGTAAATAACCCTCTCCCGCCCTCCCTCCTTCCCCCCTCGTAACCACAAAAGTATGTGTTCTTCTCGGTTTATACTATTTCTCAACCTCTTATAATAGTGGTCTTATACAGTATTTGTCCTTTTGCATCTGACTAATTTCACTCAGCATAATGCCTTCCAGGTTCCTCCATGTTATGAAATGTTTCACAGATTCGTCACTGTTCTTTATCGATGTGTAGTATTCCATTGTGTGAATATACCATAATTTTTTTAACCATTCATCCGTTGATGGACACCTTGGTTGCATCCAGCTTTTTGCTATTGTAAACAGTGCTGCAATAAACATGGGTGTGCATATATCTGTTCCTGTGAAGGCTCTTGTGTCTCTAGGGTATATTCTGAGGATTGGGATTTCTGGGTTGTATGGTAGTTCTATTTCTAACTGTTTAAGAAAACGCCAGATAGATTTCCAAAGTGGTTGTACCATTTTACATTCCCACCAGCAGTGTATAAGAGTTCCAATCTCTCCGCAGCCTCTCCAACATTTATTATTTTGTGTTTTTTGGATTAATGCCAGCCTTGTTGGAGTGAGATGGAATCTCATCGTAGTTTTAACTTGCATTTCTCTAATGGCTAATGATCGAGAGCATTTTCTCATGTATCTGTTAGCTGCCTGAATATCTTCTTTAGTGAAGTGCGTGTTCATATCCTTTGCCCACTTTTTGATTGGGTTGTTTGTCTTTTTGTGGTTGAGTTTTAACAGAATCATATAAATTTTAGAGATCAGGCACTGGTCGGAGATGTCATAGCTGAAAATTTTTTCTCAATCTGTAGGTGGTCTTTTTACTCTTTTGGTGAAGTCTTTAGATGAGCATAGGTGTTTGATTTTTAGGAGCTCCAGTTATCTGGTTTCTCTTCATCATTTTTGGTAATGTTTTGTATTCTGTTTATGCCTTATATTAGGGCTCCTAGGGTTGTCCCTATTTTTTCTTCCATGGTCTTTATCATTTTAGTCTTTATGTTTAGGTCTTTGATCTACTAGGAGTTAATTTTTGTGCATGGTGTGAGGTATGGGTCCTGTTTCTTTTTTTTGCAAATGGATATCCAGTTATGCCAGCACCATTTGTTAAAAAGACTATCTTTTCCCCAATTAACTGACACTGGGCCTTTGTCAAATATCAGCTGCTCATATGTGGATGGATTTATATCTGGGTTCTCAATTCTGTTCCATTGTTCTATGTGCCTGTTGTTGTACCAGTACCAGGCTGTTTTGACTACTGTGGCAGTATAGTATGTTCTAAAATCAGGTAGAGTGAGGCCTCCCACTTTCTTCTTTTTCAGTAATGCTTTACTTACCCAGGGCTTCTTTCCCTTCCATATGAAGTTGGTGATTTGTTTCTCCATTACTTTTAAAAATGTCATTGGAATTTGGATCGGAAGTGCATTGTATGTATAGACGGCTTTTGGTAGAATAGACATTTTTACTATGTTAAGTTTTCCTATCCATGAGCAAGGTATGTTTTTCCACTTATGTAGGTCCCTTTTAGTTTCTTGCAGTCGTACTTCGTAGTTTTCTTTGCATAGGTCTTTTACATCTTTGGTAAGATTTATTCCTAAGTATTTTATCTTTTTGGGGACTACTGTGAATAGTATTGATTTGGTGATTTCCTCTTTGGTGTTCTTTTTGTTGATGTAGAGGGACCCAAGTGATTTTTGTATGTTTATCTTATAACCTGAGACTCTGCCAAACTCTTCGATTAGTTTCAGTAGTTTTCTTGAGGATTCCTTAGGGTTTTCTGTGTATAAGATCATGTCATCTGCAAATAGAGATAATTTTACTTCCTCCTTGCCAATCCGGATGCCCTTTATTTCTTTGTCTAGCCTAATTGCTCTGGCTAGGACCTCTAGCACAATGTTGTATAAGGGCGGTGATAAAGGGCATCCTTGTCTGGTTCCCGTTCTTAAGGGAAATGCTTTCAGGCTCTCTCCATTTAGGGTGATGTTAGCTGATGGCTTTGTATAAAGATGCCCTTTATTATGTTGAGGAATTTTCCTTCAATTCCTATTTTGCTGAGAGTTTTTATCATGAATTGGTGTTGGACTTTGTCAAATGCCTTTTCTGCATCAATTGATAAGATCATGTGGTTTTTTTTTTCTTTTTTTTTTTTTTTTTAAATTTTTATTAAGCTTCAAGTGAACATTTACCATTCCAATCAGTCTGTCACATGTAGGTTTACATACATCTTACTCCCTTCTCCCACTTGCTCTCCCCCTATTGAGTCAGCCCTTACAGTCTCTCGTTTCGTGCCAATTTTACCTTCTTCCCTCTCTCTCTATCTTCCCATCCCCCCTCCAGTCAAGAGTTGCCAACACACTCTCCCGTGTCCACCTGATTTAATTAGCTCACTCTTCATCAGTATCTCTCTGCCCCCCACTGACCAGTCCTTTTCATGCCTGATGATTTGTCTTCGGGGATGGTTCCTGTCCTGTGCCATCAGAAGTTCTGGGGAGCATTGTCTCTGGGATTCCTCTCGTCGCAATCATACCATTAGGTGTGGTCTTTTAATGAGAATTTGGGGTCTGCATCCCATTGGTCTCCCGCTCCCTCAGGAGTTGTCTGTTGTGTTCCCTGACAGGGCAGACATCGATTGTGGCCGGGCACCAACTTGTTCTTCTGGTCTCAGGATATTGTAGGTCTCTGGTTCAAGTGGCCCTTTCTGTCTCTTGGGTTCTTAGTTGTCGTGTGACCTTGGTGTTCTTCCTTTGTCTTTGCTCCCGGTGGGTTGAGACCAATTAATGTATTTTAGATGGCTGCTTGTTGGCATTTAGGACCCCAGGTGCCACAATTCAAAGTGGGATGCAGAGTGTTTTCATAATAGAATTGTTTTGCCCATTGATTTAGAAGTCCTCTCAAACCAAGTTCCCCAGACCCCAGCCCCTGCTTCGCTATCCTTTGAAGCTTTCATTTTATCTCGGAAACCTCTTTACTTTTAATCCTGTCCAATTAGGCTGACCTTCCTTGTTTTGAGTGTTGTCTTTCCCTTCACCCAAAGCAATTCCCATCTACAGATTGATCAATAAAAAGCCCTCTCCCTCTCTCCCTCCCTCCCTCCCTCCCCCCTTTGTAACCACAAAAGTATGTGTTCTTTTCCGTTTTTTCTATTTCTCAAGATCTTATAATAGTGGTCTTATACAATATTTGTCCTTTTGCAACTGACTCATTTCGCTCAGCATAATGCCTTCCAGATTCCTCCATGTTATGAAATGTTTCAGAGATTCGTCACTGTTCTTTATCGATGCGTAGTATTCCATTGTGTGAATATACCACAATTTATTTACCCATTCGTCCGTTGATGGACATCTTGTTTGCTTCCAGCTTTTTGCTATTGTAAACAGAGCTGCAATAAACATGGGTGTGCATATATCTGTTTGTGTGAAGGGTCTTGTATTTTTAGGGTATATTCCGAGGAGTGGGATTTCTGGGTTGTATGGTAGTTCTATTTCTAACTGTTTAAGATAACGCCAGATGGATTTCCAAAGTGGTTGTACCATTTTACAATCCCACCAGCAGTGTATGAGAGTTCCAGTCTCTCCGCAGCCTCTCCAACATTTATTATTTTGTGATTTTTGAATTAATGCCAGTCTAGTTGGTGTCAGATGGAATCTCATCGTAGTTTTAATTTGCATTTCTCTAATGACTAATGATCGAGAGCATTTTCTCATGTATCTGTTGGCTGCCTGAATATCTTCCTTAGTGAAATGTGTGTTCATATCCTTTGCCCACTTCTTGATTGGGTTGTTTGTCTTTTTGTGGTTGAGTTTTGACAGAATCATGTAGATTTTAGAGATCAGGCGCTGGTCTGAGATGTCATAGCTGAATATTCTTTCCCAGTCTGTAGGTGGTCTTTTTACTCTTTTGGTGAAGTCTTTAGATGAGCATAGGTGTTTGATTTTTAGGAGCTCCCAGTTATCGGGTTTCTCTTCATCATTTTTGGTAATGTTTTGTATTCTGTTTATGCCCTGTATTAGGGCTCCTAGGGTAGATCCTATTTTTTCTTCCAAGATTTTTATCGTTTTAGTCTTTATGTTTAGGTCTTTGATCCACTTGGAGTTAGTTTTTGTGCATGGTGTGAGGTATGGGTCCTGTTTCATTCTTTTGCAAATGGATATCCAGGTATGCCAGCACCATTTGTTAAAAAGACTATTATTTCCCCAATTGACTGACACTGGTCCTTTGTCAAATATCAGCTGCTCATACGTGGATGGATTTATATCTGGATTCTCAATTCTGTTCCATTGGTCTATGTGCCTGTTGTTGTACCAGTACCAGGCTGTTTTGACTACTGTAGCTATATAATAGGTTCTGAAATCAGGTAGGGTGAGGCCTCCCACTTTCTTCTTCTTTTTCAGTAATGTTTTGCTTATCCGGGGGTTCTTTCCTTTCCATATGAAATTAGTGATTTGTTTCTCTATTCCCTTAAAGTATGACATTGGTATTTGGATTGGAAGTGCGTTGTATGTATAAATGGCTTTTGGTAGAATAGACATTTTTACTATGTTGAGTCTTCCTATCCATGAGCAGGGTATGTTTTTCCATTTAAGCGTGTCCTTTTGAATTTCTTGTAGCAGAGTTTTATAGTTTTCTTTGTATAGGTCTTTTACATCCTTGGTAAGATTTATTCCTAAGTATTTTATCTTCTTGGGGGCCACTGTGAATGGTATTGATTTGGTTATTTCCTCTTCGGTGTTCTTTTTGTTGATGTAGAGGAATCCAAGTGATTTTTGTATGTTTATTTTATATCCTGAGACTCTTCCAAACTCTTCTATTAGTTTCAGTAGTTTTCTGGAGGATTTCTTAGGGTTTTCCATGTATACGATCATGTCATCTGCAAATAGTGATAGCTTTACTTCCTCCTTACCAATCTGGATACCCTTTATTTCTTTGTCTAGCCTAATTGCCCTGGCTAGGACTTCAAGTACGATGTTGAATAAGAGCGGTGATAAAGGGCATCCTTGTCTGGTTCCCGTTCTCAAGGGAAATGCTTTCAGGTTCTCTCCATTTAGAGTGATATTGGCCGTTGGCTTTGCATATATGCCCTTTATTATGTTGAGGAATTTTCCTTCAGTTCCTATTTTGGTGAGAGTTTTTATCATAAATGGGTGTTGGACTTTGTCAAATGCCTTTTCTGCATCAATTGATAAGATCATGTGGTTTTTGTCTTTTGTTTTATTTATGTGATGGATTACATTAATGGTTTTTCTGATATTAAACCAGCCTTGCATACCTGGTATAAATCCCACTTGATCAGGGTGAATTATTTTTTTGATGTGTTGTTGGATTCTATTGGCTAGAATTTTATTAAGGATTTTTGCATCTATGTTCATGAGGGATATAGGTCTAAAATTTTCTTTTTTTGTAATGTCTTTACCTGGTTTTGGTATCAGGGAGATGGTAGCTTCATAGAATGAGTTGGGTAGTATTCCGTCTTTTTCTATACTTTGAAATACCTTCAATAGTAATGGTGTTAAGTCTTCTCTGAAGGTTTGGTAGAACTCTGCAGTGAAGCCATCTGGGCCAGGACTTTTTTTTGTTGGAAGTTTTTTGATTACCGTTTCAATCTCTTTTTTTGTTATGGGTCTATTTAGTTGTTCTACTTCTGAATGTGTTAGTTTAGGTAAGTAGTGTTGTTCCAAGAATTTATCCATTTCTTCTAGGTTTTCAAATTTGTTAGAGTACAATTTTATGTAGTAATCTGATATGATTCTTTTGATTTCATTTGGTTCTGTTGTGATGTGGTCCTTCTCGTTTCTTATTCGGGTTATTTGTTTCCTTTCCTGTTTTTCTTTAGTCAGTCTAGCCAATGGTTTATCAATTTTGTTAATTTTTTCAAAGAACCAGCTTTTGGCTTTGTTAATTCTTTCAATTGTTTTTCTGTTCTCTAATTCATTTAGTTCAGCTCTAATTTTTATTATTTGTTTTCTTCAGGTGCCTGATGGATTCTTTTGTTGCTCACTTTCTATTTGCTCAAGTTGTCGGGACAGTTCTCTGATTTTGGCTCTTTCTTCTTTTTGTATGTGTGCATTTATCGATATAAATTGGCCTCTGAGCACTGCTTTTGCTGTGTCCCAGAGGTTTTGATAGGAAGTATTTTCATTCTCGTTGCTTTCTAAGAATTTCCTTATTCCCTCCTTGATGTCTTCTATGACCCAGTCTTTTTTCAGGAGGGTATTGTTCATTTTCCAAGTATTTGATTTCTTTTCCCTAGTTTTTCTGTTATTGATTTCTAGCTTCATTGCCTTGTGGTCTGAGAAGATGCTTTGTAATATTTCGATGTTTTGGATTCTGCAAAGATTTGTTTTATGCCCTAATATGTGGTCTATTCTAGAGAATGTTCCATGTGCGCTAGAAAAAAAAGTATATTTTGCAGCAGTTGGGTGGAGAGTTCTGTATAAGTCAATGAGGTCCAGTTGGTTGATTGTTGTAAGTAGGTCTTCCGTGTCTCTATTGAGCTTCTTACTAGATGTCCTGTCCTTCTCCGAAAGTGGTGTGTTGAAGTCTCCTACTATATATGTGGAGGTGTCTATCTCACTTTTCAATTCTGTTAAAATTTGATTTATGTATCTTGCAGCCCTGTCATTAGGTGCGTAAATATTTAATATGGTTATGTCCTCCTGATCAATTGTCCCTTTTATCATTATATAGTGTCCTTCTTTATCCTTTGTGGTGGATTTAAGTCTAAAGTCTATTTTGTCAGAAATTAATATTGCTACTCCTCTTCTTTTTTGCTTGTTGTTTGCTTGATATATTTTTTTCCATCCTTTGAGTTTTAGTTTGTTTGTGTCTCTAAGTCTAAGGTGTGTCTCTTGTAGGCAGCATATAGATGGATCGTGTTTTTTTATCCAGTCCGTGACTCTCTGTCTCTTTATTGGTGCATTTAGTCCATTTACATTCAGCGTAATTATAGATAAGTAAGTTTTTAGTGCTGTCATTCTGATGCCTTTTCATGTGTGTTGTTGGCCATTTCATTTTTCCACATGCTTTTTTGTGCTGAGACGTTTTTCTTAGTAGCTTGTGAGATCCTCATTTTCATAATGTTTAACTTTGTGTTTATTGAGTCGTTACGTTTTTCTTGGCTTTTTTCTTGAGTTATGGAATTGATATTCCTTTTTGTGGTTACCTTTTTATTTACCCCTATTTTTCTAAGTAAAAACCTAACTTGTATCCTTCTATTTCGCCTTGTATCACTCTCCATCTGGCAGTTCAATGCCTCCTATATTTAGTCTCTCTTTTTGATTATTTTGATCGTTTATCTATTGATTTCCATGATTTCCTGTTGTGTGTATTATTTTGTTTATTTATTTATTTTTTAGAATTAGTCTTAATTTGTTTGTTTTTGTGCTTTCCCTGTTTTAGTTGCGTTGATATCAGGACGTTCTGTTTTGTGACCTTGTATTGTGCGGGTACTTGATATTATTGGTCATCAGGCCAAACAATCTCCTTTAGCATTTCTTGCAGTCTTGGTTTAGTTTTTGCAAATTCTCTAAACTTGTGTTTATCTGTAAATATCTTAATTTCTCCTTCATATTTCAGAGAGAGTTTTGCTGGATATATGATCCTTGGTTGGCAGTTTTTCTCGTTCAGTGCTCTGTATACGTTGTCCCATTCCCTTCTTGCCTGCATGGTTTCTGCTGAGTAGTCTGAACTTATTCTTATTGATTCTCCCTTGAAGGAAACCTTTCTTTTCTCCCTGGCTGCTTTTAAAATTTTCTGTTTGTCTTTGGTTTTGGCAAGTTTGATGATGATATGTCTTGGTGTTTTTCTTTTTGGATCAATCTTAAATGGGGTTCGATGAGCATCTTGGATAGATATCCTTTCTTCTTTCATGATGTCAGGGAAGTTTTGTGTCAGGAGTTCTTCAACTATTTTCTCTGTGTTTTCTGTCCCCCCTCCCTGTTCTGGGACTCCAATTACTCGTAAGTTATCCTTCTTGATAGAGTCCCACATGATTCTTAGGGTTTCTTCATTTTTTTTAATTCTTTTATCTGATTTTTTTCCAGCTATGTTGGTGTTGTTTCCCTGGTCCTCCAGAAGTCCCAGTCTACATTCTAATTGCTCGAGTCTGCTCCTCTGACTTTCTATTGCGTTGTCAAATTCTGTAATTTTATTGTTAATCTTTTGGATTTCTACATGCTGTCTCTCTATGGATTCTTGCAACTTGTTAATTTTTCCACTATGTTCTTGAATAATCTTTTTGAGTTCTTCAACAGTTTTATCAGTGTGTTCCTTGGCTTTTTCTGCATTTATCCTAATTTCATTTGTGATATCTTTAAGCATTCTGTAAATTAGTTTTTTATATTCTGTATCTGATAATTCCAGGATTCTATCTTCATTTGGGAAAGATTTTGATTCTTTTGTTTGGGGGGTTGGAGAAGCTGTCATGGTCTGTTTCTTTATGTGGTTTGATATGGACTGCTGTCTCCGAGCCATCACTGGGAAACTAGATTTTCCAAGTAGTCAGCTAAAAAAAATGCAGTCAGATCCCTATCTGAATTCTCTCTCTGGCTCCGGGTATTCGGATGTTAATGGGGTCGCCTGGGGAGGGTGGGGGAGGGATCTGAGAGCTAGGAGTGTAGCACCACAGAATATAGAGCTGAACGCCACGTTCACGCTCCGCCCCCGTTCGCCAAAATCCGGGCTGGACGGGTCCCTGGCTAGGACACTGCTTTCCTTGCTTGGAAACCAGTCCCTTCCTCCTGGGGACTTCCTCCGGTGCGCGGCACCGCTCGTGGGCACTGGGTGGGCGTTTCCCGCACGAACGGGTGGGCTCGCCCCCAGGGTCTATTCAGGCGATTATAATTAGATCCCGCGGTCACGCCCCGCCTGTGCGCGCGCCCAAATCCCAGCGGGATGACTTCCGGGTTGAGACGCTGCTTTCCCTGTTCGGGAACCAGTCACTTCCTCCCCGGGACTTCTCCTTCCGGAGCGCCACACCTCTCACGCGAACTGGGTTGGCGTCACCTGCACGGCCAGGTGGGCCCGCCCCCGGGGTCAATTCAGGGCAATAAAAATGGACTCCGTGCTCACGCCCCGCTCGTGCGCGCGCCCAAGCCCCGGCAGGACGGCACCCCGTCTGGGACGCTACTTTCTGCGCTTCGGGACCAATCAGTTCCTCCGCACGGCCAGGTGGGCCCGCCCCCTGGGTCAATTCAGGGCAATAAAAATGGACTCCGCGCTCACGCCCCGCTCGTGCGCGCGCCCAAGCCCCGGCAAGACGGCACCCTGTCTGGGACGCTACTTTCTGCGCTTTGGGACCAATTAGTTCCTCCCGGGGACTTCTCCTTCCGGTGTGCCACACCTCTCGCGCAAACTGGGAGGGCGTCACTCGCACGACCAGGTGGTCCCGCCCCCTGGGTCAGTTCAGGGTAATAAAAATGGACCCCGCGCTCATGCCCCGCCCGCGCGTGCGCGCGCGCGCGCGCGTGCCCAGATCGCAGCGGAATGGCTCCCCGTCTGGGATGCTGCTTTCCCTGTTTTGAGACCAGACACCTCCGGGGATTTCTCCCTCTGGTGTGCCGTGCCACACGCGCGGACTGGGTGCGCGTCCTCCCGCACGAACGCGTGGGCCCCGCCCTGGGGTCACTCCAGGGAAACACAGCTGACCCCCCCCCCGCGCGTGCCCCGTCGGCTTCTCGCCTAACTCCCGGCGGGACGGCACCCCAGCTGGGAGGCTGTTCTCCCCCCTCTCAGATCAGTCACTGCCTCCCGGGTGTTTCTCCCTCCGGCTGCGCCCCTACGCCGCCCGCGCTAACCTACTAGGCTTCCTCCCGGGATGGGTTCGGGGGGGAAGGGGTGGGCCCCCTTTCTGTGCCGTCTGCCCCCCTGGGCTCTGCCCCAGATCGAGCTCCGAAGGTCACCTGCCTGGTGCGCTGGCTCCTAGTTCTGAAAACAGTCGCTGTCTGCCCGTATTTGTTCGTCCTCCGTCTCTAAGTCTGTGCTTGTAGTTCAGAGTTCATAGATTGTTATGTATGTGATCGATTCCCTTGTTTTTCCGAGTCTTTGTTGCAAGAGGGATCCACGGGAGCGTCCACCTAGTCCGCCATCTTGGCCCCCCTTCCAAGATCATGTGGTTTTTGTCTGTTGTTTCATTTATATGGTGGATTACATTAATGGTTTTTCTAATATTAAACCAGCCTTGCATACCTGGTATAAATCCCACTTGGTCGTGGTGTATTATTTTTTTGATATGTTGTTGAATTCTATTGGCTAGAATTTTGTTGAGGGTTTTTGTATCTACATTCATGAGGGATATAGGTCTATAATTTTCTTTTTTTGTGGTGTCTTTACCTGGTTTTGGTATCAGGGGTATGGTGGCTTCATAGAATGAGTTAGGTAGTACTCTGTCATTTTCTACACTTTGAAATACCTTTAGTAGTAGTGGTGTTAACTCTTCTCTGGAAGTTTGGTAGAACTCTGCAGTGAAGCCGTCTGGGCCAGGGCTTTTTTTTTGTTGGGAGTTTTTTGATTACCTTTTCAACCTCTTTTTTTGTTATGGGTCTATTTAGTTGTTCTACTTCTGATTGTGTTCGTTTAGGTAATGTTTTTCTAGGAATTCATCCATTTCTTCTAGGTTTGCAAATTTGTTAGAGTACAATTTTTCGTAATAATCTGATATGATTCTTTTAATTTCAGTTGGGTCTGTTGTGATGTGGCCCATCTCGTTTCTTATTCGGGTTATTTGTTTCCTTTCCTGTATTTCTTTAGTTAGTCTGGCCAATGGTTTATCAATTTTGTTAATTTTTTCAAAGAACCAGCTTATGGCTTTGTTAATTCTTTCCATTGTTTTTCTGTTCTCTAATTCATTTAGTTCAGCTCTAATTTTTATTATTTGTTTTCTTCTGGTGCCTGATGGATTCTTTTGTTGTTCACTTTCTATTTGTTCAAGTTGTAGGGACAGTTCTCTGATTTGGGCTCTTTCTTCTTTATGTATGTGTGCATTTATCGATATAAATTGGTCTCTGAGCACTGCTTTTGCTGTGTCCCTTAGGTTTTGATAGAAAGTGTTTTCATTCTCGTTGCATTCTATGAATTTCCTTATTCCATCCTTAATGTCTTCTATAACCCAGTCTTTTTTCAGCAGGGTAATGTTCAGTTTTCAAGCATTTGGTTTCTTTTCCCTGATTTGTCTGTTATTGATTTCCACTTTTATGGCCTTGTGGTCTGAGAAGATGCTTTGTAATATTTCAATGTTTTGGATTCTGCAAAGGCTTGTTTTATGACCTAATATGTGGTCTATTCTAGAGAATGTTCCATGCGTGCTAAAAAAAAAAAAGTATACTTTGCAGCTGTTGGGTGGAGTGTTTTGTATAAGTCTATGAGGTCAGGTTGGTTGATTGTAGCAATTAGGTCTTCCATGTCTCTATTGAGCTTCTTACTGGAGGTCCTGTCCTTCTCCGTAAGTGGTGTGTTGAAGTCTCCTACTATAATTGTGGAGGTGTCTACCTCACTTTTCAGTTCTGTTAAAGTTTGATTTATGTATCTTGCAGCCCTGTCATTGGGTGCATAAATATTTAATATTTAATATGGTTATATGTTCCTGGTCAATTGTCCCTTTAATCATTATGTAGTGTCCTTCTTTATCCTTTGTGGTGGATTTAACTTTAAAGTCTATTTTGTCAGAAATTAATATTGCTACTCCTCTTCTTTTTTGCTTATTGTTTGCTTGATATATTTTTTCCATCCTTTGAGTTTTAGTTTGTTTGTGTCTCTAAGTCTAAGGTGTGTCTCTTGTAGGCAGCATATAGATGGATCTTGTTTCTTTATCCAGTCCGAGACTCTCTGTCTCTTTATTGGTGCATTTAGTCCATTTACATTCAGCATAATTATAGATAAGTATGTTTTTTTATGTGTTTAGTGCTGTCATTTTGATGCCTTTTTGTGTGTGTTGTTGACAATTTCATTTTTCCACTTACTTTTTTGTGCTGAGACGTTTTTCTTTGTAAATTGTGTGTTCCTCATTTTCATAGTAGTTAAATTTATGTTTGCTGAGTCGTTATGTTTTTCTTGGTTTTTATTTTGAGTTATGGAATTTTTATATGTCTTTGTGGTTACCTTAATATTTACCCCTATTTTTCTAAGTAAAAACCTAACTTGTACTGTCCTATAACGCCTTGTTTTCCTCTCCATATGGCAGTTCTATTCCTCCTGTTTTTAGTCCCTCTTTTTGATTATTGTGATCTTTTACATATTGACTTCAATGATTCCCTGTTTTGAGCATTGTTTTCTTTTTAAAATTAATCTTAATTTTTTTTTGTGATTTCCCTATTTGAGTTGATATCAGGATGTTCTGTTCTGTGACCTTGTGTTGTGCTGGTATCTGATATTATTGATTTTCTGACCAATTTCCTTTAGTATTTCTTGTAGCTTTGGTTTGGTTTTTGCAAATTCTCTAAGCTTGTGTTTATCTGTAAATGTTTTAATTTCACTTTCATATTTGAGAGAGAGTTTTGCTGGATATGTGATCCTTGGCTGGCAGTTTTTCTCCTTCAGTGATCTATATATGTCATCCCATTGCCTTCTTGCCTGCATAGTTTCTGCTGAGTAGTCTGAACTTATTCTTATTGATTCTCCTTTGTAGGAGACCTTTCTTTTATCCCTGGCTGCTTTTAAAATTTTCTCTTTATCTTTGGTTTTGGCAAGTTTAATGATAATATGTCTTGGTGATTTTCTTTTTGGATCAATCTTATATGGGGTTCGATGAGCATCTTGGATAGATATCCTTTCGTCTTTCATGATGTCAGGGAAGTTTTCTGCCAACAGATCTTCAACTATTCTCTCTGTGTTTTCTGTTATCCCTCCTGTTCTGGAACTCCAATCACACACAAGTTATTCTCCTTGATAGAGTCCCACAGGATTCTTAGTGTTTCTTCATTTTTTTTTAATTCTTTTACCTGATTTTTTTTTTTTTCAGCTATATTGGTGTCAATTCCCTTGTCCTCCCTGTCCCCCACTCTGCATTCCAATTGCTCGATTCTGCTCCTCTGACTTCCTATTGAGTTGTCTAATTCTGTAATTTTACTGTTAATCATTTGGATTTCTGAATGCTGTCTCTCTATGGATTCTTGCAGCTTATTAATTTTTCCACTATGTTCTTGAATAATCTTTTTGAGTTCTTCAACTTCTTTATCAGTGTGTTCCTTGGCTTTTTCTGTAGATTGCCTTATTTCATTTCTGAGGTCATTCCTGATGTCTTGAAGCATTGTGTAAATTAGTTTTTTATATTCTGCATCTGGCAATTCCAGGATTGTATCTTCATTTGGGAAAGATTTTGATTCTTTAGTTTGGGGAGTTGTAGAAGCAATCATGGTCTGCTTCTTTATGTGGTTCGATATCGACTGCTGTCTCTGAGCCATCTATAAGATATTGTAATGATTTATTTTATATTTGCTCACTGAGTCTTGTTTTGTTTTCTTTCAGTATACGTAGATGGGCTACTAGATTGCACTGTCTTGATTGTTGTAGCCCATGAATTACTTATGTCCTATTACCAGCTGGTTTGGGCTGTTACCAGCTATATAAGCCTAAGAGTCCATTCACTATTCTTGAGTAGAATCTGACTTTGGATCATCAAGTGTGTGGTGCAGACTGTCACCTGTCCACCTAGAGGAGTAGTGGTGATAGTTGTGTGCACCAGATTCTAGTAGCAGCAGGGGTTCACACTCCGGGGGGGCAGAATGCTGACAGGCTTCCCCCAAGTGCCAGTGAGGTAGGTGTGTCTCTATTCCTAAAGCACTTTGGTGGGTGGGCTCTGCAGCTGTACCTTAGGCACCCAATGCATGTAGCTCTACACATTGGTAGGTGTCACCATCCTCAGACCCCTAAGGCAGGAGGCTAGGTGGTCTGGCAGGAGCTTCAGCCCTCAGTTCCCCGTTGTGGGTCAGTGAGGGCTCTGTTTAATCAGACCTGGGAAACTTGTCTTTCCAGTAATCCACTAAAACAATTACAATCAGATCCCTATCAGAATTGTCTTTGCATTATAATAGCCACCTTGTTCCCTGTAGGGATGAAAGCCCAAGACTGTGGCTCTCATATGCTTGGCTGGAGCTGGTTCTGTATTTTTAGTCCGATTTTGGGACATCAGGGAAGGATTTTTGGTCCCTGGGTTTTTTGTAGCTGCTTCTCTCTGGCCAGGAGAATGGGTTAGGAAAAGACCAAAAAAAAAAAAAAAAACAAAAAAAAAACCGCAGAGCACTTTACTCTCTGGCTCAGGAAATTCCAATGTTAATGAAGGTGCCTGGGAAGGGGAGGGGAGGGATCAGATAGGAAGGAGAGAGTAGCACCCCAGGATATAGACAAAGTTACTTATCTTGCTTGGAGATGACTGTTTTATCTGAGATTCCCGAGGGGTGTGTAGCCTGTGTGCATTGGCTGGGTCGTGATTGCCCCCGAGGGTCAGTCCTGCGTCCTGTGCCTGTGCTGTCTCAGAAGCCGTGGTCAGTTCCTCTGCTCCCAGTCCAAAGCCCAGCGCCAAGGTTCCCCAGCTAGGATGCCGCACTCCAGGCTCCAAAACCAGTCGCTGCCTCCTGGTGACTTCTCCTCCTGTCAGCCGCATCACTGCTCTGCCTGCGTGCACTGGCTGGGCTTCCCCCAAGTCGCTTCTGGGGCTAGGGCTGTGTCCCATATTTGCACCGTCTCAGGATGCCGTGCTCAGCTCCCCTGCACCCAGTCCAAAGCCTGGCGCCAAGGTTTTCTGACTGGGATGCTGGCTCCAGGCTCTGAAAGCAGTCGTTGCTTCCCCGTGGTTGCTCGTTCTCAGTCTCTGTCACTCAGGTCAACTCTTTATATCTGTGTTTGATGGTCAGGGTTCGTAGATTGTCATGTATGTGATTGATTCACTTGTTTTTCCGAGTCTTTGTTGCAAGAGGGATCCAAGGTAGCTTCTACCTAGTCAGCCATCTTGGCCCTGCGTCCAAGATGCTTTCTTTTTTTAATGGTTCTTTCCTAAAGTTTGGTGCAAGCTCTGTAGAGCCAGAAGATAGACAGATCAAGACTTCAGCTCATAGCAAAGGGGAATTTGATCATCAACATAAAATTAAATAAAGAATGCAGCCTGGAACCAAGTGGCTGAAAATATAGTTTTCATCTACTTAAGAATTATGCTAAATGAAATCATTTAATAACTATATTGTAACTATGGATTAAAAACATATGACACAATAAAAGTTGAGAGGGAACATTACAGAAAAATAGGAAATTGACTCATCCTTTAATAAACTTCTAACAAAGAGCCTAAGAATTTGTCGCAGGCAGCTGTGAAAATTCAAGGGCTTAATGGAAACTCTTTCTTCACTTTTTTTTTTATTTAGGTTTTTTATACTTAGGTTCCATCTCTCCGTGCATAGTTTATAAACTAGATAGAAGAAGCAACTACAAAAACAATTATCATGGAAATCTAGATTTCTCTTGGTAAGTGTGTGTGTGTATGTATGTTCAGCATTCTGTTTTCAAAGTTGTAATTTCCAGAATAGCACTTGAATATAGTTCTTCACACTGACATACGAACAAAATTTATTCAACAGATATTTATTAAAACCAGGCACTAACATATGCCAGGCACTATTCCAGTCACTTGGGATACATTAGTGAACAAAACAGCCTCAAATCCCTGTCATTATGAAGCTTATTCTAGTGGAGGAAGAGAGGCAACAAAATGAAAAATGTAGTGAATAAGTAAGTTATATACTGGGTTAATATATAAATGCTCTTGGAAAATAGGAATATCCGAATGTGCAAATAGTTAAGGACTTGACTGGAGCTAGAAGGTCGGTGGTTCAGACCCACCCAGAGGTTCCTCGGAAGACAGGCCTGGCAATCTGCTTTTGCAAGGTCTCAGCCTTGAAAACCCTATGGAGCAGTTCTACTCTGCATACATGGGAGGTCGCCATGAGTCAGAATTGACTCAAAGGCAACAAACATCAACTACACTGGAAAACAGATCTGCCTAAAGTGGACTAGGAGTTCTGGGAGAACTACAACGAGGCCAGAGTAGCCTCATTGAGAAGGCGATATTAGAACAAGGCCTTGAAGGTGTAGAGGGCTTTTGCCCTGCAGATATCTGGAGCATAGGGAAGGGCACTCCCAAAGGGAGGGCAGAACCAGTGCAAAGGCTACCCCAGGCAAAAGAACAAGGAGTGTAACATAATCTGACTTAACAGTTTTTAAGAATTCCCTTTGATTTTTAAATTGCAAGCAGGCTGTGTGTGTATGTGTATGTGTGTGTATATGTGTATGTGTGTATGTGTATGTGTGTATGTGTATATGTGTATGTGTATGTGTGTGTATATTTTTTGTGTGTGTGTATGTTGGAATGAGGTGTAGGAAGGTTTCTTAGAAGAGATGATAGCAGCTACTATAGTGTTTACGACAATGAATTCTGGGTGTATTTTGAAAGTTGAGCCATCTGGACTTCCTGAGAGAATGACGGGAGTTTGAGGTTGAGACAAGCCTTATTGGTTTCCTTGATAGGTTAACATCTAAGGCAACCGGATTTCTCTTAGCTGACTCAGTACCGTAGCCAAAGATTTATTCTAAATATATAGTTTATCAAGATTCCACTCCTAACTGAAAGGTTGGTGGTTAAAATATACCCAGAGTTTCCTCAGTAGAAAGGTCTGGTGGTCTGCTGCCAAAAATCAGCTGCTGAAAACCGTGTGTAGTGCACAGGCCTTACTTTGAAACAAATGGGGTCACACTGAGCCAGAACCAACTCAATGGCAGCTGATTTAAATGGAGATAAACTAATTGCTGTAGAGTCGGTTCCGACTCATGTATACCCTACTTATGTCAGAGCGGAACTACATTCCATAGGGTTTTCAGAAGTTGATTGCCAGCCTTTTCTTTTGAGGAGACCCTGGGTAGACTCAATCTTCCAACCTTAGGTTAGCAGCTGAGTGCTTTAATTCTTCATGCCATCCAGGGAGTAAGACATGGCAAAACATACAGATCATTACAGTTGATAATTTAGCATTTCCTGGTGAAATACCTGTGACTTTCTGTATTTTCCAAGGATGGGCTGGAGCAATGTAGTGCTCCCACATGCCAAGAAATCTGTCTCAGTTCTGCCTGACAGCAGAGACTTTTTCCTGAACTGCTCGTTAGCTGTCATTCTATTCTCTCTGGCAATTTTTTTTTTTTAAACTGGTAATTGTATGGTGAGAGAAAGAAGAATAGGCCTCCTGGATTTTGCCAGTAAGAAAGACATGTCTGATGTGAGAAAAGGCTACCCTTTTGAAATCCTAATGAGGAAACACTTGATTATTGATATAAAGAGGATGGAGGGCTGGTTATCTGTGAACAATTAAATCTCTGCAACTTGCATGTTTAAGTATTCCTGTCATGGAGTGAATGTATTTTCTCTTCCATCTACTAGAATTTAGCAAATAGTCAGTGAGAGCACACAGTAAATTACTTCCCTAGCACCTGGATACCGCAGAGCAGAATATTAAAAAAATAATAATTGGAATAAAGTCTGAAAGGCATACTGTAAAAACATGTCACTTCTTCATTTCAAAGCGGTTTATTAAGTTTGTCCAGACTTTTGTTCTGTTAAAGAAAAATGTTCAACATTTCTTTGGAGGGTGGCAATAACACACTTGGTAATGAGTGACAAGAAACGTATGTACGATTCATGCTGGTGAGTAGATTGCCTTTTTTTTGTTCTTGCTGGTGGCTCATCAACACAGGTGTCCAGGAGAGAATCCCTTTGTTCATTAACCTGAGCACTGAAAACTGCTGACACAGCCGAGACAGCTGTATTAGCTGCCTGCATTCTTCTTATTCCTTCCTGGTTTAGAGAGTAGGTTTTGTTTTGCGGAGGGGGAGCTTTGAGTATAAATCAATTCTAAGAGAATTTTAGAGCTTTTAGAATTCTAACCACTTGTATTAGACATAAACCTCTTGGATATGTAATATTTCCACCAATTCACTCATTGAGGAAAACCACATTTGCCTTCCTGTCGTCCTGCATTTGTGAATCTGAAAAAAGGAGCAACGTACCTAAAAATGGATTTCCAAGTAAAGCAGTCATTGCTTTGCTTTATAAAAAAAGTAACCATTTTAGCAATACCACATGCTTATGAGCTTCTCTACTTGTAAAAGAACATTTTAATGGAATAAAAACCAGTATGAAACAGCAAACACCCTCTTCAAGGTATAATCATGTTGAATCCTAGTGTTTCTCACTGAGGATTACATAAACTGTAGTCACCAATAAACATGCCACAATAACTGGGAACCCCTTCCCACTGATTGATGTGCTTGGGGAGTTCCTGCCTATTGGGCTCTATGGTTAGCAGTACTAATAAGGAGGTAAATGGTAAGGTAAAGGAGATGAAAAATATTCTTAGGGTCAACCATGAAGTGTGAAAGAAAAAATTTCTGTTGCTGTAGGAATTAAGTTGCTGTAGTTTAATGGCTTGTTTTCTACATATTTAATGGTCAGCTCATGCATGAAAAATGTCAGAAAAGAGGAATATAAAGTCACTTATTAAATGAGTGTCGAGTGTACAAGTTTCTCCATAGCTGCTATGTCAGACTGATTTCCATACTGATGTAAGGATTTGTTATCTCCGTCTAAATAATCCCTTGTGCTGTTCCTGCCCAGCACCCAAGTGTCAGTACTGCAGTGACGTGCAAGTTGTGTGACACTGGAAGCTACGCTGCTAATACGGACAAGGTCACCCATGGTGGACAGGTCACAATGGAGCTTCCAGAGTAAGACAGGCTAGGAAGAAAAGCCTGAGGACCTATTTCCAAAAATTAGTCAGTGAAAACCCTGTGAATCTCAACAAAATATTGTCCAATATAGTGCTGGAAGATGAGCCCTCTATATTCTCGGAAGGTACTCACTCTCAATAAGCAGTGGCTGCAACAATGGACTTGAGCAAAACAGTGAGCCTGAAGATAGTACAGGACTGGGCAACATTTCATTCTGTTGTACATGGCGTTGCTGTGAGTTGGAGCTAACTCGGTGATGACTAACAACAGCTGTTCTTGCTCATTTTTTTTTTCCTAAACAATCTCCTTTAAATTCTATAGCAAATTTTCTTGAGTAAACTTAATGATGTATATATTTTTTAATCATAAAGAAAATATGTCATTTGAAGTTGGCTTTTCAGGAAGCTACTCACTCATATACAGTCAAGTTTAGTGAATAAGATGGATGGTCAACCTGGAAAACATTGGTTTGGTCAAAATAATACCAAATCCATTGCCTCTGAGTCGATTCTGATTCTTGGTGACTCCATGTGTTATAGACCTGAACTGCTCCGTAGGGTTTTCCTGGCTGTAGTCTTTATAGAAGCAGGTCTCTAGGCTTTTCTTCCACACAAAATAATACAGCGATCCTGAAAGTGTGATCCCCACACTAGTGACCTCAGAATCACACGGAGGGCAAGACACAGATTGCTGGGCCTTCACCTCAGAGTTTGTGATTGAGTAGGTCTGGGGTGAGGCTTGAGAATCTACATTCCTAGCATGTTCCCAGGTGATGTTGACGCTGCTGGCCTACCAACCGGATTTTGCGAATCACTGAAATAATACATGATCTTGAAATAGTTATCCTGATTTTCTTTGTAATTTCTTTGCAGAGAAACTATTCTATACGTTTTGTTGCATTGGTTTATAAACAGAGTCCCTGGACTTTATAGCTACCTGTGGGATGCTGAACTCACCTAGCCTCAAGGAGCCTGGAGTATTGTGGAAACGCCTCTCACAGAGTCATGCCACCTGGCCGCCACTTGTTTATATGCCACAGTAAAGGGAAGGATGATTTTGGATTAGCTTTCTAACATCCAGGAATTATTTTAAAAGCTTAACATGTATCTTCACTTTTTCATAGGGGGCGAGGGGCGGAGTGAGTTACATAACGTAACTTACTTATTTGAAATTCTTCAAATGACTCCCCACTGTTGTTGTTCTAATTTGTGGCGACCCCATGTGTGCAGAGTAGAACAGTGCTGCACGGGTTTTTCAAAGCTGGGACCTTTCAGAAGCAGATCACCAGGCCTGTCTTCTGAGGTGCCTCTGGGTGGGTTTGAACTGCCAATCTTCGGCTAGTAGCCCAGCACTTAACCTCTGTACCACCTAGGAACCCCTACTCTCCGCTAGGAATCATTACATGCCTTCTCTGTAAGTCAATAAGTTTTGAGGGAAAGAATCATTTCCGTCATGGTAACTTGTATTTTCCATGCTTCCGATGATCAAAAAAAAAAAAAAAAAATCCCAACTCATTGCCATCGAGTCTCTTCTGACCTTATAGGATAGAGTAGAATTGCCCTATAGAGCTTCCAAGGAGCGGCTGGTGGATTCAAACTACTGACCTTTTGGTCAGGCAGCCGAGCTCTCAACCACTTCACCATCAGTGCTTCAAATGATAGGTATTCTTAATTTATTTTCAATATTAAAGTCCTAAATCCTCGGCACTTAGGGTTTTCAGGATCTCAAGCTTTCTTATCTTTCTCTCCATCTCTTGCCATACTGTGCTTTGTACCATCCAGCAGTGTTGACTGCATTTGAGCTTCCTAAAAGTTCCAGGCTGTCTGCCATGACCATAACACCACATAACTATCTGATTTTCGCTGAGTATTTGTTGACAAATGCTGGGTGCTTTGTAAGAATAAGGTAGAATTCGGTGGGCCTGTTTTAGAAATTTGCTCTTGGGTCCTGAAGACAGTTGCTTAGTATTTTGCCTACATAATAAATAATTAGCAGGAATGGTAACTATTCCTGATAAAACAATAAGTCTTTTGAAAACTACCTCAAGTTACCATGGTGGGAATAGTAAACTGAAAGGCCGATTGCCTCTGTTTCTATCTAATTAAACTTGGGGAAGGAGACCGAGACAAAAAGCACTTCTGTGACATTTTTCTGGCATGCAAAAGCTTGGTGTTCCATGTGAAAGTCAGAATAATTTTTAACAACTTAAATTGAGTACTTTTTACTTGTTTTGGTTTAAAAGGTAGACTTTTTTTATTTTAAAATGCCAAAATGTCAGCCTGCAGTTTCAGTCTTCCAGACTCAGGAGAAGAAACTTTGGTTGATGTAAATACAGTATATTTCAGTTAGAATTAAGGAGGGGTAGAACATCATATTTAAAAATATTCTAAATTGTCAGGTATGTTACAATTAGGGTAGGCCTTTTGAAAAGCAAAATAAGTCATACTGTGAACATAGAGTTAAGAGGACCTAGAAATATGCTTTGGCTGGACATTGACTGAATGACCGCACTTAACCTCTTTGTCCATCTTACAGGAATAGTGTGTGGATAAGTGCAGAAAAACCAAATCATTATAGGAATTCATCAATTATTGCTACTTGTCAAAAGCCAGGAGTTGCTCTAGATATTTTACCTAGCATAGTGGTTAAGAGTGTAAGTCCAAGAATTAGACAATATCTGGATTCAAGTCAAGTTAGTTCTATCACTGAGGAACTCTGTGATCTTGGGCACTGAATATAAATTACCTCATGTGAAAAATGAGGGTATTAATAGTACTAGCCTCACAGGGATGCTTTAAGGATTCAATAAGATAATCAGTGTTGCTCAGTGCATGTCAGCTATTATTATTAGCACATTATTGTTACATTTATTACGTGTCAGAATGCAGAACTGAGAGCACTGACCTTTTAGGATGTCTCAACTTTTTTGGAAAGTAGCTGTTTGTATTCTTGAGATTAATAATTGCTTCTCATCTTTGTTGTCAGCTGTATTGTCGAAGTGTATTTAAGCACCAGTATGTTATGTATTCACGAGGAGACCCCCTGCAATCACAAGATATTTCATAAGGACCTGGTTTTCTTGAGTTAACTCTGGAGGATGACAGCTTATACTTAGTTCAGATCCCTTCAACTCGGCTCGCTGATTTAAAATTGATTTCATTCCTCCTTGTGCATTCATGGATGATGAGTTTGAATTTAGACTAAGTTCATGGCAACAGCTTTTAAATGTGTAAATATGAAGTACTGACATGCTGGGTGGTAGACAGAATGCTTCACAAAGCAAACCCACCCGGTGCAGCTTAAAATCATGAAGAGACATTCTACTACCCTGAATTTACTCTCAGTTTAACATGTATCATTAAATGTTATCATGTTATAAAAACGTCAATGAGTTCAAAGTGTTTGACAAATTTAAAGAAACAAAAGGTGTTCAGTGAATGGACAAATAGAAAAGAGACTGAAATAGTTGAGATTCTACTTTTTTGTTTTTCCCCTTCCTTTGATCACTTCTTACCTGTCTGAGTGCCTCTAGGTGGTCCCTGTACTTTTATTTCAAACTCAGTATCCATTTGTTTTTTTGTTGTTGTTCACGATGAAGTGCCTTATCAGAAGCAAGAAAAATCATTAAACCCCCAAATCCCGATCATCTCATCCACACGTAACCATTTTCCGGACTCAGGAAAGTGAGGTTGCATTACCTTCACCATGTGTAACCCATGAGGACAGATGACCTCTGTCCCAAGGATCGTGTATCTTTGGGCAGTGGACAGAGCTCTGAATCTGGACCCTGCTGCTTCCTGTCTTCACCCCATTACTGGGCTATGCAGCATACAGGCCTGAACCTTCTGGAATGAGTCCTTTGATTAAAATTTCAAATCTACACAAGGCACTGGGGAAAAGGAGATGTTTCTGGTTTTTCAGTGACCTTGTTCACTTTCTACTCCCCTTCACCAAAAAATACCTGCTCTGTGTCCCACATTTTTGTTGCCTTCGTCTCTCCCAGCCAAACTAAACATTAGTGCTAGAAAGAGCAGGATCCCAAGCAGTTGATCCCATTGGACATACCTGATGAAGGGGAGAGGACAGCATGAGAGTACTGAGGTCCTAGTTACAAACATTGTATGGAAAGGAGACGTATTTCAAAGGAGACAGGCACAGAACAGAGACTAATTCAATTTTCTCAGGATGTTGGGGCTCAGCGCCTATGATACTCGTGTCTTTTCTTCCTCATACTGTAGATACCCCAGGATTAGCAGGGCCACCACTTTCCTTTAGTCATATGACACTGATTGAAACACAGAGGACTAATTATTTAAGATGCTAAAGTATATGGAAACTTATGAGAAAATATATAAAAGATAAAAATTAGAAGTAACTAGAGCTTTTCCTTAGCCAGTCGTGGGAGGCTGTAGAAGAATGTGAGGGCTACAGAAATAAAGCTACTCTGCAAGGGCTCAATTGACTTAGTTTCTTCAAATTCCTAAACTTTTTTCTCTTCTTCCATATTTGGTTGCTTAAGCCTTTCTTCCTAATAACTTTTAGTTCTCTCCTCTCTGTAAAAATTTCTAAGTTTCCCGTCTAGATTTTTCTGCTTCCGTCCATCATTGTTACACTCATATGCTGCAAATGAACATGACTTCCCTTCTACCCACCCCTACCTGACTCAGTTGATCAGGTCCTTTTGGTAACATATGTTGTACTGTGTTAAAACAACCTCTGATTAGAGGGTCAAGGGAATAATATTTCTTGTTTTATCAACATACCTTCTAAACATTTAATATTGTGAACAGATGGACTTGCTGGCTAAGCAGCACACCATGAAGACAAAACACAGAGGTATGAAATTTTCTGCAATAATCCTATGCAAATTGGAAAAAAAAAAAGATAAACTCATACTTCCTGATGTACACAATCAAATACAGTACTGAGTGGTAGTTTGTTGTAAGTGGAAGGAATTTGCCTACCTAATTATCAATGGTTTTGCACAGCAAATATAAATTTTATTTCTTCAGTGCTTCACTTTGCTCATTTTTAGTCTGTGCCCGTTGACAGTCCCCTGATGTCACGTGCTATTTAGTCATTACTTTTCTAAGCAAAGGTCCGGGTCTAAGCTGCCAGGAGTTGGGCACTCTTTTCCATGACTTTACCACTTGCCTCAGAACAAGTTTTTATTGGTTTCACCCACGTGGTCCCTCTCTCAGACACCTTCTATGTACCCTCATGTACCTGAAGGCTCTGTGAATACACGTTCTAGCTGATCATGCCTTGGGGATCTTAGATGAAAGGACAAAAATGCTGAGCCTTTCTTCAGGGAGAAAGGATAGTCAGCTTTTGGGGGGGTGAACAGTCGCCATCCAGTCAGTTCCAACTCATGGCAACCCCATGTATTTCAGAGCGGAACAGTACTCCACTGAGCTTTCAAGGCTGTGACCTTTTGGAAGCAGATTGCTAGGCCTTTCTTTCGAGGTGCCATTGGGTGGGTTAGAACTGCCAACCTTTCAGTTAGTAGTCAAGTGCTTAACCATTTGACCACCTGGGCAGAGCAGAAGTTACTATACCAAGAACAAGCTCTTCTTTGGGATCTGGGAGTCTTATAAGAGATGGACGAGGAGGAGGATTTATATGTAGAGAATAGTGAAGAGGAAGTGTGGTGTCAGTTGCCTCTCTAAATGCTGTTTTCACATTTGTTCTTAGGTTGAAGAACTCAGTATTTTTGTTTTTGTTTTTTCCAGACACCAGGTACCCTCCCAAGGGATGAACCATGATCCATCTAAGTCATTCATGGTACTCCCATTCTCCTTTATTAAACGCTGAGTTAGGGGTGGGTATGTAATCCTTTTAGTCCAAGAACATGTGAGAGGAAGTCTATTGAGGTGCTTATAAAAATTATTTTTCTGACTAAAAAAAAAAAATTGTGAGTCTGCTGGAGTAAAACCATTCTTCCTATGTCTTCTGGATTTGAAGGTACTTATGTTTTTTTATGGGAGGTTCATAGACTCGTATATAGGGTCGCTAGGAGTTGGAATCGACTCGACGGCACTGGGTTTGGTTTTAGTTTTGGTATGTGAGGTTATGCTTGAAGCTGCTGTTTCATTCCTTGTTGGGAAATATGCCAAACACTCAGAGAGTGTTGGAGGACAGGATGGAAAGAACATGAGTCCTGGATGCCTTCAGTGAACTGTTTCTCCAAACTAGAATCACCTGCAAAACAATATGCTAAAATAGGACTATACAGAGAGTATAGAGAGAAGGTTCACAGTAATATTAACCATTCTCTTTATTCTCCATTAATACAAAACCTACTCTTCCTTTCGGTCCTAGCTTAGGTTCCAACTCATCTGGCCTTATTTTTTCAACCATTCCAGAAATCCCTGGAAGTTTATTGCTTGGACATATACTCCCATATTTAAAAGACCTCTCCCATCTCCAATGGGACTTATGTCCTTCAGTAGGCAGAGCCTGAAACTTAATTCACCTTGTTTTATATTTATTAGAGTTTTTATCCCTGTGCAAACTATCCATTAGTATCTCAAAAAGCATATTTTTAAGAGCAAACAATTACTGAGCCTTCCTTTGTGCCAGCACTCTGTTAAACACTATGTAACATTTAATTCCCCTGCATTGTAACAGTTAATCCTCATGAAAATAATGCCCTAGGTACATGGCCCTCTCTTAGTCCAGGTTGGGTCTCTATTAAATGCTGTAATAGCATTCTGTGCTCTTCCTTCAGAGCACTCATTAGAGGTTTGCTCAAGAAACAACTACAAGTGTGTGTGGTTACTGGGTGCCCATTTCTCTCCATGCAAAGTCCCTGAGGGCAGGGGTGGTATCTGCCACGTATCCTCAGGCCCTGGCTGGCACACTAATTCTGTGTAGTAGCACCTTAGCACATATTTGTTGAAACAATGAAGCATACTCTTTTTTTTTTTTTTTTAAAGAATAAGAGTATTCTAAAAAACCTGAGGCTTAGAGCACTGCACATCTGGCTCAAGCTCCATTCGTTGCCAGGTTGTCTCACTCCAGAGGTCCTGCCCATGGTGTCTGTTATGTTGTTTATCACTGATTTGAGTTGTTTCAAACTCCAGTTGAGGCTCTGAGCCTGCCGTCCATTTGGCATGTGGAAAACAAAGAAAACACATTTTTAACAGCCAACACAAATATTTTAGACTCCTGGAATGATCAGCTGTGATGATGATGGTGATAACATTATCTATCATTTATAGAGCACCCAGCTTTTGCTGCAACAGAGCACCACCTTTTCCGGAAGTTTACAAATATCGCCTCCAATATAATCTTTAAAGTTAGGTATTATTTCCCTGTTTTACAGACAACGAAAGTGATGATTGGAGAGGATTGGCAATACAGCTAAGATCACAAAGCTGACAAGCGACGGACGTATGTTACAAACTCAGGTCTATCTGAAAGTAAAATCCAGGGTCTTTCCACTTTGTTATGTTAAAATATCTTTCACTGAACATCTACTACGGGCCAGGAACTTTATTAGATATTTCTTCAATTATTAAAATAATCTAAGGCAATTATTGTCAGAGAAATAAAGGTAAAAATTGTTACATGTGGATTAATTTATAAGGAAAATAAATCAGGTAGTTTAAATAGTCTGGCAGAATTTCCTAAAAGCATGTCAAATTTTCATGGCAGTTTCCAAACACATCTATTATTTAAGAAAAAAAAAATGTTTAGGCTTGTTTTTAATCCATATGCCAGGTAATGTTAGGTGCTGTCAAGTCAGCTCCAACTGATACCAACCCCATGTATAACAGGAAAAAACATTGCCTCGTCCTGTGCCATCCTCACAATAGCATGTTTGAGCCCATTGTTGCATCCACTGTGCCAGTATATCTCCTTGAGGGTCTTCCTCTTTTTCTCTGACCATCTATTTTATCAGGCATGATGTTCTCCTCCAGGGATTAGTCCCTCCTGATAGCATGAGCCAAGTAAGTGAAACAAAGTCTCATCGCCCTTGCTTCTAAGGAGCATTCTGGCTATACTGCCTCCACGATTGATTTGTTTGTTCTTCTGTAAGTCCGTGGTATATTCAATATTCTTTGCCAGCACCATTATTCTAATGTGTCAGTTCTTCTTTAGTGTTTCTTTTTCATTGTTCAGCTTTGGCATGCATATGAGGCAATTGAAAATACCATGGCTTCGGTCAGGCGTACCTTAGTCATCAAAGTGACATCTTTGATTTTTAACAGTTTAAAGAGGTCTTTTGCAGCAGACTTACCCAATGCAATCTGTTGTTTGATTTCTTAACTGCTGCATCCATAGGTATTTGATTGTTGATCCAAGTGAAATGCTGGGGAATAGCAGGAAGGTAATGGACTTGGAAAAGAAACAAAGGGAGATAACTGTGCTAAAATGGGGCATGGCCAAAGCCTATTTTGCAGGCATGATCTTCAAAGGCTTAGGCAAGGATGAAACATACAGAAAATCCAAGTATAAAGCAGGAACGTCAGTCTTGACTTCAGCCATCTCCAAGGATATCGGGCCCTTTAAAAGAAAACATGTAATTCTGTAGGACTAATGCGGGAGAAATTGAATGTTCATCTCTGGTACTACAGGAAAAAGTGATGAAATAGAAAATCAGATACAGATTAGATGTTTCCTTTTAAGTTACGATGTCCCATCCAGCGTCAATGGCCACAGCTACGTTCTCATTTTCCAGTCCCTTCCCGCCAGACATCTGCTATTGGAGAATTAGTTGTGTCTGTCACCTCAGTAATCACGTGCATGTGTGTTTTCCAGAAGGATGAGTTGCGAACTTTTAGTTTAGGGCCGGACGGTATGACGCATAGCTGCTGTAATGCTTGCAAGGACATTTCATCCATCATCTCTAACCACTCTGCTTACGTTAGCCTAATAGCCACTGCCAGATATGCCTCTCTCCTTAAATTTCCCAGATTGAAACCAACTGAGGCAACACTCAAATAATTAACAAGTGTGATTGCAGACACCAAAGGCTGAAAGTTTATCCCTTTAGGAGGAAATCTTGGTGGCTGCTGCCCTACAAAGTAGGAAGAAAAAAGAAACAAGAAAAACTCATTCTTTCCAATAGAATGTTTGCTTCCCTGTGCCTATATTTATTTTACATTGTAACATTTTGCTCTTGTTTAAGGATAATTAAAAAAAAAAAAAAAAAAAGAGATTGGAAAATCCAGTCAGGAACATTTCAAGGGACATTTATTTATCCTGAAAAATAAAATCACCTTGACCTTGTAAATAACACAACTTAAACTTCAAGTAAATCTTTTAAACTGTCTAATTTTCAGGGTCTTTTTTTTTCTGGGGGAAAAAAGACAGTATTTGACTAGATGAACTTTCAGGTCACTCCTGATAAATTATTGTATATCAATTTCCTTCAGCCTTTTTCATCAACCCAGCTGAATTTACACATCTTAGAAACACCATCCCAAGATTAAATTTAACTTAAATGTTATTTCACGATTGCTCTAAATGCCATCTGTCTGTGTGAAGATCTAATTTCGAGGCAAAGGAGTATTTCATGTCCACAACTTGAGGGCACAGTGAATGTTCCCAGAAATCCAGCAGATAAAGACTCAGAATAAAAGCAATGGTGATCGTCACCAGCAACCTGCCTTTAAAGCCCAGGGTTCTGGAGACAGTGCAAGAAGGCACTCTGTGAGATGATGGACTCAAGGCTAAACTACATGCATTCATACCCAGGGAGAGTACAGTGTATCAGCATGGCTTCAAGGTTGTTCTCCATAAACAGGACAGGGAACAGTTGTTTCATATTTTCTCTGTACATTTAATGATTGTATCTCAAGTTAGAGAGGTCATTGACTAACTGCCAAGTGGCATATTCACTTGGGGAATTCTAACAGAGATTATAAGCTGTAAGAGAGTTCTTAACCATCCTAAAGTAAATAGCACCAGAGATACCACAGTGCTTAAAATCCCAAGTGGTTATGCAGGAATGAAGACAAAAAGACCATTTTTTTCTACCCTTTCCTCCAGTATGCCAGGTGCCACACCTTTGAGTGCTAAAAGATGCATGTTATTGATTGGAGTGCCAGAGTACACACACACACACACACACACACACTTACAAAAGTGCTTAAGAGAGGCTAGACGCTGCCTCTTGTAACAGGCCCCCTTATTACAGGAACTTATAACATCTGTGGAGCCCTGGTGACACAGTGGTTAAGAGCTCAGATGCTGACCAGAAGGTCAGCAGTTTGAATCCACCAGCTGCCACTTGGTAACCCTATGGGGCAGTTCTACTCTGTCCTATAGGGTCGCTATGAGTCAGAATTGACTTGACAGCAATGGGTTTGGTACAGCACCTGTAGTTCTCTTGCAAATCACACTTACCAAATTGCAAATGCACAATTCATTTTGGAATTATTTGTTTAGTGCTTGACTTCCTGTCACGCTCACACCTGTATGTCCAACATCAACTTTATATCTCACAGGTGGTCAAAATATTGGTTGAATAATTAAATAAAGAAGTTAATTACTGGATACCATGAATATATTTAATATTATTCAAGGACCTTATTAATCATATGCAGTGTTTTTTTTTTTTTCATTTATTCTTGAAGCACGGAAAAAAGATATTTTGTTTGGCTATCTTAATACAATCTGTTTTGCTCTGTTGTTGTTGTTAGGTGCCGTTGAGTCAGTTCCAACTCATACCCACCCTGTACACAGCAGAACAAAACACTGCCTGGTCCTGCGCCGTGCCCACAATCATTGCGGTGCTGAGTGCGCTGTTGCAGCCACTCTGTCAGTCCCTCTCATTGAGGGTCTTCCTCTTTTTCATTGACCCTGTGCTTTACCAAGGATGAGTTCTTTCTCCAGGGACTGATTTCTCCTCATGACGTGTCCAAAGTATGTAAGACACAGCCTCACCATCCTTGCTTCAAGGGGGCATTCTGGTTGTACTCCTTCCAAGACAGATTTGTTCGTTCTTTTGGCAGTTCATGTATATTCAGTATTCTTCGGCAACACACAACTCAAAGGAATCAATTCTTCTTCTGTCTTCCTTATTCACTGTCCAGCTTTCGCATGCATATGAGGCAATTGAAAATACTATGGTTTTGGTCAGGTGCACCTTAGTCTTCAAGGCAACATCTTTGCTCTTCAGCACTTTAAAAGGTCTTTTGCAGCAGATTTGTCCAATGCAATGTGTATTTTGATTTCTTGGCTGCAGCTTCCGTGGGTGTTGATTGTGGATGCAAGTAAAATGAAATTCTTGACAACTTCAATCTTTTCTCCATTTATCATGATGTTGCTTATTGGTCCAGTTGTGAGGTTTTTTTTTTTTCTTCTTCTTTATGTTGAGGTGCAATCCATACTGAAGGCTGTGGTCTTCGATCTTCATCAGTAAGTGCTTCAAGTCCCCTTCACTTTCAGCAAGCAAGGTTGTGTCATCTGTATAACACAGGTTGTTAATGAGTCTTCCACCAATCCTGATACCCCTTTCTTCTCCATATAGTTCAGCTTCTTGGATTATTTGCTCAGCATACCGATTGAATAGGTATGGTGAAAGGATACAACCCTGACACACATCCTTCTTGACTTTAAACCAATCAGTATCCTCTTGTTCTATCCAAACAACTGCCTCTTGATCTACGATGTACAGGTTCCTCATGAGAGCAATTAAGTGTTCTGGAATTCCCATACTTCACAACTTTATCCATAATTTGTTAAGATCCACATAGTCGAATGCTTTTTCACAGTTGATAAAACATGGGTAAACATCCTTCTGGTATTCTCTGCTTTCAGCCAGGATCCGTCTGCCTTCAGCAATGATATCCCTGGTTCCATCTCCTTTTCTGAATCTGACCTGAATTTCTGGCAGCTCCCTGCCGATATGCTACTGCAGCCACTTTTGAATGATTTTCAGCAAAATTTTACTTGCACGTGATATTAATGATATTGTTCAATAATTTCCACATTCAGTTGAATCACCATTCTTGAGAATAGACATAAATATGGATCTCTTCCAGTCAGTTGGTCAGTTAGCTGTCTTCCAAATTTTTTGGCATAGACAAATGAGCACTTCCAGTGCTGCATCCATTTGTTGAAGCATCTAATTGATATTCCGTCAATTCCTGGAGCCCTGTTTTTTGCCAGTGCCTTCAGTGCAGCTTGGATTTCTTCCTTCAGTACCATCAGTTCCTGATCATATCTTACCTCTTGAAATGGTTGAACATCGACCAATTTTTTTTGGTACAATGACTGTGTATTCCTTCCATTTTCTTTTGATGCTTCCTGTGTTGTTTAATATTTTCCTCATAGAATCTTTTACTATTGCAATTCGAGGCTTGAATTTTTTTCTTCAGTTCTTTTGGCTTGAGAAATGCCAAGCATGTTCTTCCCTTTTGGTTTTCTAACTGCAGTTCTTTGCACATGTGGTTGTAATACTTTGTTTTCTCGAGCCGCCCTTTGAAATCTTCTGCTCAGTTCTTTTACTTCCATCATTTCTTCTTTTTGATTTAGGTACTTGATGTTCAAGAGCAATTTTCAGAGTCTCTTCTGACATCTATTTTGGTCTTTTTTTTCTTTCTAATGACCTTTTGCTTTCTTCACACATGATGTCCTTGATGTCATTCCACAATTCGTCTGGTCTTCGGTCATTAGTGTTCAACATGTCAAATCTATTCTTGAGATGGCCTCTAAATTCAGGTGGAATATACTTAATGTCATACTTTGGCTCTCGTGGACTTGTTCCAATTTTCTTCAGTTTCAACTTGAACTTGCATATGAGCAATTGATGGTCTGTTCCGCAGTCAGCCCCTGGGCTTATTCTGACTGATAATATTGAGCATGGTGGACCAGGTTTAGGCTGAGCTTCCAGGCTAGGAAAAAGGACCTGGCAATCTACTTCTGAAAAGAATTAGCCAGTGAAAACCTTTTGAATAGCAGCAGAACATTGTCTGATGTAGTGCTGGAAGATGAGCCCCCCTGGTTGGAAGGCACTCAAAAGATGACTGGCGAAGAACTGCCTTCTCAAAGTAGAGTTGACCTTAATGACGTGGATGGAGTAAAGCTTTCAGGACCTTCATTTGCTGATGTGACACTGCTTAAAATGAGAATAAACAGCTGCAAACACTCACTAAAAATCAGAACTTGGAATGTATGAAGTATGAATCTAGGAAAATTGGAAATTGTCAAAAATGAAATTGTGCACACATACATTGATATCCTAGGCATTAGTGAGTTGAAATGGACTGGTATTGGTCATTTTGAGTTGGATAGTCATATGGTCTACTATGGCAGGAAGGAGAACATGAAGAGGAATGGTATTTATTGCATTCACCATCAAAAAGAACGTTTCAAGATCTATCCTGAAATACAACGCTGTCAGTGATAGGATAATATCTATAGGTCTACAAGGAAGACAAGTTAATACGACTATTACTCAAATTACACACCAACCACTAAGGCCAAAGATGAAGAAATTGAAGATTTTTACCAACTTCTGCAGTATGAAATTGATCGAACATGCAATCAGGATGCATTGATAATTACTGGTAATTGGAATTTGAAAGTTGGAAACAAAGAAGAAGGATTGGTAGTTGGAAAATACGGCCCTGGTGTTAGAAACAATGCTGGAGATTGCATGGTAGAATTTTGCAAGACCAACGACTTCTTCATTGCAAATACCTTTTTTCACCAATGTAAATGGTGCCCATACACATGGACCTCGCCGGATGGAATACATAAAATCTGTTTTGCTCTAGAAATCAAAAACCGACCTCATACTCCAAGGCTTATAGTTATATTTATAGTTATATTTATCACTGAGTTCAATCATTATCTCGTTCTTATGCACACACACACACACACACACACACACACATGCATATGCATAGACATATGCAGTCTCACTATATGCACACACTTGAGTGTTTATGGCAAAACCACAGAAAAGATTTTTAGCTATTCCCGCTCAGTTCCCATAGCGCACCATTTGGGAAACAGGAAGTCCATTATATGATTGAGCACTTGGTACCCTTATGAAAGTAGACTAGAGCTGAAGATTCTCAAAGTCTGACTAGTTCTATCCCAAATAGTACACTGAGGCAAAATATCTCTTCTTTCAAATAAGCCTACATTTTGGACCTGAGTATCTAGATAAATAGTCATAAATGTTCTCATTTTTAGGCAAAAAAAATCCCCCAAATGACAAAATATTAAAAAATTGAGATCAATTCTTTAAGTATGGCTTTGACAGAAATGGAGAATTCTGAAATATTCTTCTGCCCCAGAACTTAACTTGCTATGTACTAGGTATTTTATCTTCCCTTTGGTTTTTAAATGATAGCTTAGAAAACCCTAGTTCTTCGTGAGCCTCATTTCATTTGATTATACTTTCCTTGCAGTTATATAAAGACTTCCATGGACTACGGTTTTCCCTCTAGCTGACATTAACATTGAGAGAAAACCCCACTTCTTTAGGCGAGGGATAATATGAAGAACATGTTGTTCAGAATACAAATGCCAACAAAAAGGCAAACCTACGAGATTCATCTGAAAAAAAAAAAAGTTTTGTGTATGTGCAGAAAGTTTAGGAAGAGGTTTTCAGAATTTAAAATATATTTTTTTATCTATCTTTAAGAAGTTAAAAATATGTTTACAATAAAGAACTGAGTTAAATAATACCTACTACATGATGTTGTGAAGAGTAATTGAGAATCCATGCGCATATAACATTAACACAGAATCTGGAATATGACAACTCATAGCGACCCTATAGGACAGAGCAGAACTGCTCCATAGTGTGAGGAAGGAGTGACTGGTGGATTTGAACTGCCGACGTTTTGGTTAGCAGCCGTAGCTGATATGGCAAGTGCTCAAAATATGGCAGGTGAATTTTTGCTTAAATACATTGTATGATGTGTAAAAACGATAAAAAAAAAAAAAAAAATGAAGGCCTCCCAGAATTTCCCTGGTGGTAATATTGAAGCAGGTTCACAAATGAACTAGTCAAAAGTGGAATCAGAGATTCCAGTCAATGGTAAATGTGGAACCAACTGCCGTCATCCGGTACTTGTTCTTGGTCGTAGGCTCTAAAGAAAAATGAAACCAATGTGCTATTACAAAAAAAAAAAAAAAAAAAGAACTGCAGTATTTTAATAACAGCATACTTTTCTTGGAGACCTTTAATAGGATAATACTTCTTCTATAGCAGCATGAAAATTATGACATAAAATTAATCTTTTTTAAATGGCAACAATGGTAACAAAAACCTAAAATATCAGGAAATGTCAGTAATATCAGTAACTAGAACTGTGAGGGACACTACTTTAAAAGAGAAATCTAAACTTGTCTTAAAGGTGAAAACTAAATAATAAAAAAGTGGGCAATTCTTCTTAAATTGGATGAAAAAAAATCTTCCAATAAAAATCTCAATGAGCTATTTTCTAGGATAAAAAAAAATTGGAACATTCATCTGAAAAAAATAAATGGGTAGAAACAGCTAAGAAAAATGTGAACTGGAAGAGTACTAAGAAGGGAAAGACTCCACTAGAAACTGAAATATATTATAGAATCATCATAAGTAATTATGCAGCTAGTGTAAGAATGGACAGCTAGATCAACAGAAAAAAAACAGATAATTTTGAAAGAAGAAATAGTATTACAAAAATTAAATAAATTTAATTTTTTACAAAGAAGCATAACAAAAACATGGAGAATAAAAGACATTTCACAGTTTTGTGTGTGTGTGAAAACTGATTAACTATTTGAAAAATACAACTTTACATCTTCATCTCACACTGTGCCATAAGAACAAATTTCATGTATTTTGGATTTAAATTAAATAAAACAAACAGGAAGGAAAATTCATGACATATCTTGATTTTTTTTTTATCTTGATAAGAAAAAACATTCCCAACAGAGTAGCAATTGAAATTCTAATATTTGAAAACATTGAGTATTCCCCCAAAAAGTAACAACAAAATCCTGTCTGTCAAAATGAAAGAAACAGATATAAATACCAATAACAAGGTCAAAAAAAAAAAAAAAAATCCTTGCTTAGAACAACTGTGCTGTAAGTAAATATACTTAATAGAAAAAATTTTAATATAAAATGACAAGGAACGAACATGAAGATTTCAACAGATGAATGTAAGCATTAAAAATTATGAACAAGTTAATAGAAATGGATATTAAGTAACGAAGATATAGCATTTCTTAAGCCAATCGTTTAACCACTTTGCCATCAAACCTAAACCAAACCCTTTGCCGTCCAGTCGATTCCAACTCACAGAGACTCTAAAGGACAAAGTAGAACTGCCCCATAGGGCTTCCAAGGAGCAGCTGGTGGATTCAAACTGCCGACCTTTTCGTTAGCATCCGAGCGCTTAACCACTGCGCCACCAGAGCCCGTTAAACAGTTAATAGTCTCTATACCTATCCCTTCTATGCACTTCCATGCTTCAAATTGATATCCTTTTAACTGAGCCTGTAGAAATTCCTGTAGTATGTATTGTCACATGCACCTTTTGGAAACAAATCTGTCCTCCTCAGTTTGTTTATTGCACTTTTAAATTTTTTAAGAACATTTTTATTGAGTATAGAATACTTGGGGGTCCTGGTGCTGTAGTGGTTAAGAGCTCAGTTGCTAACCAAAATGTTGGCAGTTTGAATCCACCAGCCACAAAGGGTTTTGTTTTTTGGTTTTATAGGCTATTTGATTGGTAATTTTTTACATTATTATTTTAATACTTAAAATGGTATTTTCTTTTCTTTTGACTTTCATTGTTTCTCTTGAGAAATCTGTTGTCTATTTACTCTGACTGCTTGTAAGATTATCTCTTCATTTTTGGTTTTCACAAGTTTGGCTATAATCTGCCTACATTTTATTTTTTTTGTATGCTTCCGGCTTGGGGCTTGCTGAGATTTTTGACCTATAGGTTGAGTCCTTCATTATATTTGAAAAGTTCCTAGTCATTATTTCTTAAAATACTGGTTCTGCCCCATTCTCTCTCCTCTCCTTCAGGGATTCCAATTCCATTAGCTTTTCTGTCACCCATGTATCTTGAATTCTTTGTTCTTTTTTCTCCCTGTACTTGATTTTGAGTATTTTCTAATGACATTTCTTTGAATTTTCTAATTGTCTTCTATTGTGTCCAGTTTGGCATTAAAGCCATTCCACAAGCTCTTATTTTCAGATATTATAATTATCTGTCTCATTGCTCACCTAGATATTTCTGTTCTGACTTGGCTTCAACTTCTACATCTTCCCAGCACTCTGCAAGGCCTAGAATCTATGTTAAACAGTCAGCCTCCCCAGATTGTTTTCTGACAATCCTTTTTGTGTTTTTCCCCACACTCAAATAGTCCATGAGTTGGCCAAGGATCTGAGGGAATTTTATATGCAGAATTTGGGGCTCCTCCCCCCACGTTGCCTTACTCATCACTCTGCAGCACTCTGTTCCTCAATCCCAGCTAGTTTAAACTCTGATTTAGGCCTACTTCCCAATAAGGATACTACTCCCTTCTTGGGATCCATATCCTTACACTATGGCTTGGAAAATGTACCCAGCAAGAGAGTATGGATGAATGTAGAGCTTGTCCCATGGGCATGGCCTTTCTCAAGTACTACAGTTCTGTATTAATTGCTCACCAGCATATGCAAACAGTTGTTTTATATATTTTGTCTAGGCATTAGTGGCAGGACGAGTACCAACATTCATTTGTGCCCAGGACATGAAGTCTTGACAATTTTTATGTTAACTTTTTGAGCAAAACTTTTTCATTGGTCATTTTAATTTGCCAGTTCTCTATTACTTGGTATATTGTGTATATAGCATTCAAAAAGAACATTTCAAGATCTGTCCTGAAGTACAACACTGCCAGTGATAGGATAATATCCATTCACCTACAAGGAAGACCAGTTAATAGGACTATTATTCAAATTTGTGCATGAACCACTAAGGCCAAAGATGAAGAAATTGAAGATTTTTACCAAACTCTGCAGTCTGAAATTGATCAATGCAATCAAGATGCATTATAATTACTGATGATTGGAATGAGAAAGTTGGAAACAAAGGAGAAGCATTGGTAGTTGGAAAATATGACCATGGTGATAAAAATGATGCCGGAGATCCCATGATAGAATTTTGCAAGATCGATGACTTCTTCATTGTGAATACTTTTTTCAACAACATAAACAGTGACTATACATGTGGACCTTGCCAGATGGAATACACAGGAATCAAATGGACTACATCTGTGGAAAGAGACAATGGAAAAGCTCAATATCATTAGTCAGAACAAGGCCAGGGCCAACTGTGGAACAGACTGTCAATTGCTCATATGCAAGTTCAAGTTGAAGAAAATTAGAACAAGTCCATGAGAGCCAAAGTATGACCTTGAGCATAACTCACCTGAATTTATAGACCATCTCTAGAATAGATTTAACTCATTGAACACTAAGGACTGAAGACCAGACGAGTTGTGGAATGACATTAAGGACATCGTACATGAAGAAAACAAGAGGTCATCAAAAAGATAGGAAAGAAAGAAAAGACCAAAATGAATGTCAGAAGAAAACTCTGAAAGTTACACTTGAATGTACAGCAGCCAAAACAAAAAGAAGAAATGATGTAAACAGAAGATTTCAAAGGGTAGCTCGAGAAGACAAAGTATTATAATGAAATGTGAAAGACCAGAAGATTGAAAATCAAAAGGGAAGAACATGCTCAGCATTTGTCAAGGAGAAAGAACTAAAGAAAAAAAAAAAATCAAGTCTTGAGTTGCAATATTTAAGGAGTCTATGCAGAAAATATTAAATGACACAGGAAGCATCAAAAGAAGATGGAAGGAATACACTGAAACACTGTACCAAAAAGAATTGGTTGACATTCAACCATTTCAGGAGGAAGCATATCATCAGGAGTCAAAGGTACTGAAGGAAGAAGCCCAAGCTGTGCTGAAGGCATTGGCGAAAAGCAAGGTTCCAGGAATTGACAGAATATCAATTGAGATGTTTCAACAAATGGAGGCAGCTCTGGGAGTGCTCACTGGTTAATGCCAAGAAATTTGAAAAAGAGGGTACCTGTCCAAAGAGATCCATATTTGCATCCATTCCAAAGAAAGGTGATCCAACAGAATGCAAAAATTATTGAACAGTATCAGACACAAGTAAAGTTTTGCTGAAGATCATTCAAAAGTGGTTGCAGGAGTACATCCACAGGGAACTGCCAGAAACTCAAGCCAGACTCAGTAGAAGACATGCAACAAGGGATATCATTGCTGATGTCAGATGGATCTTGGGTAAAAGCAGAAAATACTAGAAAGGCGCTTACCTGTGTTTTATTGACTATGCAGAGGCATTCGACTGTGTGGATCATAATAAATTATGGGTAGCGCGGCAAAGAACAGAAATTCTGGAACACTTAACTGTGCTCATGAGGAACCTGTACATAGATCAAGAGGCAGTCCTTTGAACAGAACAAGGTGATATTGCGTGGTTTAAGACAAGAAAGGTGTGTGTCAGGGTTGTATCCTTTCACTGTACGTATTCAACCTGTATGCTGAGCAAATAATCCAAGAAGCTGGACTATATGAAGAAGAACGGGACATCAGGATTGGAGGAAGACTCATTAACAACCCGTGTTATGCAGATGACACAACCTTGCTTGTGGAAAGTGAAGAAGACCTGAAGCATTTATCAATGAAGATCAAAGACCACAGCCTTCAGTATGGATTGCACCTCAACATAAAGAAAACAAAAGTCCTCACAACTGGATCAATACGCAACATCATGATAAATGCAGAAAAGATTGAAGTTGTCAAGATTTCATTTTACTTGGATCCACAGTCAACACCCATGGAAGCAGTAGTCAATCAAATGTTGCATTGCATTGGGTAAATCTGCTGCAAAAGACCTCTTTAAAGTATTTAAAAGCAAAGATGTCACTTTAAGGACCCTCTACCAAGCATGATGTCCTTCTCCAGGGACTGATCCCTCCTGATAACATGGCCAAAGAATGTGAGATGCAGTCTGGCCACCCTTGCTTCTAAGGAGCATTCTGGCTGTACTTCTTCCAAAACAGATTTGTTAGTTCTTTTGGAAGTCCACGTATATTCAATATTCTTCTCCAACATTGTGATTCAAAGGTGTCGATTCTTCTTCGGTCTTCCTTATTCATTCTTCGGCTTTCCCATGCATATGATGCAATTGAAAATACCATGGCTTGGGTCAGGGGCACCTTAGTCTTCAAGGTGACATCTTTGCTCTTCAACACTTTAAAGAGGTCCTTTGCAGCAGATTTACCCAGTGCAATGCATCTTTTGATTTCTTGACTGCTGTTTCCACGGCTGTTGATTGTGGATCGAAGTAAAATGAAATCCTTGACAACTTCAGTCTTTTCTCCGTTTATTACGATGCTGCTTATTAGTCCAGTGGTGAGGACTTTTGTTTTCTTTATATTGAGGTGTAATCCATACTGAAAGCTGTAGTCTTTGATCTTCATCAGTAAGTGCTTCAAGTCCTCTTCACTTTCAACAAGCAAGGTTGTGCCATCTGCATATCGCAGGTTGTTAATGAGTCTTCCTCCAATCCTGATGCCCTATTCTTTCTCATATAGTCCAACTTGTCAGATTATTTGCTCAGCATACAGATTGAATAGGTATGGTGAAAGGATACAACCCTGACACACACCTTTCTTGTCTTAAACCACGCTATATCACCTTGTTCTGTTCAAAGGACTGCCTCTTGATCTATGTACAGTCTCCTCATGAGCACAATTATGCGTTCTGAAAATTCCATTCTTTGCCGCGATATCCATAATTTGTTATGATCTACACAGTCAAATGCCTTTGCGTACTCAATAAAACATAGGTAGACATCCTTCTGGTATTCTCTGCTTTCAGCCAGGACCCATCTGACATCAGCAATGATGTCGCTGGTTCCACATCTTCTTCTAAATTCAGCTTGAATGTCTGGCAGTTCACTGTAGATATACTGTTGCACCCAATTTTGAATGATCTTCAGCAAAATTTTACTTGCCTGTGATGTTAATGGTATTGTTGGATAATTTCTGCATTCAGTTGGATCACCATTCTTGAGAATTGGCATAAATATGGATCTCTTCCAGTTTCCCAGGTAGCTGTCATCCAAATTTCTTGGTGTGGATGAGTGAGCACTTCCAGAGGCACATCTGTTTGTTGAAACATCTCAATGGGCATTCCGTCAATTTCTGGAGTTTTGAAATCTTCCAGGATCACAAAGCTTCCAGCATCACAGTACCATGCAAGCCACCACAGTTATACAAACTGACAGATGTGTGGTGGCTTTATGAACTATGTTATGCCAATTAACCTAGATGTCCTCTAACACCATGGTCCCCAGCCCCCACCCCCAGTAACTCAGTCCCTCAAGGTGTTTGAATGTGCCTAGGAAGCTCTATTGCTTTGCCTTTGTCAAGTTGTTCTGACTTCCCCTCTATTGTGTGTTGTCTTTCCCTTCATCAAATTTAACAATTGTCTATTATCTAGTTAGTGATTTTCCCTCCCGCCCCTGCTCATAACCACCAAAAATTGCTTTTCTTGAATTTTTATAATAGTGGTGTCATAAAAATTTGTTCTTTTGTGATTGACTTATTTCACGCACCATAATGCCCTCCCAATTCATCTGTGTCATGAGATGTTTCTCGGATTCATCATTGTTCTTTATCATTGCCTAGCATTTCACTGGAAACTCTGGTTGGCATAGTGGTTAAGTGCTATGGCTGCAAACCAAAAAGGTTGGCAATTTGGATCCACCAGGTGCTCCTTGGAAACTCTATGGGGCAGTTCTACTCTCCCATATAGGGCCGCTATGAGTTGGAATCGACTCCCCGGCAACCGGTTTGTTTTTTATTTTTCTTTTTAGTATTTCATTGTGTTTATGTATCATAGTTTGTTTATCCACTCATCCAATCATTGATGGGCACTTGGGTTATTTCCATCTGTTTGCTAGTGTAAATAATGTTGCAGTGAATATGGGTGTGCATGTGTCTATTCTTGTGACAGATCTTATTTCTCTAGAATATACTCCCGCAAGTGTGATTGTTTGATCATGTGCCATCTGCTGAAACGGTTGATGGTGGACCAATTCTTTTTGGTACAGTGATTCTGTATATTCCATCTTCTTTGGATGCTTCCCGCGTTGTTTATTATTTTCACCGTAAAATTCTTCACATTACAACTCAAGGCTTGAATTTTTTCTTTAGTTCTTTCAGCTTGAGAAATGCTGAGTGCTTTTTTTTTTCCTTTTGGTTTTCTATCTCCGGGTCTTTGCACATTTCACTATAACACTTTACTTTCTCTTCTTGAGCTGCTTTTTGAAATCTATTCTAGCTTTTTACGAAGGCAACATATCATTTTCTGTAATGGTTGTACCATTTTACATTCTCACCAGCTGTGCATAAGAGTTACAATCTCCCTGCATCCTTTCCAGTATTTGTTTTTTGTTTGTTTGTTTGCTTGATTGATTGATTGGTGCCCATAATATCTCAGTGAGATAGTATCTCATTATAGTTTTGATCTGCGTTTGTCTAATGATTAATTGCAAGCATTTTCTCGTGTGTCTGCTAGATGCATGAATGTCTTCTTTGGTAAAGTTTCTGTTCATATACTTTTCCCATTTTTTATTTGGATTATTTGTCTTTTTGTGGTTGAGGTATTGAAGTATTTCGTAGATTTTAGAGATTAAACCCTTGTCTAGTATGTCATAGCCAAGAATTTTTTTCCAGTCTGACTGTTCTCATTTTACTCTTTTGATGAGCAATAAGTATTTAATTTTTAGGAGCTCACCACTATCTAGTTTATCTTCTGGTGTTTGTGCATTCTTACTTATGGTTTGTATTCTATTTATGCCATGTATTAGGGCCTGTAGCATTGTCCCTATTTTTTCTTCCATGATTTTTATCATTTTCGGGTTTTATATTTAGGCCTTTGATCCATTTTGAGTTAGCTTTTGAATATGGTTTGAGTTATGGGTCTTGTTTCATCTTTTATAATGGACATCCAGTTTTGTCAGCATCATTTGTTAAAGAGACTGTCTTTCCTCATTTAATGAACTTTGGTCCTTTGTCAAAGATCAGCTATCAGTGGGTGGGCTTAGGTCTGGGTTCTCAGTTCTTTTCCACTTGTCTCTGTGTCTGTCGTTGCACCAGTACCATGCTGTTTGACTACATGGATGCGTAGTAGGTTCTGAGCTGAGGCAATGTGAGGCCTCCTAATTTGTTCTTTTTCTTCCTATGCTGAGATGTTTTTGTTTGTGGGTTTTCCTCTCATTTCTTTCATTATTACAGATTTTGTGTTTACTGAGTTTTTTATGTTTTCCTTCTTTTTATTTTGATGAGTAGGTTTGTTAACTTTCTTTGTGATTATATTGAAATTTACCCATATCTTCTTAAATTTGAACCAGTCTTTTATTACTTGGTAACGCCTTGACTTTCTCTCCATTTCTGACTCGAGGGCACTGGGTTGGGTATATCTGCAGTGTTTATTCCCCTATTATTGTTTTGATGTTGTCGTCATTTAGAGATTGATGTCTCTGTTTCCCTGTTTTAAGTCTTTTAGCTGTGTTCTATTATTGAGAGTTCTTTACCTTGGTTGGTATATGGTTGATGCTATCCTGTGTCCTATACTCCGACCATTGTCTGATGTTTTTAGTTAACTAACTGAAGGACTTCCTTTAATATTTCCTACAAGTTTGGTTTGATTTTTCAAAATTTCTTAATTTCTGATTATCTGGAAATGTCCTAATTTTGCTATCCTATTTGAGAGATAGTTTTTCAGGATATGTAATTCTTGGTTGGCAGTTTTTTCTTTCAAAGTTTTATATATGTCCTCCCATTATCTTCTTGCCAGTATAGTTTCTTCCAAGTAATCGGAGTTTAATCTTACTTACTGTATCACCTTTGTAAGTGACTTTTCTTTTTCCTCCAGCTGCCTTCAGGATTCCTTATTTGTTTTTGGTTTTGGCAAGTGTGGTTATGATATGTCTTGGTGACTTTCTTATGGTGTCTATTCTATATGGTGTTTATTGAGCTTCTTGGATGGCCAGCTTTTCATCTTTTATAACATCTAGGAAGTTCTCTGCCACCAAATCTTCAGTTTTCTCTTTGTTTTCCATTTGCTACTCTTGGTTTAGAAGTCTGATCATATGCAAATATTTGCTCTTGATTGTGTCCCACATAGCTCTTAGGTTTTCTTCTTTTTTCTTTTCTTTGATTTTTCATCAAACAAAGTTGTGTCCGTGGGTTTGTCTTTCTGATTCTGTCTTCCATTGTTTCAAATTTGCTCCTAAAACCACCTATTTAGTTGTTCATATCTGAAATTTTGTTGTTTCTCTTGTGAATTTCTAGTTGTTTTTGTATGTTTTTTTAAATTGTACTTCAGATGAAGGTTTACAGAGGAAATTACTTTCTCATTAAACAATTAATATGTATATTGTTTGTGACATTGGTTGCCAACACCACGACATGACATCACTCTCCTATTCATGCCCTTGGGTTTCCAATTACCAGCTTTCCTGTCCCATCCTGTCTTCTTGTCCTTTCCCCTGGGCTAGCATGCCCATTTGGTCCTGTTTTGTTTTATGGGCTTGTCTAATCTTTGGCTGAAGGATGAACCCCAGGAATGACTTCAGTACTGAGTTAAAAGGGTGTCCGAGGCCCATGCGTTCAGGATTTCTCCAGTCTCTGTCAGACCAGTAACTTTGTTTTGTGTGTGTGTGTGTGTGTATGTGAGTTAGAATTTTGTCCTATATTTTTCTCCAGCTCTGTCTGGAACCCTCTACTGTGATCCCTGTCAGAGGAGTCGGTGGTGGTAGCTGGGCACCATCTAGTTGTGCTGAACTAAGTTGGGCGGAGGCTGTTAGTAGTTGTGGTCCACTAGTCCTTTGGACTAATCTTTCCCTTGAGCCTTTGGTTTCTTCATTCTTCCTTGTTCCAGATGAGGTGAGACCAGTGGAGTATCTTAGATGAGTGCTCACAAGATTTAAGATCCCAGATGCTACTCACCAAAGTAGAAGGTTAGAACATTTTCTTTATAAACTATGTCATGCACATTGGACTAGATGTCCCCCGAGACCATGGTCCCCCACCCTCAGCCCAGTAATTCAGTCCCTTGGGGAGTTTGGATGTGTCTGTGAAGCTTCCATGAGCTTGTCTTGGTCAAGTAGTGCTCATCTCCCATCTTTTTTTTTTTTTTGTATGTTTAATTATTGTACTTTAGATGAAGGTTTATAGAACAAAGTAGCTTCTCATTAAACAATTAGTACACATTTGTGACATTGGTTACCAGCCCAACAACATGTCAATGCTCTCCCTTTTTTGACCTCGGGTTCCCTAATACCAGGTTTCCTATCTTCTCCTGCCTTCTAGCCCTTTCCTCTGAGCTGGTGTGCCTCTTTCATCTCATTTTATTTTATGGTCCTATCTAATTCTTTGACGGAAGGGTCAACCTCAGGGATGACTTCATTACTGAGCTAAAAGGGTGTCTGGGGGCCATACTGTCAGGGTTTCTCCAGTCTCTGTTAGACTAGTAAGTCTGGTCTTTTTTTTTCGTGAGTTAGAATTTTGTTTTACTTTTTCTCCAACTCTGTCCAGGACCCTCTATTGTGATCCCTGTCAGAGCACTCGGTGGTGGTAGGCAAGCACCATCTAGTTGTGCTGGACTCAGTCTGGTGGAGGCTGTGGTAGTAGTGGTTCATTAGTCTTTTGGACTAATCGTTCCCTTGTGTCTGGTTTTCTTCATTGTTTCTTGTTTCAGGCGGGCTGACACACCAGTGGAGTATCTTAAATGACCACTCGCAAGCGTTTAAGATCCTGGATGCTACTCACCAAAGTAGAATACAGAACATTTTCTTTATAAACTACGATAGGCCAAGACCATGGTCCCCACAGTCCTCAGCCCAGTAATTCAGTCCCCCAGGGAGTTTGGATGTGTCTATGGAGCTTCCATGACCTTGCCTTGGGCAAGTTGTGTTGGGTTCCCCAGTCTTGTGTACTGTCTTAACCTTCATCAAAGTTACCACTTATCTATTGTCTAGTTAGCGTTTTTCCCTCTCTACCCACCATCGAAGATTTTTTCTTTCTATATGTGACCCTTTTCAGTATTTTTTATAATGGTGGTCTCATGCAGTATTTGTCCTTTTGTGATAGGCTTATTTCACTCAGCATAATGCCCTCCAGATTCATCCATGTTGTGAGATGTTTCACAGATTCATCATTGTTCTCTATTTTTGCATAGTATTCCATTGTGTGTACGTACCATGGTGTGTTGATAGGCACTTGGGTTGTTTCCATCTGTTTGCTATTGTGAATAATGTTGCAATGAACATGGGTATGCATATGTCTATTCATGTGATGGCTCTTATTTCTCTAGAATATATTCCTAGGAGTGGGATTGCTGGATCATTTATGGTATTTTTATTTCTGGCTTTTTAAGGAAGGGCCATATTGTTTTCTAAAATGATTGTACCATTTTACATTGTTACCAGCAGTGCATAAGAGTTCAAATATCCCCACACCTTCTCCAACATTTGTTCTTTTTTTTTTTTTTTAATTCATTCCAGTAGTGTTGGAGTGAGATGGCATCTCATTATTGTTTTGATTTGCATTTCTATAATGGCTAGTGATCAAGAGCATTTCTTCATGTGTCTCTTAGCCACCTGAATGTCTTCTTTGGTGAAGTATCTGTTCATATCCTTTGGCCATTTTTTAAATGGATAATTCGTCTTTTTGTTGTAGAAGTGTTAGACTTTCCTACAGATTTTAGAGATTAGGCCTTTGTCATATTTGTCATAAAGAAAACCAAGCCCATTGCTGGTGAGTTCATTCCAACTCATAGCAAACCTATAGGGCAGAGTATAACTTCCTGATACAGTTTACAAGGAGTGCCTGTTGGATTTGAACTGCCAACCTTTTGGTTAGCAGCTATAGCACTTAAGCACTACACTATCAGGGTTTCCAATATTTGTCAGAGCCAAAATTTTTTCCCCAGTCCATAGTTTCTCTTTTTACCCTTTTGGTGACCATAATTGTTTAATTTTTAGAAGATCCCAGTTATCTATCTTATCTTCTGACATTTGTCTATTGTTATTTATGGTTTGTGTCCTATTTATGCTGTATATTAAGGCCTCTAGCATTGATGCTGTTTTTTTCCTCTATGATCTTTATAGTTTTCGGTTTTATATTTAGGTCTTTGATCCATTTTGAATTAGTTTTTGTGTGTGCTGTAAGGTATGGGTCCTGTTTCAGTTTTACACATGGACATCCAGTTTTGTCAGCACCATTTGGAAAAAAGACTGTTTTGCCCATTTAATAGACTTTGGGCTTTTATTGAAGATCTTGTGACAGTAGGTAGATGGATTTACATCTGGGTTCTCAATTCTGTTCCACTGGTCAGTGTGTCTGTTTTTGTACCAATGCCAAGCTCTTTTGACTACCATAGCTGTATGGTAGGTTCGGAGGTCAGTTAGTGTGAGTCCTCCTATTTTATTGTTCTTCTTCAACAGTGCCTTACTTATCAGGGGACTCTTTCCGTTACATATAAAGTTGATGATTAGTTTTTTCCACCTTGTTAAAGAATACTGTTGGTATTTGGATCAGGATTGCATTATATCTGTAAATCACTTTGGGTAAAACTGACATTTTCACAATCGTTAGTCTTCCTATCCACGAGCATGGTATGTTTTTCCATTTATGTAGGTCACTTTTGGTTTCTTGCTGTAGTGTGTTGTAGTTTTCTTTGTGTAGGTCTTTAAGTACCTGGTTCAATTTATTACTAAGTATTATATATTTTTAGGGGTTATTATAAATGGTATCATTTCTGTGATTTCTTTTCCGAAGTTCTCTTTGTTTGGTGTATAGGAATCCAACTGATTTTTGTATGTTTATCTTTTATCTTGCTACTCTGCTGAATCTTTCTATAAGTCCCATTAGTTTTCTTGTGGTATCTTTGCGGTTCTCTGTTTATAGAGTCATATAATCTGTGAATATAGTTTTACTTATTTACTTATTTTTCTTTCCTTATTGCTCTAGCTAGGACTTCCAGCACAATGTTAAATAGGAGTGGTGATAAAGGGTATTCTTGTCTTGTTTCTGTTCTCAAGTGGAATGTTTTCAGCTTCTCTTCAATAAGAATGAAGTTTGCTGTTTGTTTTGAATTGATGCCCTTTATTATGTTGAGGAAATTCCATTCTATTCCTATTTTATTAAGAGTTTTTATCAGGAAAGGGTGTTGGGCTTTATTGAGTGCATTTTCTGAGTTGGTTGAGATGATTGTGTGATTCTTTTCTTTTGTTCTATATACATGGTAGATTATGTTCATTGATTTTCTAATGTTGAACATCCTTGCATACCTGGTATGAATCCCACTTAGTCATGGTGTATTATTTTTTGATGCTGAATTCTATTTTCTAGAATTTTGTTGAGAATTTTTTCATCTATATTCATGAGAGATGTTGGTCTGTAATTTTCTTTTTTTGTGGTATCTTTGCCTGGTTTTGGTATCAGGGTCACACTGGCTTCATAGAGTCAATTCAAAATTATCCCTTTCTCTTCTATGCTGTGAAATAGTTTGAGTAGTATGGAGTGAGCTCTTCTCTGAATGTTTGGTAGAAATATCCAATGAAGCTGTCTGGGCCAGAGATTTTTTTGTTGTTGGGAGTTTTTTTTTTTTAATTACCTTTTCAATCTCTTCTCTTGTTATGGGTCTGTTCAGATTTGCAACCTCAGTTTGTGTTAGTTCAGGTAGGTAACGTGTTTCTAGGAATTTGTCCATTTCTTCTAGGTTTTCAAATTTGTTGGAGTATAGTTTTTCATAGTACCCTTTTATGATCTTTTTTATTTCAGTTGGGTCTGTTGTAATGTCCCCCATTTCATTTCTTATTTGGGTTATTTGTGTCCTCTCCTGTTTTTCTTTTGTCAGCTTGGCCAATGGTTTGTTGATTTTGTTGATCCTCTCAAAGAACCAACTTTTGGTTTTGTTGGTTCTATTGCTTTTCTATTTCATTTATTTCTGCTGTGATCTTTATTATTTACTTTCTTCTGGTACTGTTGGCTTCTTTTGCTGTTCTTTTTCTATTTGTTCAAGTTGTATAGCTAATGTTTTGATTTTGTACCTTTTTTTCTTTTTTTGTTGTGTGCATCTATTGCTATAAACTGACCTCTGAGGCCTGCCTTTGCTGTGTCCCGGAAGGTTTTGGTATGATGTGTTTTCATTCTTGTTTGATTCTAAGAATTTTTTTTACTCCATCTTTGATTTCTTCTATTACCCAGTGGGTTTTAAGCAGGGTGTTTTTCAGTTTCCACATATTCATTTTTTTTTTTTTTTCTTGATCTTCCTCTCATTAACTTCTACTTTTATGGTGTTGTGGTCAGAGAAGATGTTTTGTGTTATTTCAGTGTTTTGGATTTTGTTGAGGGTTAATTACTCTGTGGCCTAAGACGTGGTCTATTCTGAAGAACATTCCATGTGCATTGGAAAAGAATGTGTACTTTGCAGCTGTCGGGTGGAATGTTCTATATGTCTATGAGGTCAAGTTAGTCGATTGTGGCCTTTAGATATTCTGTACCTTTGTTGAGTTTCTTTCTAGATATTCTGTCCTTTACTGAGAGTGGTGTGTTGAAGTCTCTTACTGTTATTGTAGAACTGTCAATTTCTCTTTTCAGTGCTGTTAGAGTGGGTTTTATGTATTTTGGAGCCCTGTCATTGGGCACATAGATATTTATTATGGTTATATTCCCATGGTGGGTTGCCCCTTTCCTTGTCTTTTATGGTGGATTTTGTTTTAAAGCCTATTTTATCTGAGATTGGTGTTGCCCCTCCTTCCCTTTGTGCTTGATATATTTTTTCCATCCTTTGATTTTTAATATATACATCTTTGTTTCTAAGGTGAGTTTCTTGTAGACAACATGTTGACATGTCCTTTTTTTAAATCCACTCTGTCACTCTCTGCCTCTGTATGGATGCATTTAAGCCATTTACTTTCAGTGTGATTATTGATAGGTAAGAGGAGTTTATTGGTGTCATTTTGTAGGGTTTGTGTGTGTGTGTGTGTGTGTGGTGCTGACTTTTTCTTTGTTCCTCTTACTCTTTGTGCTGAGTTCTTTTTGTTTGTGGATTTTCGTTTGTTTGTTTCCCTCCTTTTTGTAGATTTTGTGTTTATTGAGACTTTATGTTTTCCTTCTTTATTTTTATGAGTAGGTTTGTTGAGTATCTTTGTGGTTACCTTGAAATTTATGTCTATCTTCCTAAGTTTCAACCAGTCTTTTATATGAGGCAATTGAAAATACTATGGTTTAGGTCAGACACAACTTAGTTCTCAAAGTGACATCTTTGATTTTTAACAATTTAAAGAGTTCTTTTGCAGCAGATTTGCCCAGAGCAATACATCATTTGATTTCTTCACTGCTGCTTCCATGGGTGTTGATTGTGGATCCAAGTAAAATTATATCCTTGACAACTTCAACATTTTCTTCTTTTATCATAATGTTGCTTATTGGTCCAGATGTGAGAATTTTGTTTGCTTTATGTTCAGGTGTAACCCATACCGAAGGCTATAGTCTTTGATCTTCATGAGTAAGTGCTTCAAGTCCTGTTTGCTTTCCACAAGCAAGGTTGTGTCATCTGCATAATGCAGGTTGTTAATGAGTCTTCCTCCAATTCTCGTGCTATGTTCTTCTTCATGTAGTCTAGGTTCTCAGATTATTTGTTCAGGATACAGATTGAATAAGTATGGTGTAAGGATACAACTCTGACACACACCTTTCCTGATTTTAAACAAAGCAGTATCCACTTGTTCTGTTCCAATGACTGCCTCTTGGTCTATGTACAGGCTCTTCATGGGCACAATTCAGTGTTCTGGAATTCCTTTTCTTCACAGTGGTATCCAAAATTTGTTATGATCTGCACAATCCAATGCCTTTGCACAGTCAATAAAACATAGGTAAATATCTTTCAGGTATTCTCTGCTTTCAGCCATGATCCATCAGCAATGATAGACTTCATTCCACATCCTCCTCTGAATCCTGCTTGAATTTCTGGCAACTCCCTGTTGATGTACTGCTGCAACCGTTTGTGAATTATCTTCATTAAAATTTTACTTGCTTGTGATATTGATGATATTGCTTGATATTTTCTGCCTTCTCTTGGATCGCCTTTCTTAGGACAGAGTAGAACTGCCTCATAGAGTTTCCAAGGCTATAATCTTTACAGAAACCAACTGCCATATCTCTCTCCCATGGAGCTGCTGGTGGTTTTGAACCCCAGACCTTCCAGTTAGCAGTCAGGTGCTTAAGCATTGCACCAACAGGGCTCCATGAGAAGCTCCAAAGTATATGATAATTTTATAGTCTATAAATTAAGTAGTCTTAACAGCCATTTTCTCACTTTTACCAGTATAAAGAACTCTGCCTTGTTAATTTATTGACATATGCAGTCAAAAAAATTTATTAGGTGCCTACCTGGTACTCTACATCATTTATTAATTTTGTGAGCATTTGGCTATTTATCAACACCTAACATTACTAGTTTTCTATTTAATAATATAGGGTAATATGTTGAATGGTGAAGAGGATAAATCTGCCAAGTGATCTGGATGCCCCTTGCTCTGCCATTAATAACCATATAATCTTGAATTACATACCTAGGTTGCATCATCCCCAGGTCCTGAATTGGTGATTGTATATTGCCTCTAAGAGGTTTTACAGTTGGAAGATCCTTTGACTTTATGTACAAATAAATATATACATACTAATTTTATTTATTGGTTTAGTCTGGGAAACAGAAACTACATCAGACAATTAAATAGTGGAAATTCAAAGCAGAATCTAGTTACAAGAGTGTTGAAGTTGCTAAAAAGCCAAACAAGACAACAAGCTTAGCAACAGCAGGTAGCTGTTACCCCAACGGGAAACAAAGGAAGGAGATCCTTTTACCAGATCATGTGTTCCCAAAAGTTTCAGGGATCAAGAAGGAGAGGCAACCTTGGTAGGAGTTGAAACCAGGAAGATAACAAAACTAGTGCCTGAGGCATAAAGAGAGAGGAGATAAACACTGACTTTTTTCTTTGTCTTATCCTGCGATGTCTTGCTATGGTTTTACAATAGATACAGTATGACAGTATGAAATATTCATATCACAGTGTTTTTTTCCCCAGATCTATGTGAACAGCATTAACTTCTAACATGTGTGTGTGTGTCTGAGAGAGAGAGAGAGAGAGAGAGCAAAAGGGTGAATGTGTGTGTAGGTGTGTGTTGTCTTTTTAATTACAAAGAAGGTTGGGGAACAGCAGGAAGAGGTATTAATTGCTTAAAAAAAAAAGAAAAAGGCTCCTGTTTATAAGTAATATCTCTCTGCTTCATCTGTTAAATAATGTTAATAATAGTACCCATTCTATTATTGAGAAGATTACGTGAGAGAAGGTATGTGAAATTCCTAATACAAGATTTGGGACATAGTAAGTTTTCCCATTCCTCTCTTGCACTCCTGTTTTAGCAGTGTCTTCTTAGAGACCTTCTGTTTTTGGAAATCCATGGGCTGGAGCCACAGAGTCAGAGTTTGGTTCATTTTGAGAAACTCTCAATGAAGTCTACCATCTCATGAATGCTGCTTTGTACTCAACCTGAGGGTTGTCATTTAATTTGGCAACTTCCAAGACTGCACCCTTGGCAAACGGAAGTGGACACTGGGCTGAGTGACTCATATTACATGGATCTCTGCTCAATTATGATTCCCAATCTGGCTAATCTGTCATCTCTTCACCCCAAATCAAATCCATGTGTGCAAAATTAGTCCAAGACAGGAAGGCCATGACTAATGAGAAAAATAAATCTGGTGTTGAGGAGGACCAGAGGGCTATTTCAAGTGGCAGTTGAAGCGGTATTAAGCCTTTATAGATGATCTTCACTTTGCCATTAAAATACTAAATCCCTCCATAGGAATTCATTAAGCAGTTCTGCAATTTGCAACTAGCAGCCAAACAGCACTGTTACTATCCTGCAAAATTAGTCATTTAATTGAACCGAATAATTTTTGCAGGGGTCCTCATTATCCTCATGGCATTCACAGACTCCTTAATCCTTAGTTCTGAATCAGTGCCCCACAGCATGGGTCAAGGGAGGGAACAGCCCAGTACTGCTGTTAAGAAGTTCATTTTTGGACGGAGCATAAAACTCAAGGTCATGACCATTTGTGTTCATTAAAAATCCCACAGAATTCTGAGACGGGATAGGGATGTTCACTCTCTCTGGTGTCCTGGATAACTTCCAGCTGGATAATTACTTTCTGCCTGTAGAAATGACCCCCCTGCAGTCAGAGTTGGCTGTGGCCATTATTTATTTATTTTTCCCACTTTCAACACACATCTGTTGTGAGGCAGATTCTAATTTCAAGAGGTTACCGCTTTTGGGATGGGTTTTGGCAGACATTCTCTACTACCTGAGAATCTTCCCTAGCTCCAGGAAGTTTGAAGTTTTTAGCAGATATTATTACACATGTGAAAGCTAGACAATGAATAAGGAACACTGAAGAATCGACGCAGTTGAATTATGGTGTTGAAGAATATTGAATTTACCCTGGACTGCCAGAAGAACAAAAAAATCTGTCTCAGAAGAAGTACAGTCAGAATGCTCCTTAGAAGCAAGGATGGTGACTTTGTCTCACTTACTTTGGACCTGTTTTCAAGAGGGACCAGTCCCTGGAGAGGACATTATGCTTGGTAAAGTAGAGGGTCAATAAGGTGGATTGGCACAGTGGCTGCAACAACAGACTCGAACATAGCAATGTTGTGAGGCTGATGCAGAGCCTGTCAGTGTTTTGTTCTGTTGTACATAATATCTCTATGAGTTGGAACCCACTGGACTGGACAGCACATAACAAGAACAATCACACTCTCTGCCTCTTTTTCAGTGAATTTTTTAGAATTATTGGAAGAATGTATCTGCTATTTTCCAGCATTTATGCCTCCTTTGACTCACATTATAGCAAGCTTGCATGCCTATGTGTCTACAGTTTTAATTTTCATGATCTTCTTGATGTGCATGTAGGAATTCCAAGGTAAATATAGGTATTGTATCACAATAGTTGCTCATTCATCTTCCATTTGTTTTATATTTTTCTAAGATAGACTTGCATGTTTTAACTGGTACATTAATTCACCACAGCATATATGCCAGTTTTCAATGTCTGGTTTTGGTCTGAATATATTATGAATTTTATACAATTATTCCTGAAGATCAGAAATCTGAAGGGGATAATGGGTACTGCCTAATATCCTCCCATAGGCCTTTTGAATCAAGTAGATTTGCCTTGGGCTTCTTGTTTGGCAAAGCTGAGAGAATCAAAGGGAAAAACACATAGCTAAATTCAGTTGGAGGTTGACTGCTGTTTATTGACAAAGTTGACTGAAAGTTGATTTCAAAGAAAGAAAAGGTTACTTTCTCCTCTTTTTAAAGTACTTTCTCCCCCAACTTGTGTCCTTTTCTTGTACTCTAGTCTTCAATACCAATATTTATTCTGAGAAGCCTGGATTCACAGGTTAGTAAGCCTTCAGGAATCACTTCTCCTGATGATTAAACAACTTTCATCATAAAAAACAGGTGTCACCAATTTAGTTTCAGATCCAGAGTATGGGGTAGGCAGATGCTTTTAGAAAGGGAGTCTTCCCCAAATCCCCCAAATCAAATATAGTTTAGTTACTTGAAAATCCAGTCCTAGCTACATCTGATACTACAGTTTAGATTAAATAAAATCAAACTTTACAAAGATGTTAATGGTTACTTGGATCAATTTTTCATTGATATAGACAAGGAAATTAAGGTCTAAAGTTAAAGTTATTTATTCTAAGTCATGAAACTGAGCTGAGACTAGAATCTAAATATTCTAACTCTTCCTACTACCCAGAAAATCTTCTTAAGACTTCAAAAGTTTGAAGTTTTTATCCTCTGCCTTTCTGAATACATGGTCCACTCAGAGAGATTGGTATCTGTGGTACAGAAGGAAGTCACTGAGCTACAAAAACTGTTAGACATGGCATTTCACAAAGTGTGTGCCATCCAGTTTATCAAGGCGGGCATAGAAAGCAGAATGCTACATGAAAAGGAAGGGTATGCCTTGTTGTTATTAGGTGCCATCGAGTTGGTTCTGACTCATAGTGACCCTATGTACAACAGAATGAAACACTGCCTGGTCCTGCGCCATGCCAACAATCGTTGTTATGCTTGAGCCCAGAGTATGCCTTGGGAAGGTTATTTTGAAGCATGGGCTGGGGTGGTGAATAGAGCTGTGACCAGGTGCTCCATGTGAGAGAGTGAACACAGTAAAAGGGAAATTTGTTCATTCCATAGGAGTTGCCATTCTGGATTAAATTACTGATCTGTGAATTTTGGATACCTTCCCGTAGCAACAGGGGCTTATTATAAGAGCTTATCGAGAAGTCAGAATTCTTTCATCAGATTCCAAACCAAATGAACTATGTAAAGGAAAGTCACCTGCAAGTCTTGAGAGATCAGTTGGATGAGAAATGAAACGTGATGGCCATATAGTTTTTCATCTGCGACTCCCTTTTAATATATGTATTACATAAAAAATGCTTCAATAATCATATAATGCCATTCGGTTATACTTAGTTGGCTGTAAGAGAAGTTCTTGAAGTTTTGATGACTACACTGAGTAGAAAGCTTATGAGAAAAGTGACCTTAAAATCTCTTTTTTTTTTTTTTTTAACATATTTTGGAGTGGCGTGTAAAGTGATAATTGATAGAAATAAATAATTGATAGAGGTAGGGATCAGCACCAGAGATAGACACAGTTCTGCAGGCTAGCCAAATATCAGTCCCTCCATTAGAGAATATTGGATGATGACAAACAGAGCTAGTGCCTGAACACAAAAGAATACAGATGATTTAAGATCAGGCCTCAATTTTTTTGTTTTCCAAAAAGCAACCCAGCTGGAATAACACTACTTATTAAAACGTCATCATTCCGCTCTAATTTGAGAAGCCACTTCTACCAAACATGAAAGGTTCCTATTCAAATGGATTTACTAGTGATTTTTAAAAAAATTATTCTGCCTCGTTTATTTCTCTACGGATACACTAATACTTAAAAGAGCTTAACAATATGTTGGAGCCCTGGTGGTGCAGTTGTTAAGAATTTGGCTGCTAACCAAAAGCTCAGTGGTTCGAATCCACCAACCACACCTTGGAAGCACCATGGGCAATTCTACTCTGTCCCTCTGTCCCTTACAGTCACTACGAGTCAGAATCGACTCTGGGGCAACAGGTCTTTTTTTTTTTTTTTTTTGAACAATATATTATGTGATCTTTAAGACACACAAAATTAACCATTACATCATATTATCCTTGAAAAAAGCTGAGGGTATTTATTCTGGAAATGTTTTTAATTTTGTATTTTAACTTACGAAGATTGATATCTTTATGATACTGAGACTCTTTATGCAAAAACATGGTATGCCTTTCATAATATTCAAGTCAATTCTTCTGTTTTGTTAAGCTTAGTCTATGCATTTTATATCTACTTATATTTAGTTATTGCTATAATAATGGAGCCTTTACTTTCATTATCTAATTGATTTTTTTTGTATATACAAAGGCTCTTAATTTTTGTATGTTGAATTTTATAACTTGTGACTTTTGTAAATTCTCACGTTATTGGAAATAAGTTTTATTATACAAGCAAAAAATTCTGACTGAGAAACACTCTATGGGGAAGCAAGCATTTTTTTTTTAATGAACTTAGAAATTTAGCAGGAGAGCATTACAGAGAAAATGAGAAAAGTAATATTTTACATGTCCTTATATTATATATATTTTTAAATGTATGGAACATACTTTATGTTAGATTTTATAGCATCACATATATATTAGACTAAAATACATTTTATATTCTTCAGAATATCAAGTGAAGAGATTAGTAAAATAATGTCTAAGCAACACAGTTTACAGGAACATTACATAAAAAGTAGTTTAATTCAAAATCAGGCAAAATGGAAAAGAGAAAGGAATATAAAATTCGTGGTACAAACAGAAAACAAATAATAAGATGGTAACTATAAACATAAATATATCAACAATGTTGTAAATTGTTCACCTATATGTTGCCTTAAGAGACACACATTAAATATAAGAATACACCTCAAGTGTAAATAAGAATATGCCATATATAAATGAAAGAAAGTTTGAAATTAGAAGGGCAGAAATAGCAATATGACACAAACACTAAGCAAAATAAAATTGCTAAAGCTGTTGGAGCTCTGGTAGCACAGTGGTTAAGAGTTATGGCTCCTAGCCAAAAGGATTGCAGTTCGAATCCACCAGCTGCTCCTTGGAAAACCCTGTGGGGCTGTTCTACTCTGTCCTATACAGACACTATGAGTCAGAATCAACTGAATGGCAACAGGTTTGGTTTTTATTTTAATACCAATATCAGACAAAGTATACTTTGTATCCAAAAGACTTACTAGAAATAAAGAGAAATATTTAATGACAATAACAAAATTAATGTAACTACCATATAGAGAACAGTAAACCCAACAATGCCTGGATAAACATTTCTTTGACGTATACATGAGATATGTACCAGATCCAAAGTTTTTTAAAGCTTTAAAATCATTAGAGATATTCTTTGACCAGAGAAGAATTAAGCTAGAAATAAACTTAAAACACACGTCCTGCACACACAAACAAAAAATTAAACAACACCCAACTGTTGGAAACTAAGCAGTATAATTCTAAAAGAAAAAAAAAATGGGTAAAAGAAGAAACAACAAAGGAAATCAAAATTAAGTTTGAGCTGAACTTTAACAAAAATAAAACATGTGAAAATCCACGTGATGCAGTGAAAAGTACATTTGAAAAGAAACGTATAGTGTCAAATGTACAGATTAGGGGAAAAAAGGAAACTTAATGATGTAAACTTCCACATCAAGGAGTTAACAAAGGGACAGCAAATTAAACCTAAAGAAAGTAAAATAAAGGTAATAATAGTAGAAATGAATTTAATAGAAAACAAACATGCATTAAAAAATCAATACCACCACAATTTGCTCATTTGAAAACACACATAAAAATTATATAATCCTACTAATACAGATAAAAAATAAAGAAGGAATAAGTTCTGAGTTTCAGGAATGAAAAATGGAACATCACTAGAGATCGCTCACTTAATAAAATGATAAGAGGATATCGCAAACATGCTTGTGAAAATAAATTTAAAAATAGAAATGAAATGGAAAAATTACAACTTAATACTGCATTTAATAGAAACAGAAAATCTAAATTATCTTGTACATATGGAAGTAATTCAATCCTGAATTATAGACCCTTACACAAAGAAAACTTCAGACTAAGATAGCGTCTCTAGTGATTTTCCAAAAACTGAACAGGAAGAAACCCCCACATTATACAAAATGACCCAAAGCATAGAAAAGTAATCCTTTCTAACTAATTTTATGAGAACAGCATAAGCTTCATTTCAAACATAAAAAAGTCTTTAAAATATTTAAAAAATGCCAATCTGGATGATAAACATAGATACAAAATTTCTAAATAAAATATGATCAAATCACACCCTTCATTAAAAAAAAAATGATTCTACGCAGGCCAAGTTGGGCTTATCTCAGGAACGCTAAATCTGGTGAAGTGCTGGCTGCTACCTGAAAGGGCTGCGGTTTGAACACGCCCATAGGCTTCGCAAGAGAAAGACGTGGCAACCCGCTCTCGTAAAGATCAAACTCAAAACCAAACCCATTGCCATCAAGTCAATTCTGACTCTTAAAAACAAACTGCCATTGTTTGGAAAATAGAGAATTCAAAAGATTCTACATATATATATTATAATTAATAAATAAATTTAGCAAGGTTAAAAAAAATTTGCCCTGGAGTCGATTCTGATGCACAGTGACCCTACAGGACAAAGTAGAACTAACTGCCCCACAGGGTTTCCAAGGAGGCGCTAGTGGATTTGAACTGACGACCTTTTGGTTAGCAGGCAACGCTTAATCACTGGACCACCAGGGCTCCCGATACACACAAAATCAGTTAAATTTCTATGTCTGAAGTAAATAGAAAATGAAATTTAGGAAATAATACCATTTACAAAAATATAATAGAAGAATTATGAATAAACTACCAAGCAGTGCTCATTTCGTTAGAGGAAACTTCTACAAGTATATTACAAAAATTATTACAAGAAATTACCATCTATTCTCACTATTCATGAATCCCCGATTCGCGAATTGGTCAATTTGCTAAAAATACGTTCAGAGTTTCCGTGGTCATTCCCAGACATACACATGCACAGAGCGACTTTATATTGTTACATTACAGGTATAAGAAATTAAGTATTATAATATAATTATATGGCTATTGTGGTAGGCAGAATAATGCTCCCTCAAAAACGTTCATGTCTTAATCCTTGTAAATACGTTACACGACAAGAGGGAACTAAGTTTGAAGATGGAATCAAGGTTAGTAATCAACGGACTTTAAAATCGGGGGGCTATTTCCTGAATTATCTGAGGGATCCAATATAATCACCCACCCACTGAATATAATCACGGTGGACCTTTAATGCAGAAGAGAGAGGAAGAACCGTCGGCGTCAGAGTGATGCAACATGAGAAAGCCTCCTCCACTGGCCACTTCCGGCTATGTTCGGTCAAGGAAGATCAGCCTCTGCTTACTGTGCTGTTGCCAAGAACAGTTTCACGTTTCTGTCTGTACAGTTGACATAGCACCATTGGTGGGAGACTGCCAGAAGAACTTTTGGAAAGGGAACTAGTTAAATAATGAACATAATATAGATTTCTTAGAGCAAAATGCTTGTGGATTTGCATTCTTGTATTTATAGTGACAGTGACTGTGGTTTTTATAGTCCATGAAGTCTTGGCTGGCCTTAGGCCTTCATTTTTTCCAGCTCCTATATAATTGTGGGTCAACCCCCCTGCCACAGAGATTTTCATAATCCCCTTCATAACGTGAAAGGTCTATCACCAGTTCCTAACGGCCCACTCTTCTTTACTGTTTTCTTGACATATTGCTTGTAGGTGCCACAAGTCTTGAGCTTGCATTTACAGAACCATCTCTTCCATGTCTGTGTGGTTCCAAAACTAATAACCAGAACACAAAATAAAGAGCACAAAGAGAGCTCACAGCAGAATAAACAAAAACCCTTGCATCACACTCTCTGATGTGTAGCATTCTAAATGGTGGCTGAAAGCGCTTTTTGCAGTGCGTCTGTTATACACACACACACACACACACACACACATACACACACATATTGACAAAGAGAGAGAGACAGAAGGAGTCATTCATCTATTTTTTTTAACATTCCGGTGATAAATAATAGTAATAAATTATTCCATCTAGAAGTTTGTTAAATGGAGTATGGGTATGGCACGTACCCATACTCACTTTCATGTGAGTGAGTTTGGATTTGCCTATGTTTTTTGATTTCATTAGTATTTCTTTCCCCATGAGGAAACTAGACTCTGTAAGAACAATCTGCTCAAAATCCTATGAAAAGGAAGGAAAAATTGCATTTCTTATGACTCAAAGGTCAGTTTTTCTCTGTCCATCAGTTACCTATTTTTATGGTTTTGTTAACATCCACAGACAAAGAGGAGTAGAGTGGGGTGAGTGACAGGGGATGGGGTCCAAAGCGCAGAGGACAAGGACAGCTTCCTCTTTCTGCCCTCATGCATGGCTGCTGGACTGAACTCCAGCTCCCTGCACCTGAGGGGACTATGACTGAGCCACACTGGGCTGGCTTTTTGGCTTCATATACTACCTGTCTCATTTTTATCCTGGCTCTAGTTTTAACCTCAGACACCTACGTTTCTGTGTCATTGCTGTACTCTATCGCAGCAGTATTGATTGAAGGAAAGGAAATTCTTCCCATCACATAAAATCCAGAGGAGAAAATCTCTGAAGTGGACTGGCAATAGTTTGCACTGTCCTGGCAGATATAAAAGAAAGACTCTGAATACTAAGACCTCTGAATATTTTTGATTATCATTATGTTGTTAATTATCTATTTCGAAGATTTTATTATGTGATAAAAGAAAGGCTCCACTGGTGGTTTGCTCTGGGTTATTCAGTCACACATAGAAACCAAATTAGAAATTTGCTATCCTCAAACCTGGGCCATTCCTGCGTGCTATGAGTGTTTAAGATTCAATTGCTTTCCAAAGGAATCACAGCTGTGCAGCAACTGGAGCAGTATTCTGGCGAAACAGGGTGAAATGAATAACACTGAAAAGACAGGCTGTTGTATTGCTTTTCTACTCTGAAGTGCTTCGCATATGTATGTTCAGATACACTGACTTTCACAGAGAATATCCAGGGAAATATCTGATTTTGCCTTAGTCAGTCAGAGCCACTGACTTTTATTTAAACAATTATCGCAGCAAGTTGCAGAAAGCAGCAAGTATGTCAGCTGATGCTCTCATTACTAAAATGTCATATAATTGTTCAGGATCAATGACCAAGATCTCTGCTTTCTAGGGGTCTGGGGAGACACTGGGAAGGTGGCAACCCTAACTGCAACACCAAAGTTCTTAAATATACACACACACACACTATTGCACTTCAAATTAAGCTGCTTCCAAAACTTCCTTTCTTCCCTATTACCAACGATAACACTGTTTTGCTTTCCAATTGCATCAAAAGAGACTGGGAATAAACAGTGGGTTAGTGCTGGCCAGAATGCAGAATGTGGGATTTAAAAAGAATGGAAAAGATACTCTTCTTTAGGTGACCTCGAGCACCGACTTCAAAGAGGTGTTTCTTAGTGTATGTCGCAGGTTTACATCGAGATCCTCAAATTTCTGGCAATCTGCAGACCAGAGTATAACTTTATCACGCACATTCTTACTAACAAAAGCTAATGAGATTTCTGTTTGATTTGCTTTTTTGGTTGTGGGTTTTAAAAGAACAGAATAAATTTTCACTCTATTCAACAGCTGGTGATATTTGTTTCTTGAAAACGCTCTATGCTTCAAGGTTCAAACTGATATTCATATTTGGCTAATTATCCGTAAGTGTAGGCATGTACCAAACATCAAGGCTCGCTTCTCCAAATACATGTGTTTGCTACTACTGCTTATAGACATAGGAAATAAATTAAACAATCCTTGGATAACAAATATAGGTTCATAAAGACCACACACTGAAAAACATGCTTCTTTAAGGTCATAAAAATGTCCATTAGATTGTCTTCCAGAGTCTGTTTAATTCCATTTCACATACAGCCTTAAAAAGTTTAATTACCTGGTGGAAAAACCGACGGATATTATAAACGGTAAATTAGAAATGGAAGTCTCCTAGAGAAAGACATATTGATAGTAGAAAAAGTTAATAAGTGAAGATCTAGAAGTGAGGATAGAAGTAGAAATTTATAAACATTAAACACAAACCATAAAAAGTATGATATTTTGAAGCTGCTGAATATATGGGGCATGATTCTCAGTTAATTAGGTTTTACATTCATTCAATAAATTTTTATTTATACTCATAAGGAGAAAAATAAGTGCGAGCATCTGTGGAATTGATAAAATGTAATACTAGCTAATAAATACAGCATGCTCACTCTGCGTGAGGTACATCTTAAGATCTTAACGTGTTTTAACTGATTTAATTCTCAACCTAGGAAGTGGATATTACTTTTATTCTCATTTTACAGGTAGGAAACAAAGACATAGAAAGTTCAAGTAACTTGTCAAAAGTCACAATCCAGTAATGGCTGGAGTTCAGTTTGATCTGGCTCTAGAATCAAACTCATAGTCACTGAACTGTATTTACTCTTGAAAATTCATTCTGACTTTCAAAATAACACATACTATACTGTACGAATAATTTCAAAGTAAGAACTTGAGTCATACTACCATCGGTCTTCTAAAATGCATTCTCTCCTTCTTCCATAGCACTATGTCATTAGCTGAGCACAGGGCCACCCAGCTTGAAATTACATTGTCTAGTCTCTTTTGTAGCTAAATATTTCCGCAGTGGAATGAGAGCCAAAAGAATGTGTCTAACTCCCACTTCACATAATTAAAAGAAAACTTGTCTCCTGATTCCTCTCACACTCTTTCTTGTTGGTTGTGAAGTCTTGGTAATTGCAACTCAACTTCAGCTATGCAGCCAAGACAACAGCAACCAAAAACACCAAGGTGGAGGTGACGTGGGTGTCTGAATGACTTCATGGAGCAGAACCATTTTGCAATTTGGGTGAATCATCTCTAGGATATTTTGTGAGAGAGCAATAAACTTTAATCTTACCTAAATATCTATATTTTGGGTATCTTTTTTATAGCAACTTAATCTGTTTCCCGTCAAATGCAGAGCAAAGAGTTATTGTACAATGATGGCATTATTAGAATAACTACATTGCCTACCTTGGAGAGCAATACTTTCACGGAAAGTGCGTGACGCGAGAGGAAATTGTTTCAACAAGCAGGCCGGAGACCTGGCACTTAGCTTCAGATTTATTGTTTTCTCCCTCTTTCGATATTTATCGAACACATACTATGTCGTGTTCTGTACTGATGTCAAGAGGATCTGTTTCCTTTCTATAAAGAGAAAGACAAAAAAAGCAACAGGCACAATATAATGTGAGAAATACGGCAATGGAAAAAAAAAAGTGCTCAGAGATGCTGAAAGAGAGAGAGCATAGTGACTGTCTTTCCAAAAGAGCTGATGCCTGAGTTACATTTTTAAGTAAGAATTTGCTGTGCAGAAAAGTGGGGGAAGGTTTCTGAGTACAGTGAACATCATATACAAAAACAAAGTAGCACGAATTAACACTAGATAATGATTTTTTTTTTTTTATAATAACTTTTATTAAGCTTCAAGTGAACGTTTACAAATCCAATCAGTCTGTCACATATAAGTTTACATACATCTCACTCCCTACTCCCACTTACTCTCCCCGTCTTGAGTCAGCCCTTTCAGTCTCTCCTTTCTTGACAATTTTGCCGGCTTCCCTCTCTCTCTATCCTCCCATCCCCCCTCCAGACAAGAGTTGCCAACACAATCTCAAGTGTACACCTGATATAATTAGCTCACTCTTCATCAGCGTCTCTCTCCCACCCGCTGACCAGTCCCTTTCATGTCTGATGAGTTGTCTTCAGGGATGGTTCCTGTCCTGTGTCAACAGAAGGTCTGGAGAGCATGGCCGCCGGGATTCCTCCAGTCTCAGTCAGACCATTAAGTTTGGTCTTCTTATGAGAATTTGGGGTCTGCATCCCACTGCTCTCCTGCTCCCTCTGGGGTCCTCTGCTGAGCTCCCTGTCAGGGCAGTCATCGATTGTGGCCGGGCACCAACTAGTTCTTCTGGTCTCAGGATGATGTAGGTCTCTTGTTCATGTGGCCCTTTCTGTCTCTTGGGCTCTTAGTTGTCATGTGGGCTTGGTGTTCTTCATTTTCCTTTGCTCCAGGTGGGTTGAGACCAATTGCTGCATCTTAGATGGCTGCTTGTTAGCATTTAAGACCCCAGACGCCACATTTCAAAGTGGGATGCAGAATGATTTCATAATAGAATTATTTTGCCAATTGACTTAGAAGTCCCCGCAAACCATGTTCCCCAGACCCCCGCGCTTGCTCCGCTGAGCTTTGAAGCATTCATTTTATCCCGGAAACTTCTTTGCTTTTGGTCCAGTCCAATTGAGCTGACCTTCCATGTATTGAGTGTTGTCTTTCCCTTCACCTAAAGCAGTTCTTATCTACTGATTAATCAATAAAAAACCCTCTCCCACCCTCCCTCCCTCCCCCCCTCGTAACCACAAAAGTATGTGTTCTTCTCAGGTTTACTATTTCTCAAGATCTTATAATAGTGGTCTTATACAGTATTTGTCCTTTTGCCTCTGACTCATTTCGCTCAGCATAATGCCTTCCAGGTTCCTCCATGTTATGAAATGTTTCAGAGATTCGTCACTGTTCTTTATCGATGCGTAGTATTCCATTGTGTGAATATACCACAATTTATTTACCCATTCATCCGTTGATGGACACCTTGGTTGCTTCCAACTTTTTGCTATTGTAAACAGAGTTGCAATAAACATGGGTGTGCATATATCTGTTTGTATGAAGGCTCTTGTATCTCTAGGGTATATTCCTAGGAGTGGGATTTCTGGGTTGTATGGTAGTTCTATTTCTAACTGTTTAAGATAACGCCAGATAGATTTCCAAAGTGGTTGTACCATTTTACATTCCCACCAGCAGTGTATGAGAGTTCCAATCTCTCCGCAGCCTCTCCAACATTTATTATTTTGTGTTTTTTGGATTAATGCCAGCCTTGCTGGTGTGAGATGGAATCTCATCGTAGTTTTAATTTGCATTTCTCTAATGGCTAATGATCGAGAGCATTTTCTCATGTATCTGTTGGCTGCCTGAATATCTTCTTTAGAGAAATGTGTGTTCATATCCTTTGCCCACTTCTTGATTGGGTTGTTTGTCTTTTTGTGGTTGAGTTTTGACAGAATCATGTAGATTTTAGAGATCAGGCGCTGGTCGGAGATGTCATAGCTGAAAATTCTTTCCCAATCTGTAGGTGGTCTTTTTACTCTTTTGGTGAAGTCTTTAGATGAGCATAGGTGTTTGATTTTTAGGAGCTCCCAGTTATCGGGTTTCTCTTCATCATTTTTGGTAATGTTTTGTATTCTGTTTATACCTTGTATTAGGGCTCCTAGGGTTGTCCCAATTTTTTCTTCCATGATCTTTATCGTTTTAGTCTTTATGTTTAGGTCTTTGATCCACTTGGAGTTAGTTTTTGTGCATGGTGTGAGGTATGGGTCCTGTTTCATTTTTTTGCAAATGGATATCCAGTTATGCCAGCACCATTTGTTAAAAAGGCTGTCTTTTCCCCAGTTAATTGACACTGGTCCTTTGTCAAATATCAGCTGCTCATACGTGGATGGATCTATGTCTGGGTTCTCAATTCTGTTCCATTGGTCTATGTGTCTGTTGTTGTACCAATACCAGGCTGTTTTGACTACTGTGGCTGTATAATAGGTTCTGAAGTCAGGTAAGGTGAGGCCTCCCACTTTCTTCTTCTTTTTCAGTAGTGCTTTGCTTATCCGGGGCTTCTTTCCCTTCCATATGAAATTGGTGATTTGTTTCTCTATCCCCTTAAAATATGACATTGGAATTTGGATCGGAAGTGCGTTAAATGTATAGATGGCTTTTGGTAGAATAGACATTTTTACTATGTTAAGTCTTCCTATCCATGAGCAAGGTATGTTTTTCCACTTAAGTATGTCCTTTTGAATTTCTTGTAGTAGAGCTTTGTAGTTTTCTTTGTATAGGTCTTTTACATCCTTGGTAAGATTTATTCCTAAGTATCTTATCTTCTTGGGGGCTACCGTGAATGGTATTGATTTGGTTATTTCCTCTTCGGTGTTCTTTTTGTTGATGTAGAGGAATCCAAGTGATTTTTGTATGTTTATTTTATAACCTGAGACTCTGCCAAACTCTTCTATTAGTTTCAGTAGTTTTCTGGAGGATTCCTTAGGGTTTTCTGTGTATATAATCATGTCATCTGCAAATAGTGATAACTTTACTTCTTCCTTGCCAATCCGGATACCTTTTATTTCTTTGTCTAGCCTGATTGCCCTGGCTAAGACTTCCAACACGATGTTGAATAAGAGCGGTGATAAAGGGCATCCTTGTCTGGTTCCCGTTCTCAAGGGAAATGCTTTCAGGTTCTCTCCATTTAGAGTGATATTGGCTGTTGGCTTTGCATAGATGCCCTTTATTATGTTGAGGAATTTTCCTTCAATTCCTATTTTGGTAAGAGTTTTTATCATAAATGGGTGTTGGACTTTGTCAAATGCCTTTTCTGCATCAATTGATAAGATCATGTGGTTTTTGTCTTTTGTTTTATTTATGTGATGGATTACATTAATGGTTTTTCTGATATTAAACCAGCCTTGCATACCTGGTATAAATCCCACTTGATCAGGGTGAATTATTTTTTTGATGTGTTGTTGGATTCTATTGGCTAGAATTTTGTTGAGGATTTTTGCATCAATGTTCATGAGGGATATAGGTCTATAATTTTCTTTTTTTGTAATGTCTTTACCTGGTTTTGGTATCAGGGAGATGGTGGCTTCATAGAATGAGTTGGGTAGTATTCCGTCATTTTCTATGCTTTGGAATACCTTTAGTAGTAGTGGTGTTAACTCTTCTCTGAAAATTTGGTAGAACTCTGCAGTGAAGCCGTCCGGGCCAGGACTTTTTTTTGTTGGGAGTTTTTTGATTACCGTTTCAATCTCTTTTTTTGTTATGGGTCTATTTAGTTGTTCTGCTTCTGAATGTGTTAGTTTAGGTAGGTAGTGTTTTTCAAGGAATTCATCCATTTCTTCTAGGTTTTCAAATTTGTTAGAGTACAATTTTTCATAATAATCTGAAATGATTCTTTTAATTTCATTTGGTTCTGTTGTGATGTGGTCCTTCTCATTTCTTATTCGGGTTATTTGTTTCCTTTCCTGTATTTCTTTAGTCAGTCTAGCCAATGGTTTATCAATTTTGTTAATTTTTTCAAAGAACCAGCTTTTGGCTTTGTTAATTCTTTCAATTGTTTTTCTGTTCTCTAATTCATTTAGTTCAGCTCTAATTTTTATTATTTGTTTTCTTCTGGTGCCTGATGGATTCTTTTGTTGCTCACTTTCTATTTGTTCAAGTTGTAGGGACAGTTCTCTGATTTTGGCTCTTTCTTCTTTTTGTATGTGTGCATTTATTGATATAAATTGACCTCTGAGCACTGCTTTTGCTGTGTCCCAGAGGTTTTGATAGGAAGTATTTTCATTCTCGTTGCTTTCTATGAATTTTCTTATTCCCTCCTTGATGTCTTCTATAACCCAGTCTTTTTTCAGGAGGGTATTGTTCATTTTCCAAGTATTTGATTTCTTTTCCCTCGTTCTTCTGTTATTGATCTCTAGTTTTATTGCCTTGTGGTCTGAGAAGATGCTTTGTAATATTTCGATGTTTTGGACTCTGCAAAGTTTTGTTTTATGACCTAATATGTGGTCTATTCTAGAGAATGTTCCATGTGCGCTAGAAAAAAAAGTATATTTTGCAGCAGTTGGGTGGAGAGTTCTGTATAAGTCAATGAGGTCAAGTTGGTTGATTGTTGTAATTAGATCTTCCGTGTCTCTGTTGAGCTTCTTACTGGATGTCCTGTCCTTCTCCGAAAGGGGTGTGTTGAAGTCTCCTACTATAATTGTGGAGGTATCTATCTCGCTTTTCAGTTCTGTTAAAATTTGATTTATAAATCTTGCAGCCCTGTCATTGGGTGCGTAAATATTTAATATGGTTATGTCTTCCTGATCAATTGTCCCTTTTATCATTATATAGTGTCCTTCTTTATCCTTTGTGGTGGATTTAAGTCTAAAGTCTATTTTGTCAGAAATTAATATTGCTACTCCTCTTCTTTTTTGCTTATTGTTTGCTTGATATACTTTTTTCCATCCTTTGAGTTTTAGTTTGTTTGTGTCTCTAAGTCTAAGGTGTGTCTCTTGTAGGCAGCATATAGATGGATCGTGTTTCTTTATCCAGTCTGTGACTCTCTGTCTCTTTATTGGTGCATTTAGTCCATTTACATTCAGGGTAATTATAGATAAATAAGTTTTTAGTGCTGTCATTTTGATGCCTTTTTATGTGTGTTGTTGACAATTTCATTTTTCCACATACTTTTTTGTGCTGAGGCGTTTTTCTTAGTAAATTGTGAGATCCTCACTTTCATAGTGTTTGACTTTATGTTAGTTGAGTCGTTACGTTTTTCTTGGTTTTTGTCTTGAGTTATAGAGTTGTTATACCTTTTTGTGGTTACCTCATTATATACCCCTATTTTTCTAAGTAAAAACCTAACTTGTATTGTTCTATATCGCCTTGTATCACTCTCCATATGGCAGTTCAATGCCTCCTGTATTTAGTCCCTCTTTTTGATTATTGTGATCTTTTACCTATTGACTTCCATGATTCCCTGTTATGTGTATTTTTTTTTTTAATTAATCTTAATTTGTTTGTTTTTGTGATTTCCCTATTTGAGTTGATATCAGGACGTTCTGTTTTGTGACCTTGTGTTGTGCTGATATCTGATATTATTGGTTCTCTGACCAAACAATATCCTTTAATATTTCTTGTAGCTTTGGTTTGGTTTTTGCAAATTCTCTAAACTTGTGTTTGTCTGTAAATATCTTAATTTCGCCTTCATATTTCAGAGAGAGTTTTGCTGGATATATGATCCTTGGTTGGCAGTTCTTCTCCTTCAGTGTTCTGTATATGTCGTCCCATTCCCTTCTTGCCTGCATGGTTTCTGCTGAGTAGTCAGAACATATTCTTATTGATTCTCCCTTGAAGGAAACCTTTCTTTTCTCCCTGGCTGCTTTTAAAATTTTCTGTTTATCTTTGGTTTTGGTGAGTTTGATGATACTATGTCTTGGTGTTTTTCTTTTTGGATCAATCTTAAATGGGGTTCGATGAGCATCTTGGATAGATATCCTTTCGTCTTTCATGATGTCAGGGAAGTTTTCTGTCAGAAGTTCTTCAACTATTTTCTCTGTGTTTTCTGTCCCCCCTCCCTGTTCTGGGACTCCAATCACCCGCAGGTTATCCTTCTTGATAGAGTCCCACATAATTCTTAGGGTTTCTTCATTTTTTTTAATTCTTTTATCTGATTTTTTTTCAGCTATGTTGGTGTTGATTCCCTGGTCCTCCAGATGTCCCAGTCTGCATTCTAATTGCTCGAGTCTGCTCCTCTGACTTCCTAGTGTGTTGTCTAATTCTGTTATTTTATTGTTAATCTTTTGGATTTCTACATGTTGTCTCTCTATGGATTCTTGCAACTTATTAATTTTTCCAGTATGTTCTTGAATAATCTTTTTGAGTTCTTCAACAGTTTTATCAGTGTGTTCCTTGGCTTTTTCTGCAGATATCCTAATTTCATTTGTGATATCATTAAGCATTCTGTAAATTAGTTTTTTATATTCTGTATCTGATAATTCCAAAATTGTATCTTCATTTGGGAAAGATTTTGATTCTTTTGTTTGGGGAGTTGGAGAAGCTGTCACGGTCTGCTTCTTTAAGTGGTTTGATATGGATTGTTGTCTCCGAGCCATCACTGGGAAACTAGTTTTTCCAGAAAATCCGCTAAAAAAAAACTGCAGTCAGATCCCTATCAGAGTTCTCCCTCTGGCTCAGGCTATTCAGATGTTAATGAAGCCGCCTGGGGAGGGTGGGGGAGGGAACAGAGAGATAGGAGAGTAGCACCTCAGAATATAGCCAGAGTTGCTTGTCTTGCTTGGAATGACTCTTATATCTGAGATTCCCGCGGGCGCGTCGCCTATGTGTGCTGTCTGTGTGGAGATTGCCCCCGGGGGGTCTGGTCCGCTGGAGTCACGGTCAGATCCTCCGCTTCCAGCCCCACGCCCAGCGTCAAGGCTCCCCTACTGGGACGGTGCACTCTCGACTCCAAAATCAGTCGCTGCCTCCCGGGGACTTCTCGTCCCTCCAGCCGCGTGGCCGTGCCGCCCCCGTGAACCAGGTGGGCCCCCTCCCGGGGTTAGTTCAGATGGGTGGAGTAGCTCCCCGTGCTTGTGCCGCGACCGAGTGTCCCGGCTGGAACGCTGTTCTCCCCGCTCCAATACCAGTCGCTGCCTCCCGGGGACTTCTCCTACCGGCTGCGTCCCACGCCGCCCGCGCGACCCGGATGGTCACCTTCCCGGGGTTAGTTCAGGGGGTGGAGCAACTCTCCGTGTTTATGGCGTACCTGCGTGCAGTCCAAATCCCTGTGGGACGGTTCCCCGGCTCGGATGCTACTCTTTCTGCTCCAAGATCAGTCACTGCCTCCCGGGGACTTCTCCTAACGGCTGCGTCCCACGCCGCCCGTGGAACCGGCTAGTCCCCCTCCCGGGGTTAGTTCAGGGGGGTGGAGCAGGTCTCTGTGCTTGTGCCGTACCTGACTGGTATGCTGGCTCCAGGCTCTGGAAACAATCGCTGCTTCCCCGTATTAGTTCGTTCTCCATCTCTAAATCTGTGTTTGTTGTTCAGGGTTCGTAGATTGTTATGTATGTGATCGATTCACTTGTTTTTCCGTGTCTTTGTTGTAAGAGGGATCCGAGGTAGCGTCTGCCTAGTCCGCCATCTTGGCTCCGCCTCTAGATAATGATTTTTTAATGATTAATCAGAAGTGTGTACTTATTGCTAGAACTTAAACTAGAAGATTGGTAGGAAGATGATGAGGAGAGTGTGCTTAGAGTACATGATTTATACTGAAAGGAATGTGGGATCATTGACATGTTTGAAATATGGGGCATCTGGTAATATTCATGGACTTGAATAGCTATAGATATAGATACAGATACTGATACAAATATAGATATAGATATGGGCATAGGTATAGATACAGATATAGATATGCTGTGTTCTCTACTAAGTGTAGAGGAGCAGAAAACTGAAACATGGTTGCCGCCCTGAAGAAGTTCACAATCTACTGGGAAACCACATAAACAACAACAGCAATGCTTTGTTATAAATGCTATGAGGTACTTGTTCTACGGAAGAAGAACAGTACATGGGAAATGCAAAGATGAGAAAGACAGCACTGTCTCTTTGAGGAAATGCAAGTTGTTTAATAGTGATTCCTGTGGATGGGGAGCAGCAGGGAGGTCAGAGACTGGAGAATAGTCACAGTGAGTTTAAGGCCTTTATGCCATGCTAAGGAGATTAGATTTTATTCTGAAGCTAACTGCAGCTGTAGAAAAGAGAGCGTTAGGAAGAAGTGGCAATAGGAGTGAGTCATCAAATAGATGCAGGAAAAAAAAAAGAGTATGAAAATTCTTATGTGTTTCATTGAGCAACTGGAATGATGGAGCCTTTAGCAGCGATAGGGAATAAGATGGCCAGGTCAATTCAGGAGAAAGAAAGAAAGAAAGAGAGAGAGAAAAAAAAAAAAAAAGCCATTGCAGTAGCAGTCCATTATAGGGCTTACCACAATTATTGATGAAAAAGTCAGCCCCTTTTACCTCCCCACACACTGGCCACAGCTGATATAACTGGGTTGAGAATCTGGGTGAAGAGTTGTTAATTCATAGCCAGGCCAAGTCAGCAATCATGTGAAAGAAGAGCCTGACAAAAGACCTACCCAGATAATGAGGTAGTTGTCTATGGGAAATGATTTTATAAGTCTCCAGTGCAGAAAGAGAAACCTCTGAAAGACCATGGTGAATCACGTACAAATCAAAGTTATGGGGAAGCTGATGTATGGAAGAAGCATGCCCTAGAGAAGCTGTGTGAGCTCCTGAGAGAGATGGGGGAGAGAAGCAGTCAAATGACATGCCCCAATGTTGATGGCTTCCCATGTCCATGCCTTACAATAAATACTTTTCCTCGAGTTAGAAGGAAACGGTGACTGTCTTCTGCTTCCAACCAAAAAGTTTGACTGAGTCACCAACTAGTTGTGTGACCTCTCTCTCTCACCTCCAAAAAAAAAAAAAAAGGTCATAGTAAAAAATCCTTTAGAAGCATTTTTTTTCCCCTTTTCAGTGAAGTAGTGCAATTTCTTCAATTGATAAATAAGACCCTTAGGTCTGATATTGGGAAAGTAATGAGAAATCCAATACTTAGCATTATGGGGGTTGAGACAGGACTGGCGTTATGGATTGAATTGTGTTTCCAGAAATATAAGTTGAAGTACCTCAGGGCCTATAAACATGATTCTTTTTGGAAGTGAGGGTTTTCTTCTGTTATGTTAATGAGGTCATACAGAAGTGAGGTATATCCTAAACCTAATCACTTCTGAGTGGTATCTAATAAAAAAGGGTAGGATAGACACAGACACACATACAAAGGGAAGACATGCCATGTGAAGACAGAACACCAAGGATTCCTGGCAATCACCAGAAACTAGGAGAGAAGCCCACAGAAGGAATGGACACAGTCAAGACCCTGAATTCAACTTTCAGCCTCCAGAACTACAATAAAACAAATTTTGGGAGGCAGAGCCAACATAGCACCCTAGACATACAAACCCGGCCATTGCCTCACAGCTCAAAACCAATTACGACTCATAGCAACTGTATAGAACAACTAGAACCGCCTCGTCGGGTTTCCAAGGCTGTAATCTTTACAGAAGCAGACTGCCACATATTTCTCCTGTGAAGTGGCTGGTCGGTTCCAACTGCTGAACTTTTGACTAACAGCTGAGCACTTAACCACTGTGCCACCAGGGATCCTGTCCCCCATGCAAAAAAGACCCCCAAAACTAAGTAAAATAGACATAATTGTCAGTCCTGGAAACCTGAGCAACAAATGAAGGGGTGAAGAACTAGATCAAACACCGGATGGAAGAAGAAACTGACAGAAAACAGAATGAAGAGAGCAGAGTGGAGGTCCCCTGCCAACTAACACAGCACAGTATAGTTATCTTGAAACACAGGCTGCAATGACCCCAGATAGGGAGAATGGGAAGGCAACTTCGCAGAGCTCCCAGCAGGAGACAGAACCCCAGGTAATCAGAGAAACATGCTTTTCCACCCCTCACCCCCTTCCTGGGAGCCCCCATTGCTGGGTTCCCACTCCACCAGCCCCCTGTGTCTTCCCCACCTCCACTTGCTGGCTTCCTCCATGCTACCATTTTTCTTTTCTTTTTTCTCTTTGTTTCTTTTCTTTCTTCCTCCCACCTACCTACTCCACCTTCCACCTTTCCCACAGACCCCTGCGGTGCCCCCATGACCATAACCAAAATGTTGGCAGTTTGAATCTTGGAAACTCTATGGGGCAGTTCTACTTTGTCCTATAGAGTCACTATTAGTCAGAATCAACTCAGTGGCAATGGGTTTTTGGTTGGGTAGGTGAATGTTTAGAGTGGAAATTTGTTTTTCATTAAAACATTATACTAAGTTGTTCTGTGACATTGGTTGCAATCCCTGCAGTATGTCAGTACTCTCTTCCTTTCCACCCCGGGTTCCCCAGGTCCATTTGTCCAGAATTCCTGTCTCTTCCTGTCTTCTTGTCTCAGCTTTTGGACAGGAGTTTCCTATTTGGTCTCCTATACTTGATTGAACTATGAAGCATATTCCTCACTTGTGTTGTTTGTTTTATAGGCCTAACTGATCTTTGGTTGAAAGGTAGACTTTGGAAGGGGCTTCAGTCCTCAGATAGCAAGGTGTCCTGAGGGCATATTAAAAATAACTTGATTAAGAATTTCAAGGAGACTTCAGAATATCAAACCCCAAGCATCAAAAAAAATTTTTTTTTTTTTTTTAAGCATCAGGCCCTCCTGAGCTTGGGGTCCTGTGAGACTGCTTGCCCAGGAAGCCTGCCCGGGGTTGACAGAATCTGGATAGGAGAAATGCTGGAACTTTACAAATAAAAGGAACATTTGTTAAATAATTATCTCTCTCTCTTTTGTTTTTTACATTAAAAAAATCTTATTTAAAACTTGTGTGGTGAAATACAAGAGTTTGATATGTGATTTTCCCCAAAGATCAGGTTTTAGTAAACAAAATCCCCTGGAAATTATCGCTATCGCTAAAAAGAAAGGAGACAATATAAACATACAAAACAAAGTAAAAGAATACTATCTGAAGTATTACAAAAGTATTAGAATAGCAATATTTATAAATTTTCTGAGAGTTAAACACCTCTGTGTTAGTGACTCAATTGCTTTACTTCTCTGTCTTTAAGAATTTATTCTTTACTAGTGTGTGAACACATGAAGGACTCTGAATTTGTGAGTGTATGTAACCAGTCCTGTAAGCCAAATTCTCATTATGATACATGAAAAGGAGAAATCCATGAACGGAGATATATCCTGGGACTGTGATCCTTTAGTCCCAAACATAGCCAGATTTAGACAAATATTCTCACAATTTGTGCTCATTTCTTACCAAGTAGCTTTTTTTCAGGAACCAGCAAGAAACTTTTTTTTGTTTTGTTCTATGAAAGGAAATAGGGGAGTTCCCAGATCCTAAGGAGTGTTCTTACATTCCTAGTCATGCAGAAAACTCTTGGATAGAGTGATTGTTAAACATTCAGTTGTTTTGTTTTTATTCACAACACTTTTTACTGAAGTCGAAACTTCCTTGAACAAAGCTCCTGTTTAATGGAACAGAAACCAGTGGAAGGGAAAGCTCAAGTATGAGACGGTGAAGGTAAGTTTAAATTCACAGAGGTCCACGGGCACAACACAAGGGTCATAGAGGACAAAAGACCACGTAGTGAGCTTTTGACACCCTCAGAGTAGCTCAAGATTTCTTTATTATTCTAACAAAAAATAAAAAGATTATTTTTCCCCAGCAATGATTAGCAAAGGCCATTGAACAAGAAGGAGCTCTTGGGACTTCAATGGGCCATGTCTTCGTTCTCACAGACATTTTCTTTCCTCTAATGAATGTCCAGTGTAATGGTTTGTGGCACCACCCTGTAAAGACGTGCAGTAACCCACATGAATGATTCTCGAAGAGTACTGGCCGGCTGTCATCTCTCCACTCTCTTATGTAAGCAGCAGGGAGACCCTCAAAGCTGAAGACCTGCAATGTAAAGGAAGGACAAGATAGCGTAGGGTTTATTATTCAGCTGGAATGTTGCCCACGTGTCTATGTGTGATAATAGTGTTCTCACTTCCTCTATGTGCACTGAAAAGGGAGAAATACCACAGCACCGAGTTAGTGTGGGGTACACTAATGCTCTTTTGATGTTCAATTGCAAAGGAAGTGTTCCCTGGAAATGAGCCAGAGTATCTAGTGGACTGAACAGCCTTCATTTTGCACTGCCTCTGCCTGGATGACAATGAGGTACTGCGATCTTACTCACCGCTGGGTACCCAAGAGCTGTATGCAATCTTCTGCTCTGGCTGGTAAGGGTGATTTAGCCATTGTTATGTTTAGGTGGTAGTTGCTTTAATTGCTCATAATGTTAAAGTATTGTAAAACATATGTTAATACTCATGGCACCCTGCTTAGGGGACTTATTTATTCTCAGCCCATTTCACGGGCATAGACAGAACTCAGGAAATTTCGCCCTCTTCACAAAAGCCTTTTGCCTCATTAATTCCTACAGTGCTCCCGAGTATGAGGCACATTGCACTCAGAGCTGCAGCAGCTGCACTAGAAGAAATAGTAGTCTCCAGCACCTTTCTTTGACATTATTTGTCAAATAAAAGATCCAGTTACCTGGTAGGCATCATATTTCTATTATTATCTTCAGCCTGTAGTCAGTTAAGGTCCTTGTGTTAGTTGCCTGGTACACTGGACAGTGCTTAGAAAACAACTCCTTCTCTGGTGCACTTACAAGGATAACCTTTACACCATCATCCTGTTAGAAGTGATCACCATCACCCAGACATTACGTTTGGCCACACCACTGCCTGCTTTCATTACAGCCAGTTGTTGCTGAGTAGACTACAGTGCACCGTGGTCAACACTGCCTGCTTTCATTACAGCCAGTTGTTGTTGCGTAGACTACAGTGCGCCGTGTTCAACACTGCCTGCTTTCATTACAGCCAGTTGTCGCTGCGTAGACTACAGTGCGCCGTGGGACTGCGTGTGTCAGAGAAGAACTGCACCCCACAGGGTCTTCAGTGATTGACTTTTCAGAGTTAGATCACCAGGCCTTTCTTCTGAAGCACCTCTGGGTGGACGCAAACTTCCAACCTTTCAGTTAGCACCCAAGCGCTTTAACCATTTGCACCACCCAAGGATTCCACTTTGACTTATAGTCCCCAGGAAAAGCTTTGGTTTACCTTAGGCGTCAGGGTGGGGTTATGGGGAGGGAGAGGTGTCATCAGTAGAATCATGGACTCCTACAATATTACATCCAGAAAATATGTTAGGGATTATCTTGTGCAATTCTTTTGTTTTTTTTAGTAAGAGAGATACTGAGGGTCAAAGAGCATAGTTAATTTGTTGATTTGTATAAGATCACCCAGCTAATTAGTACCAAGGATGGAGGTAAACCTGATTCCCATATTTCCCTGTCCCACTTGACTCCATGCTCTCCAGAGACCAGGCTTCCAAATCCATGGCTGAGTTTTTTGATCCTAGCACCTTAGATCCTCGCACCAATGCCCTGGTTCTCTTAGGCAGTGCTGTGATTTATTCTGCCACCATACATTCAACCAGTGAATATTGAGCAGTCACAATGTGCTGGACACTGTGCTTAGGACGAAGGATACAGAGATAAAAGCTGTATTGAGGAACCCAGGATAGAAATCGGGAGAGTGTGGGGATTGCAACCAATGTCATGGACTGCTTCGTTCACAATTTGTTGAAAAGGAAACTAATTTGCTCTGTAAACTTTCACCTGCAAAACAATTTTTTTTTTTTTTAAATAAAAGGACAGTCACTTTTTGTCAGAAGCAAAAGAGAAAGAAGGAAACAAAAGACTCAGAGAACAAAGTCTTCAGGATTAACAGTCTACACAAACCATGGCCTCGTCTACCCTGAGACCAGAGGAACTAGATGGTGCCTAGGTACCACTAACAACTGTTCTGATTAGGGCCAGAATAGATCGATCCTGATAGAATGGGATAAAAATGTGGAACAAAACTCAAACTGTTCAAAAGTATAGGCTTACTGGACCAGTTGAGGCTAGGGGTCTTCCCGAACTATTGCCCTGAAATACTCCATAAACTTTGAACTGAAACTACCTGCTAAGGGGTAAATAATAAAAGGTAAAGATTTTAGCTAAATAGCAGTTTGACTCATAAAATAAAGAATATTACAGTGAGTACTGTACAGCTTTAAAAAATGATCTGTGTGAGACCAAATGACCAACAATTACTCTAAAGCAAAGATGAAAGGGTAAGGGCACCGGGAACCCAGATTATTGGAAATGAAACATCCAGAATGGAATTAATGAGAATGTTGCCGCATTGTGAAAAATGTAACCAATGTCACTGAATAATTTGTGCAGTATTTGTTAAATGTGAATCAATTTTCTGGGTAACTTTCACTGAAAACATAAGGAAATATTTTTTAGAAAGCTGTATTAAATCCCTACATTCAGAGAAATCTTTAGACGATAATTCTGGCATCCGCCAAAGTGCCACGTGATATTTTCAGATGGTTCTGGAAAGAGGTGTATGCCTGAACATGTCCTGTCCTCTTCTGTTGAGCAGAATTAGGAGACAGTACACGTGCAGTTTTTCATGAGGCTGGAACATGAGAATACCACTTAATCATTTTGCAATATGATCTACAAAATAGATAAGTACACAGATGGGATGACAGCAAAAACAAATAGCTTTAAGTAATTAATGAAATTAAATCAGAAGTGTCTTTTTACGAGCTGTAAACTTTGGAGGTAAGTGCATTTAGTAGTTTTTTTTTTTAGGAAGAGAAGAAAAGAACAATGGAAGTGGCATATTGGAATTAATCATTTCTTCTCTAATTTATTGGAACTGCTTCCTGCGGGAGATGAGATTTCAAGATCTGTTTGAGTGATGAAGAAAAGGGAACTTGTCAGGGAGAATCAGAAGTTTTGTGAGAGAAAGCAATTTGCCCAAGGTCACTTAACTAGCCAGTGTCAGAGCAGAGAATTAAATACACTGAAAATAAATGAATGTTTATATACTGAGCCTCTTATAAGAGCACCTTCAAGCTGATGTCAAGAATTTTCTCCAGGAGGTAGATGAGAATTACAGTGACCTTCATGAAGTTATACATTGCGTCTCAGAGAAAAGGGACTCTGAGATTTTTCAACTGAGAAACCCAGGTTCCAAGGGCAGACCTAAACCTTTTCGAATCACTGTGAAAATGTTTTCCAAATCTCTACTGAGGCTGGAGCAAGATAAAATGACCCCTCTGCAAAAGAAGGAAACGTAATTACTTAACTCTTCCTCTGAGGAGTGTGAAGCTCATTTTCCTCTTTAAAATAAAAGTAATAAATGAGTGCAAACATTCACAGTCCTTACTTTGGTCAAGAGCTTTATCAGCTAATTAACCTGGGTAAGAATTGAACAAAGCAAGCAGTTTGGCTGATCAGAGAAACGGAAACTTGAGAGAATTTTTTTTTTGTTTTTTCAATTAGTCATTTCATCTGGACCTGCAAATTTACTTTACTTATTATGATCAGATCTGTAGCCATCCCTGACCATCCTCTCCTCTCCCAATCTCCGGCCATCTTCTTATTTGCTTGTTTTCTTTATAGCAAGTATCCCTATCTGAAATTATGTATACATATATATTGTCTTAGTTATCTAGTGCTGCTATAACAGAAATACCACAAATGGATGGCTTTAACAAAAGAAATTTATTTTCTCACAGTCCAGTAGGTTACAAGTCCAAATTCAGGGCGTCATCTCCAGGGGAGGCTTTCTCTCTCTGTCGGCTCTGGAGGAAGGTCCTTGTCCTCAATCTTCCCTTGGTAGAGGAGCTTCTCAGGTGCAGCGACCCAGTGTCCAAAGGATGCACTCTGCTCCTGGTGCTGCCTTCTTGGTGGTATGAGGTCGCCAACTCTCTGCTTGCTTCTCTTTCCTTTTATCTCTTAAAAGGTGATGCAGACCATACACCAGGGAAACTCCATTTATATTGGATCAGGGAGGTGACCTGAGTAAGTAAGGATGGTGTTACAATCCCACCTTAATCCTCTTAACATAAAATTACAATCACAAAGTGGAGGGAAACTACTCAATACTGGGAACCATGGCCTAACCAAGTTGATACACACATTTTGGGGGGGGCATAATTCAATCCATGACATGTATATACACATATAATACAAAATTTTATATATATACATAGATATATATAACTTCAACATTATATACATACATATATATATATATATATAACTTGAGCTAACAATGATATATATATATAAACCAAAACCAAACCCACTGCCTTCGAGTCAATACCGACTCATAGCGACCCTATAGGACAGAGTAGAACTGCCCCAAAGGGTTTCCAAGAAGCACCTGGCAGATTTGAACTGCTGACCTCTTTCTTGGTTAGCAGCCGTAGTACTTAACCACTGTGCCACTAGGGTTTCTATATACATGGAAACCTTGTTGGCAGAGTGGTTAAGTGTGTGTATATATATATATATATATATATTTAAAATTGGTGTTGCCTCTAACTCTTGGCAATCCCATGTACAGCAGAGGGAAATGTTGTCCGGTCCTACATCTTCACGATCATTGTTATGCTCAGGTCCATAGTTGTTGTCACTGTATATTTTGAGTGTCTTCTATCCTAAGGGCTCATCTTCCAACACTGTATTAGACAATATTCTATTGTGATCCACAGAGTTTTCATTAGCTGATTTTTGGAAGTAGATCTCCAGGTCTTTCTTCCAAGACTGTCTTAGTCTTGAAGCTCTGCTGACACCTGGGACCATGGATGGCCTTGCTGATACCTGAAACAGCCTAGGCATAGCTTAGCATCATAGCAACACAGGTCACCATGGTACCACAAACTGACAGATGAGTGATGAATATATTTTTAACTGTCTTCCCCCACTGGAGTGAAAGCTCTGTGAAGTCATGAACTCTGTGTATCTAGTTCACTGCTGTAACCATGGCACCTAAAACGGGTAACATCCAATTAACATTTGCTAAACAAATAAATGGCTAACAAAAGCCATAATTGATCAAAGCAAATTTTCCCATTTTTCTAAGTGACAACAAAAACTCAGGTAAACTGAGTCTTATTTTCCATGACACAGTGTTTCACCGTTAGTGCTGATGGTAGTTATTAAATATCACTTGTTAAGTATTGTGATATAATATATTTTTATAAGCATGATATGTAAGATTCAATTTGAAGAACATACATGGAAGCCTCATTGGAGACAACAAAGGTCTGGAGATCCTCTTTAAGAATCACTGATGCATAAATCAATCCATTTTTTATACTGTGCATCTTATTTTAGAATCAAAGGTGTTCAAATGAGAAATAATAGAATTCCTTAAGTGACAGAGTTACTACAGGAAAGGACTTCAGAGTCAGTTAGACCTGGAATTTAGATCTTAGACCTGCTACTTATTGATCCTGTGGTCAGATTCCATTTCCTTCTCTGTAAAATGGATAAAATAATATCCACCTAACAGGAATGTTGTCAATATCATCATATGTATAACATATATAATTATTATTTTAATAATGTTTTTAAAGCCTAAGGCATAGTAAACAGTTAACAACTGCTTGTTGCTGTCCCTAAAGCCCTGCATACCCTGTCTACATTTCCTGACGTCTACTGCTGCCCAGTTTACAGTGCTGGAATTCTGATTGCATTGATATGTTTACAGTATTTGTAGAACCAGACACCTCCCACAAGGTCAGTAATGAGTTCGTTTTGGGAGCTGGGACTCAATCTATCAGTTGTGGGTCATGTAGCATTTATTCACATGTTTCCTCACTTTACCACGCTCTCTGGAGTGCGGTAGTGATTTACACGCATGCCCCATTTCTCCCACAAGACGGTGTGTGCCTGGAGGGCAAGGAGTGACTGTTACTCCTCACCTCAAGTGCTGCAGGCTCTAAGTGCCCTTCACATTGTTAGTGTTTGAAAGCTTTGTTTAATGGCTGAAAAATGGTTTTGATGAGGGTCTTACAGGCATGTTTTATACCTTTACTACATATAATGTGTACATTTAGTTGATACACAGTAATAAACACTCAAATCATGTTACATTTTAAAGCCTTGTATTTATCGTAATTTTGTATCATAATTCTGTACACTAATTTTGAGTGAAAATGCAGTGTCGTGACTTATCTATAAACCAGAAAAAAAAAACAAACCCATTGCCATCAAGTCAATTCTGACTCACAGCGACCCTATAGGACTGGTGTCTTATTTCTACTAATGTTAAACATCTTTTCTTAAGGTTATTGAACATTTTTATTTTTCTATTCTATGAATGTTCATTTATAGCCTTTAGACTTCTGTTTGTTGAAATTGTACATGGTTAATTGATTTGAAAGAAATCTGTAAATATTCTGGATATAAATAATTTGTTTAGTTATATTTGCTAACAACTTCCAGTCTGTAGTTTGTCATTTTATTTTGTTTAAGGTGATTTTTTTAAGAGAAGCTTTTATTTTCAATGTTGCCATATTTGTTATTGTTGTTGTTAGGTGCGTCGAGTTGGTTCCAATTCATAGTGACCTATGTACAACAAGGCAACACTGCCGTGTTCTGCACCATCCCCACAATCATTGCTGTGCAACCCCTATGTCAATCCATCCCGTCAAGGGCCTTCCTGTTTTTCGCCAACACTCTTCTTCACCAAGCATGATGTCTTTCTCCAGGGACTGATTCCTCCTGATAACATGTCAAAAGTATGTGAGACAAAGTCTCACCATCCTTGCTTCCGAGGAGCACTCTGGCTGTATTTCTTCCAAGACAGACCTTGTTCATTCTTCTGGCAGTCCGTGGTGTATGCAATAATCTTTGCCAATGCCATATTCAAAGGCATCGATTCTTCTTTGGTCTTCCTTATTTATTGCTCAGCTTTTTCATGCATATGAGGCAACTGAAAATATCAGGAGTACCTTCGTTTTCAAAGTGACATCTTTGTCACTGACAAATTTGACATTTTTTATTTTATATTTGTTTGTTTTGAAAACCCTGGTGGTGTAGTGGTGAAGTGCTACGGCTGCTAGCGAAGAGGTCGGCAGTTTAAATCTGCCAGGTGCTCCTTGGAAATTCTGTGGTGCAGTTCTACTCTGCCCTATAGGGTCGCTATGAGTTGGAATCGACTTGACAGCATTGGGTTTGGTTTTTGGTTTTTTGTTTGTTTTCAATAGCTACATCCATACTTGTCCAGAGCTCTTAAAAAATAGTCACCTGTATTTTCCTTAATGTGTTAAAAGCTTTGCTTTCTCATTAGGATTTTAGTCCACCTAAGTAGAATCTTTTGGTATGCAGCATGAGGTAGACATTTCTTTGCTTTTTTCTGATTTGGATAATTAACTTTGCACCACCAGGTTTTGAGTATTTCATCTTTTTCTCATGGATTTACGTTACCACTTCTGATTTACATGAAATTTCTATACATGTGTGGGGCTCTGCCTGGGTCTAGAGATTTATTTATGATCATTCCACTGACTTGATTACTACAGATTTACTTCAGAGAAGTTAAGTAACTTTCAGTTAGAAAGAAGCAGAGCTGAGATTTGAATCCAACTCTGTATACCTTAGCTATTCTAGGCTCTTAACTTCCAGTATGTACTATCTTCTATTGTTTTTCTTATCCTTAAAATAAGCCCCCAATGACTTTAATGTTCTGTTTCCCCTTCCCCTTTCCCTTCTACTCCTTCTCCTTCTCAGTTTATGGTACCTGATGATTTCTGGAAACTCAACCATACGAAAAGGATATTTGAATTATTTTAGTTCTGATTTTTCTAGGAGTTTGTGTTAAGAGAGTTTTGGGATCATCTGTTCTGAGATATTCCAGTGTATCTGTATCACAGCTCTCTTGGATCCCTTTAATCCACCTTAGCTGGACTGGCAACATAACCTGTGGGACCCAGTGCAAAATGAAAATGCGTGTTTCCTAGTTAAAAAAGATTATTAAGAATTTTAACAAGGTAGGAGCAGAGCATTAAATCAAGTGTGGGTCCCTTCTAAGCCCTTCGAAGTTCACAGGTGGCATGCTTATGAAGTGAGCCCTGCTGCCTCGTCACCTTCCTGTGGCAGCTGCTCATGGTTTGGAGCCATTTCTCTGTCTTCCCCCCTGTTGGTTTAATGCAGTCCTTTTCTGGAGGCTCCATGTAACTCCTCAGCCATTGTCAATTCACGTGTTCCCTCTCTAGTGCCCAGTCCTTCCGCAACTTCACATCTGGTATTTTCAGAGTTAACACCAGGATTCACAGTGCCTGGATAGTGAGCTGTCATATGTGCCAGGGACACATCTCTTAGTAGCAGCAACGTTGGCATATTAAATAAATATTTACATCTCATAGCCTTCCATACAAATCATGCTACTTATATATATATATGTAAATATGTATATAATTTGGAGGGTAAAACTAATACAACATGCAAAAGAGAAAAATAATACAAGATAATATATACTGGAAGTTAAGAGCCTAGAATGGTTAAGACATACAGGATTGGATTCAAATCTCAGCTCTACTACGTTCTAGTTGAAAGTTACTTAATCTCTCAGAGCCTCAGTTTCCTCTTCTGCAAAGTGGAGGTGATAATATTTTCTACCTCCTAGTGTTGTGTGTGGATTAAGTAAGAAAAAGTTTATAAAGCTCTTAGTGCAATTACTAATGAATAATAGATAATCAAAAAGGCTTGCTATAGTTATTAAATTTAAAAAATTGTCTGCTATGAGCAACATGTCAACAATTCAGAGAAGGAAGAGAACAAGTGTCTATGCAATGAGGAAATGCTTCTGCAGTAGGTAAGACATCAGCCAGGTCCTTTTCCCATCAAAACCTGCACGTTCTTTGTTTAATTCATCAAGATCACTCACTGAATCTGCTGGTGTGATTTTTAACTGATCTCAATGTTTCTACTCTCGATCCTCCATGGACCATGCCTCATGTAATCTTTCACTATTTATAAGCTCACAGTAGTTTTCCAGTACTACT